>NW_020949227.1:0-13001 GCF_900497805.2 Vombatus ursinus | reverse complement strand
CTTTTCTTGGGAGAGTGATAGTCTTTTCACGGAACCTTTTTTTTTTTAAGGCAATTGGGGTTAAGTGACTTGCCCAGGGTCACACAGCTAGTAAGTGTCAAGTGTTTGGTCTGAGGCTGGATTTGAACTCAGGTCCTCCTGACTTCAGGGCTGGTGCTTTATCCACTGTGCCATCTAGCTGCCCCATTCAAGGAACCTTTTGATGAGGATAGAATCACCACACTGAAGTTCATGCACAAGACCTTGCTAATGGGGAGGATGGGTTTCCTTGACCTGTGGAGAGACAGAGTCCACAAACATCATTATGCAATACTCCCATAGGAAGGTGGTCCTTGATAGTTGTCATCTAAGACTCAACCCTAAGAGAGATAAAAGATATTCCATGACAGTCTCAAAGGGTATGGATTTCAAGGTTCCTAAAGGTGTGTTTTGGATATATATTACTACTAAGGGCAATAATCTGACCAATTAATCCCTCTTTCTATGCAAAGTCTTGAGTACAGAAGTCTTTATGGTTTTGGTCAATCTTTTTTTATATAAGCTAATTGGTTCTCTCATCATTGACACTGCCCTGTGAGTGGTTTGGGATATGCAACCTCTAAGGGACACCTAGGGTGGTGCATACCTTTCAGAGAACTTGACCAATGAAATGGTCACTATATATTTGACCAAATGTAAAAGGGGACTGACTTCATGGAAGAGTTTCTAGGCCACAGCAGCGGCATTTCTGGGAAAGGAGAATTTCAAGCCTGTTCACTAAACAGATAGACCATAACCAGTACATGTTTACATCAATATGAAAGTAGATCAATAAAATATATTTGGAGGTGGATGAAAGGCCAAAATATTCTTAAGCTTGATATATGATTCTAAAGTAATAGGTTTCCTGGCATTTACAGAGGTAAGAGGTACCTAGGTGTGAGATATTGCATATACTTTCAGATTTTTTAAATGTATTGATCAATTTTGCTGGGTTTTTTTTTTCTTTTTTTCTCTTTTTTTACTTGTTTTTTTTTATTATTATTTAGGATGTCTCTCTGAGATAGAGAAGGAAAGGAATATCAGGAAAAGTTTTAGCCACGTAGAAACAAAAGGTATCAATAAACTTTATTTTTTTTAATATATTTATGTATTACAATTTGTTTCACCACTCCCCAATTGATGGGCATCTATTTTGTTTACAATTCTTTAGCGCAACCTTCGAATGAGACCTTAGGAATCAGGATATATTGTACATACTGTGACAGATACCCCTGCGGCATCAGCCTTATAGATTTAGTTGTAATGCTTAGCCATATAATGTGGGACTCTCATAGAACCCAGGGAAGTTAAGTCCAAGTTAACTGAATGAAACCAAATTAACAGACAAACTGGACTGAGTCCCAGTGAATGGAAATAGGAAAAAAAGCATTAGATAGGTCCAGTCAAGTAAATTTCTTTTCAGAAAATACCATAACTAGATACTGTCAGGTATAATAACTAATAACAAAATTATTAATAGGACTCAAGTCAGTGAGAAAGAGCTGTAGCCAGGATGAATTGGAAGTAACACAGCCATCACCACAGGAATATTAGAATTGGGTAGATCAAGAAGAACCTTTAGAATTACATGTTATTTCTTCTCTCAATTCACACAACAGCTCTCTTCCCAGTAAACATAAACCATTGTTGTCAGAGTATAAAAGCATGTTCAGTCCTAAGTGGATGAGCTTGTGCTGAAACAAGAGCAGGGTAAAGACAACTGATAGACATCAGGTCAGTGTTGCTGGCCAAATCTTGTCTGCTGTGGCCAGGACTCTTCTGCAGAAGTCAGAGGAAAACACAGGATGAGTCATCCAAGAATCAGTTAGAAAGATGTCTGAAATTCCAGGCACAATCAAAGGAATATGGAACTCAGGAAAAGGGAAGCTGAAAAATGAAGTGGGTCCCTGTGATCCTGTCATCGGTATATATTGGGTCATTGCAGATGAGAGAAGCAACTGTCTCACCAGTATCTGGTAGTTTTTTGTTTGTCTTGTTTCGTTTTGCATGGAAAGTTGGCAGGGGTCTTTTAAAATTATAGCCAGGTTTTGGTAGATCCCTTCAGTGAACCTCTTCATTTTGAACTTGTGGAGCCATAAATTTGGCCTGGAAAGAACTTTTTTTGATTTCTGCCCCTTTGTGATAAAAATGCCCAGCTGACACATTGACCTCAAAAACGGGCTTTGCTTTCCACTCTCTAATGCAAGAGGTTCTTAATTTGTTTTGTGTCGTGGTACCTTTTGGCAGTGTGTTGAAGCTTTTGGACACTTCTCAGAATAACATTTTTAAAATGAATAAAATAAAGCATATAAGATTGCAAAAGAATCCAATTATATTGAACTAGTTATTAAAATAATGGGAAAAAATGTTCATAGCCCCAGGTCAAAAACCTCTGCCTTTACAGTATTCTGAATATCCTGGAAAACAGGCAGTCTTTTGGAAAGAAATTCCGTAACAGCAATGATTGTAATGAATTCTTTGAGTTTGCCACCCCCATACACCTATTGACTTTTCATATTTAAATGTTCTTGGGGTTTTTGATTGTGGTTTGTTTGAATGGGTGGGTGGATGTTTTGTCTTGTTTTGTTTTGTTTTGTTTTGTTTTGCGATACACTGGGACTAATGCAATTGGATTTTTTTTTTTAATTTTTGTTTTTGAGAATAGCAGTCAGTTTTCTCTAATCATGAGAAGGGTATTTGTCAAGCTTCTGTTTACAGGCAAGAGTTTGGCCCCAGTCAATGCAGGGAGGGCATACTTAAGAAAAACATCAAGAGGGCATTGGCACACATCCAAAAGATGTGTAGAGGTGTGGTATTTGATCAATTAACAGTTATTCACAGAGCTGTCTATTACTCAGTGGACAGCAGACCAGATAGTAGTTCATTAATGTCAACCTAGGTAGACTGGTATACTGAAAATATTTGCCCTAATTTATTCTTGAATTCACCTGGATTTCAGCACAATTTAGGAAATGAATTTGAACAGCTAATAATATCAGAAAGTCACCAGGACAATAGACTAAAGTAATGGTGTCAAACTCAAATAGAAACTGGGACACTAATAATACATAAGGATCATTATGGGGCCACTTAGTTTTAAATAGTAATGTTACCTGTTTTATTGTATTTTTACTTATTTTGTTCAATATTTCCCAATTACATTTTAATCTGGTTTGGCCCCATTAAGGGCATGGGCAGCTAGGTGGAGATAGGTGGTAGATAGATTGCTGGGCCTGAAGTCAAGAAGACTTGAATTCAAATTCAGACTCAGACACTCACTAGCTGTGTGACCCTGGGCAAGTCAGTTGATCACATTTGCCTCAATTTCTTTACCTGTAAAATTAATGGGAGAAGGAAACGGCAAATCATCCCAGTATCTTTGCCAAGAAAATCCCAAATCGAGTCATTAAGAGTTGGACACAACTGAACAACAACAGCAAGGGTACAGGGTCACAAATTTGACACCTCTAACCTTGAGTTAAATTCTTCCTTCCCTCCTTCCCCTTCCCCACACACCCTTGAGGGTTGGATATTACCAGAGGGGTACCTGGATTTGCAGGCTGATCCTTGTCAGAATCAGCTCTGGGAACTCTTATCAACCTTGGTTATCTGTGGATTGATTAGTTATCTAAGGGTTAAATTTAATGGAGTACACTTGGATCTGAATCACAGTTGACTAAAGTGACATCATTTCCCAATTCAATAAACCCCAGTGGTTTTCTATTACCTCCAGAATCAAATATAAAAGCATTTGTCTGGCTTTTAAAACCCTTACAACTGGGTCCCTTCCTATCTTTTCAGTCTTCTTGCATTTTACTCCACTCCTCATAATCTACAATCCAGTGACACTGAACTACTTGCAATTCTTCATACATTCAACACCCTGTCTCCAGATTCCAAGCCTTTTCACTGGGGGTTCCCATCCCTGGGGGCAAGCTCTCCCCTCCCTCTACTGGCTTTCCTGGCCTCCTTCTGCCCAAGACTCTGCTCAAATCCCACTTCATGTCTGAGGCCTTTCCCTGTCCAATCCCTATCTCCTCTTCCCCGCCTTACCCCCATGCTAGTACCTTCCCGAGGAAATTACCTTCAGCGACGTGGGTCAGTGGATAGCGTTCAGGGCATGAAGTCAGGAAGATGTGAGTTTAAATTTAGCCCCAGACACTTACTAGTGTGTAACCCTGGGTGAGTCACTTAACCTCAGCTTCCTCATCTGTAAAATGAGGATAGTAATAGCACCTCCCTCCCAGGGTTGTTGTGAGGATCAAATAAGATAGTTGTGAAGTGCTTAGCATAGTGCCTAGCACATAGTAAATGCTATATAAATGTTGTGTTATTATTATTTACTTACACATCCGTATCTATAAAATTATTTGCTCAGTAGTACTGTGGTAAGTATTGTCATGTGAAGCCAAAGATATACAATTAGGCCTCTATTAATGAACAAGATAGGCTGCAGCTATACATTTTTGTAAGACATTTAAATATTCATGGTTGAAATATTATATAATCCTGTCTTTGGTAAGAATTTGCTAATGGCTAATCAATAGCTGAGGATTTAAACTCAGGTCCTCCTGACTCCAGAGCAGATGCTCTATCCACTGTACCACCTGGCTGCCCCAGTCATTTACTTCTAACTTACTCCCAGCCTTGGACAATCTATTCAAAGAATCTATTCCCACCCAAACCTGAATGGAGCACAATAGCCACTCCATTTGGGTGGGTTCTGAACAAAAGATAGTCTAATCTCATTATCAGCAATATCCTTCAAGAAACTAAACTTTTAAAATCAGGACTTTAGGAAAAAAAAAAAAAGGAGGGGGACTCTGGATCTCCATAATAATTTCTCTCAGACTATTTACCCATACTTCATAAATGGAGTAACAATGACATCATTCTTGGGTAGCGAGCAAATGGTGCCTCAGTGATATCTGGTATTTTGTGGCTAAAAAAAGCCTCAGTGCAGTAAGGGGAAAAGTTGATGGTAAGAAGTAGTGGTTAATATTCATCATAATGTACTAGCAGAAATGTGGGGCGACAACCATGAGAGTCCACATAAAACTTCTTTCCCTGGTTTGAAGTAGGAATAGCATGGATTCCTGGTATCTTGTCTCAGGTGAAGGATATACTCTTTCCAATAGAGATAGATAGATAAAGAGGAAGAGGTAAGGAAACCTAGAAGGAGGTTGAAGATAAGAAACTAGGGATTCTAGATGTAGAAATGATATGAACAAAATCGAGAGGTAGGAATTAATCATTATATGATAAAAGGATCAAACAGAATGTTACAGGAAAGTCAGAAGTAACGAAAGAGTGTTAGAAAGAAGTGGGGGCAAATTGGCATTCCCCTCCTACCCCTGCACTGGACTTGCAGGCCTCCTTTGTGAGTGTCTCCCTGGGACTTCCCTCACTGCCTGGGGACTCCTCATCCTGGAATATTCACAATCTCTGAGGACTTCTCACCCTGGAACACACCTCTGCCATGCTAGTCCTCTTCTCCCATCAGTGAGCTCTTCCTAGGGTCTCCATTTTGGGGAAGAGACCAGGTAGACCAATCTATACCTCTCCTGTTTTTGTCTCTGTGCCTGACACATAGTAAGTGCTTAATAAATGCTCGTCTTGCCTTGGTAGATGACCAATAATGCTAAACTGTATAATGTGATTTGATCTGCTAGGTAAGAGTGACATAGTGAAAGTGATGTTCTCAAACATTTTTGTAGCTACATGATAAATGCCCTAGAGAGAGGCTTGAATGGAAGCCAGGAAAGCCGTTAAGATACTGTAACATTTGTCCGGGTGTGGGTTAAAGGTGACTGTTGAATCAGAAAGGAAGGGACACATCTGAAAGTCAGTGGAGGGAAAGAGCAGGCAAGATCTACTAATGAAATTCATGTGGGGAGCAAAGTGAGGAGGAGAGTTCAAATCAATTTCATTGTTGCAAACCCTGGGAGCCAAAGGGAACAGGAGCACCATGGATGACAACAATGGCATCCCAGGGAGGAAATAAGAGGCTGACTGCCATTTGCTGTAATTGCAAGCCCACTGCCAGTAATGACATTGATTATGTTGGTAGTAAAGCCATGTGACCATTTGATGAAAATGTAAACAGTATATAACTGGGACTAGCCTCAACAAATAGTGAACAGTTAATTCCGCTAGACAGGTGAACTGTATGCTTAGATTTTAATCGCGTGAACTCAGAGCTCATCCAGAATACGAACCAGCTAACCTCAGGCACAAATTTCTCTGAACTAACTCTCAGAGACCTGCTTAAAATGTTAAAGTTAAAAAAAAATTCTAGATCTTTGGACCAAGTTACAGGTACACTATACCTTTTAAAAATGGCATATTCAATTGAGAGGAATAAGAACAAAACCTGGGATTCCTCAGTAAATAGAACTCTCAGTTTAGAAAACTCCCTCTAATGGCTAATGTAGAAGTCTGTTTTGCATGACTTTATATTTGTAATGAGTTTTGTAGTTCTTCTTGTTTTCTCCATGAGCGGGAAGGGGAGAGAAGAGAGAGAGAGAGAAAATCTAGAACTGAAAATAAAATAAAACTGAATTTTTTAAAAATAAAAGTCCTTTGTAACAAAGAAAAGGAAACTCCCTCTATCAATGCAGGGTGGTACCTTCTTCATAACATAAAGTGTTAGAAAGTTTCCTGGGCCACTGAGAAGTTAGGTAACTTACCCAGGGTCACACAGACAGTATTCTCCAGAGATAGCATTTGTACCTAGGTATTCTTGACTGTAAATCTGCCTCCATAGCCACTACACCATACTTCTAGTCAATTGAAAATGTAGCTAAAAATAAACATAGCAAAAAGGCACTTGAGGAGGGGGGAGAGGGAAGCACTAAAAAGCATTATAGAAGAACTTCCAGGAAAAGGACAAAATTGTAATGGTATGGGTGCCTCCTACTAACCAAAAGCCAAAAAACACAATGGTAACATCTGAAAACAAAGAGAAAAAATGACAAAGTGCTCATTACACACACAAAACTGTGGATAATCACAAATCATACTTTAAAAGTCACTTAATTTGGTGATAACAAATAATAATATATTAACATTAGTGATAATAAATAATAATAAAATAGGAAAGACGAAGGAGAAGAAAAGATTGCCAGTTAGATGTCATGGTGTACCACTGTCTGTCCTACCTTTAATACATCGAATTGCCAAAGTTAAAGAAAATTCTTTCTTTAAGATGCAGTTCAAGCACCATCTTCTAAAGGAAGCCTTCCTTGCCCCTGCCTCTGCCATGTTGTAGTACCCTCCCTCCCAAACTGCTTTGTATTTCACTGTTTCTTTTCCTTATGCTTCTGTATATACTTGTCTCCTCCATTAGAATGTAAGCTCCATAAGTGCAGAGAGATTGTTTCATTCTTTCTATTTGTATCCCCAGTGCCTAGAATAATGCCTGGCTCACACTAGGCACTTAATAAATGCATATTGATTTTACTCTTGGTAGAAATTGTCTTTGTTAGATTGAATATGATTAGATTAACATGAAATCTTTAGCAGTGTTTCCCCAATTCCTTATCATAGGGCAGCTAGGTGGCACAGTCGATAGAGCACCAGGCCTGGTGTCAGGAAGACCTGAGTTCAAATCCCACCTCAAACATTTACTAGCTGTGTGACCCTGGGCAAGTCACTTAACCCTGTTTGCCTCAGTTTCCTCATCTGTAAAATGAGCTGCAGAAGAAAATGGCAAACCACTCTATTATCTTTCCCAAGAAAACCCCAAATGGAGTGAAGAGTCAAACCAAATTGAAATTACTGAACAACAATAATTCTTCATCAAAGTTTCTAAAAAAGAGGATTCTTCTTTCCCAACTTCCTTAGTTGTCTGAGTACCTCTTCTTCAAGCTTTTATGCACTCTCCTTCTTTCCTCAATGAATTCAGTGCCTGGTTCAGTCTTTCTTTACTCACCTGCTGTTGCCCTCACACTAGAAGACTTCACCACTGCAATGACTATACCAGCTCTCCTACCTTCCCTATCTCAACCCCTTGGCAAAGCAATTCAGCTTTGCACTCTCCTTCTAGTTCAAGTCCTGCCCCCCTTATCCTATCACCAATTTCATCAGAACAAGCCTTAGCCTGTGATTACTCCCACTATTCTCTTCCTTAGACCCTACTCACATTCTGCGGAACAAAGATAGAGAAAATAAAAATATGTTGACTAAGTTCACTACAAATTTATGTTAAATAATCTCAACTGGACCCTCCTAAAAGCAATTCTTTTAAGCCTTCCTAATCCATTCACTATCTTGCTCACCGCGGCAGCTTTTCCAAACATTTTTACCTCTTCTGAAACTCCTACGGCCTCTCCTCCTCCGACCCTCTCAGCTGAGTAACTTGCTTCCTATTTCACTAAAAAAAAAAAAAATTGAGGCCATTCACTGAAGATTCCCTTCTCCTCATCTCACATCACTCAGATGCCTTCCTCAACTATCTCCTCCTTTGCCCCGTCTCATATCAAGAGCTGTCCCTTCTCCTTGCTGAAGCAAACCCTTCCACATGCACAAATGATCCCATTCCTGCTCATCTCCTCCAAAAGATTGCCTCCTTTCTTATCCCCAACCTCTCACTTAATCTTCCCCTAATGACAGTTTCCCTATAAGCCTACCCACGTCTCCTCCAACCCCTCAGAATCTTCACTTCATCTGTCCATCCCCACTAGCTTCCAACCTATACCCTTCTTTCCTTTGGTGGCTAAGCTCCTTGAGAAGGCTGGCTCCACGTGGTGCTTCTGCTTCCTTTCCTCAGACTCTTCTTAGCAGCAATCTGTACTCTGTCTTCTCAAGGAGCTTAGCCACCAAAGAGAAGAAGGCTATCCAACCAAAACAGCCCTTTCCAAAGTTACCGATGATCTTGGAATTGCTAAATCCAAATGCCTTTTCTCAATCCTCATTTTTCTTATCCTCTCAGCAGCCTGAGAGCAACATTACTGATTGCCTTTTTCTTCTGGATACTCTCCTCTCTGGAGGTTTTCATGACACTGCTCTTTCCTGTTTCACCTCCTACCTGTATGACCACTCCTCTTATTGAGTTTCCTCTGCTAGATCTTCGTGCCAACTGTGAGTGTCTCCCAAGGTTCTAGCCTAGGCCTTTTTCTCCCTACCTACTATTTCACTTGGTAATTTCATCAGCTTCCATGGATTCAATTGTCATCTCCATGCAGATGATTCTCAGATCTATTTATCCAACCTTAACCTTTCTCTTGAACTCTCAGATCTCCAACTGCCTATTAGAGATTTAAATTGGATGTCACAAATTCATCTTAAATTCAACATTTCAGTCTAAAACTGAATTCATTATCTTTCCTTCAAAACCCTCCTCTTTTCCTAACTTTCCTACTACTGTTGAGGCTAACACTACTCTCACACAGTCATCCAGTCCCACAAACTAAGTGTCATCTTCAAACTCACTCTCTCATCTGTCATATCAAATCAGTTTGCCATGGCCAGTTGATTTTATCTTCATAACATCTCTCATATATGCCCTTCTTCTCTCCTCTGGTGCTGCCAACCACCTTGATGCAGGCCCCTATCACATCACCTTACATATATATATATATATATATATATATATATATATATATATATATACACACACACACACACACATACACACACACACATATGTGTGTGTATGTATGTATGTATACATGTATATGTATGTATGTATATATATATACTGCTTCAATAATAGACTTATATAGGTATACTACTTCAATAATAGACTTCTAATTGTTCTCCATGCCTTAAATCTATTCCCATCCTGTTCCATTCTCCACTTAGCTGTCAAAGTGAACTTCCTAAAGCTCAGTTCTGATGACATCACCTTCCCTGTCCCCCATTCAACAAACTCCAGTGTGTCCTATTACATCTAGAATCAAATATAAAATCCTCTGCCCTTCATAACCAAAATCCTTCCAACTTTTCCTCTTTACATCTGGCTTCCTTGCTTTTCTTCACATAATACTACTACATCTATTAATTCCATCCATGAAATTTTCTCCTTCCTCATCTCCACTTCCTAGCTTCCCTGAATTCCTTCAAGTCTTAGCTAAAATCCCATCTTCTGCAAGAAGCCCCCAATTGTGTCTTAGTGCTAATACCTTCCCTCTAACATCTCTGATTTATTATACACACACATACACACACACGTACATGCATGTGTGTGTATATGTGTGTATATATGTGTGTTAGAGAGATATAGACAGATGTACCTAGATATTTGAATTCTGTCTCCCTCATTAGACTATGATCTCCTTGAGAGCAAGGATTGGTTCTCATGGCGGGGTTTTGTCCTTCTTTGAATCTCCATAGTTTAGAACTGTACCTGACATATAGCAAGAGCTTTGTAAATTCATATTGACTTGAGCTGACTTTAAATAATCATTTTAGGCTTGGCAACCTTTCACATGTGATATGAGGAAGTGATTTTGTCAAAATAAGATCCACAAACATGCACAAAAAAATTATCCGGAAGCCTAAGGGCAATAGGAAAGGTGGCCTCCAGTAAAGCCAAGGTAGTGCAGGCAAACTGGTACAGCACAGGCAGAGACAAGGCAGAATACATGTGTAGCTTGTAAAGCTTTGTGTCCAGAGGTAACAAGAATGGAGCCCCACCTCTAAGAAAGCACCACAGTGGATGGAAAGACCAGGGTAGCAAAAATCCCAGAGCAGCGACTTTGGAAAGAACTAGGATCAATAGTAACCAGTGTGATACAGCAGGGTTAATATTAGGACAGTCCAAATGCTCAGGTGCTGCTCCTGAATCTCTACCATGATCTGAGAAACCATAGAGAACCCTGAACATGAATGTCAAATATCCATGAGGAATTAACACGTTAGTTGTGAGAGGTGGAGATCAGTGCAGGAAGCCATGTGACCTAGGTTGAGACCAACAAGCATCAGATAGTAAGGGGTTGAGCCCTAGCCCTCACACAAATGCCAAGTTCAGGAACTACAGCTAGAGAGATGAATAAGCCAAAATAGACACCAACCAGTATCAAAAAGCCCACTTATATGTAAAGATCATATCTGTAATAACTACAAGCTGAGATTCAAAAGAAAAAAGGGATTTTCCCCAAGGACTATATGAATACCCAGGAAAAATGAAATAAGATATGAAAATGAAATTAAATCTCCAGAGGAAAAATTGGAAGGTGAATAAATAGTTTAGAAAATGCTAAATGAAAAATAAAGAATCCCTGAAAACTAAAAAGAACCAAACAGAAACCAATGACTCCATGAGACACCAAGGTACATTAGAATAAAATTAAAAGATTGGAAAATAGAAGAAGATATAAGCTATCTAATATCAAAAATAGTTAGCTGGAAAATAGTTTAAAGAAAGATCATTGAAGAAGAATCTCTGAAAAACGTGATTTTTTTTTAAATCTAAA
This sequence comes from Vombatus ursinus, assembly GCF_900497805.2. NCBI lineage: Eukaryota > Metazoa > Chordata > Mammalia > Diprotodontia > Vombatidae > Vombatus > Vombatus ursinus. The sequence continues at coordinate 1,563 of NW_020949227.1, read as the reverse complement.
ACATCATATTTCAAGAAGTTTATTTCTAATTTCCCACCTCTATGGGAACCAGAGGAAAAATAAAAAGAATCTACTGATCACCTCCTGGGGGACAAAAAAACCCAAGAGCACAAATCCCAGGAACATAATTACCAAAATCCAGAGCTCTTACATCAAAGAAAAAATGCCACAATCATCCAGAGAGAAGTCTAAGAATCAGGGGTCCACATTCAGGATTATACAATACCTGGCATCTTCAAGAATAAACAAGAGGCAATCTTCAAATATAACATTACCAAAGGCAAACTACAGGCTTAAAACCAAGAATAGCTTATCCTGAAAAACTGAATAAAAACTCTATGGGAGGAAAAAAATATATACTTTTAATGGACCTTTCTTAAACTTTCAAAAAATTCTGATGAAAAGATTAGAGCTAAGTAGGAACTTGTAAATGCAAACACAAAACCTAGAAAGGTAAATGCATTTGAGCAATTAGAAAGGTCTTTATGGTGATATAGTGCTAACCTTCCAGTACAGGGAGAAGAAACAAGTGTCCCTTTAAAGTCTTAATGTCTTCAAAGGGCATTGAGAGAGTTGAATAAGGAAAACTGACAACCTGGGCATGATTTGATTCTGTTCTGAGGTTCTGAAGATGAGAAGACAAGGGACAGTAAAAGGAGGAATATACCAGTATAGAAAGGAGGAAGAAGGGGGTAGAACTTGCTATTTCTCATAATTAGAATTCATGAAAAGAATATGCAAATGTGGAGAAAGGACAAGAAAGAGCTGAACACATATATTAACAAACAGTTTGGTAGAGAAATACATCAAACTCCACAGGGGAATAAGTAGAAATGGGGAGTGGGGAGGGAGTTAAAAGGGAATATAATACTAGAATAGTCACAAGCAAAACAAATTTCTTAAGAATGAAAGAAGATTTATAAGGTCGAGGAGATAATCAAAGAACAGAATCTGAGGAAGATGCATATCAATTGGGTAATGATTGAACAAATTGTGGTATATAGATGTAACGGAATATTATTGCACTATAAGAAATGAGCAAAGAGATTGTTTCAGAGAATTTTAGTTAGTATGAACTGACTCAGGGCAAAGCTAGTAAAATCAGATAAATAATTCATACAAGACAACAAAATTTTCAAGAAAAATAACTTCAAAAGACTCAAGAACTCTGATCTATGCAAAGACCAACCATGTCTCAGAAGGACCTATGATGAAGCATGTTAATCACCTCTTGGCAGAGGGATGATGGACTCACGGTGCTGAAAGAGTCATACATTTTTGGATTGAGTCATTGTGTGCATTCAATTTGCTTGACTGTGTTTATTTATTGCAAAAAGGTTTTCCCCCACTGGCATTTAACTGAAGATAGAGGAGAAGAGCAGATTAGCAATAGTGATGCCAAAAAAAAAAAGACAGCAAACTATTGAAATGTTTTTCTACAATGCACAGAAGAGAAAGTTTAGAAGGAAGCACAGTTAAGCACAGATGTTTTTAAAAATGAATAGAAGGAAGGAAGGAGGGAAGGAAGGAAGGAAGGAAGGAAGGAAGGAAGGAAGGAAGGAA
>NW_020949226.1:0-3020 GCF_900497805.2 Vombatus ursinus | reverse complement strand
CCCAGCCAGCCAGACAGCAGCGCTCAAAGACCCTAAGCTCCGCCCCCGCCCCCTCCCGAGCATTCACTACGGACCAGCCTGCCCGCTCTCCCGGCCCCGCTTCCCCCGGGTTTCCTCCGCCCCTGGTGTGCCCTGGCTCCGCCTCCTCCTGCCGAGCTTCGCAGCACATCCAAAGACCCGCCCTTGCCCCTCTAAGCCCCGCCTCCTTCCCCCCAGCCACTAACTTCTTCTGTGTCTCGCTAAGCTCCTCCCCAACCTGCATGAAGACAACGCCCCCAACCGACAAGCCCCGCCCCTCCAGCAACGCTTTGCTTAGGCCCCGCCCCAGCCTCCTTAAGCTCCACCAGTCCTCCGGCTCACTCCCTTCGGCTGAGCTCTCCTTTGTTGCCGCCCGCACGGCTTTGCTTGGTTTTTCCTTGGGCCCAGCCCCTCCTCACAGTCCCAGTCCCAGCTCGCGCAGCTTCTGCCCCCAAGCCCGGTTCCTCGGTGGACTCGGGCCCGCAGAAAAGAGCCACGCGGGCCGCAGCCAGGCCAGCCCGGCGGGGGGGAGCCTTGGAGGGGCGCCTGATTGAGAGACCCAGGCCAAACCCGAACTAACGGTCTCCCCCTCCTCCCACTTCTCGCCCTCCTTAGGCAGGCACTGCCCCCATCCCCGGCCGACCACGGAGCCCAGCGGGGTGTTTGGTGGTGGCTCCGGGCGCCACGTGCACAGAGACGCGGGCTTGTAGTCGGCCTGGCGCGGAGGGAAGTCGGCGCATGCTCCGTGCAGACCTGGAGTTCACCTCTTCCTCATCACGAGGCCAGGGCGAACCCTGATAGGGCGATCCCGAGGCTGCTCCGCCGGAGCTCCAGTGGCGCAATCGGTTAGCGCGCGGTACTTATACAGCAGTACGAGCAGAGCGATGCCGAGGTTGTGAGTTCGAGCCTCACCTGGAGCACGTTTGTTTTGGGCGCCGTTCTCATTTTTTTGCGTTCCTCGCTGGGCCGGGAGCACCCCTCATTTAAATAAATCTCCCCAGCCCCCTCTCAGCTCCTGCCGCGGGAGGGAAGCGAGCCGTCCCGGCTGAAGGAGGGCGGTGTCTGGCAGTCCCTGCCTCTGCCTTCCGAGCCTTGGGCTCTGCTCCGCCGCGCAAACCAGGCGGAGGAGCGCGGCCTGACCGGGTCCAGGGCCCAGGGGATCCCGCGGCCGGGCCGGGCCGGGCCGGGCCGGGCCAGAGGGCTGCAGGGACCCTGGCCTGCCCTGATTCCGCGTGTGAACCAGTCCCAGGCTTTCCCGGGGTCAGCAGTGTCATTGCTTGGGCCGTGGGCTGTGTGCTTAGTGTAGATGGTGGTGGGGTGTCGGAGTGGGTGACAGGGAGCATGGGTGCAATGATGGGGTGTCAGGGTAGCTAAGGGGGGCGCCGGTGCGCTGGTGGGGTGTCGGGGTAGATAAGGGGGCACCGGTGCGATGGTGGGGTGTTGGGATAGATAAGGGGGGCACCGGTGCGATGGTGGGGTGTCAGAGGGACTTAGTACGGATGGAGTGGTCTCAGTAGTTTCAAATGAAAGATCATTAAATGTAAATTAAATTTAAATGTAATAAATGATGGGGACGGGACGCACAAAGTTTAACTCAAACTGCTCCTGTTCTCATGAAGCTTACGGTCCAGTTAAGGAGAACACACGCAGAGAATCAATAACACAAGTTCAATAATAGATACTAAATACATTAGAAAGATGCAAGGCACAGCGCACCATGAGTTCTGAGGGGGCCAAATTGAGTCTGAAAGGGCTGGATGAAGATTCAAATGAAACATCCAACAAATGTTTATTAATATAAATTAAATTTAAATTTATTAAATGATGGAGGCAGGGTCGCAGAAAGGTAAGGTCAGGTCAGAGCGCCCCTGCTCTCATGGAGCTTACAGTCAAGTTAAGGAGAGCACACTCATGCAGAATTAATACAATTAATACAATAATGTATAATGAATACATTAGAAAGACGCAAAGTAAAGTGCGCTGTGAGTTCTGAGGGGGCCAAATTTGGGGGGGGGGGGATTAGGAAAGGTATGATGGGAAAGAGGAAGCGTCTCAGTTCCTGGAGCATTTTTTTTTTTAATTAAATGACTCCGAGGGGGCAAGGCGGTGTTCTAGGAGATATACAAAAATGGAAAAAAAAAAAAAATGGCGCTTCCATGTTACAGGAATTGAATTTCCTTTTAAGAAATGGGTAGGAATTTAACCTTAGAAGGGGAACAGGAGGAGGGAACTTGGGGAAGAGGGAGAACAAGAGGGAGAAGATAAAGTCCAGGGTAAGCTTTGTAGATAGAATAGTACAGTTTGATGGAACTGGAGAGTTTATGGAGGAGTCTGTTACGACATATGACTGGAGTGCTAGGGTGAGCCTTGGCTGTTTAGAAAAATGATTTTAGTTTTAGACAATAGGGAGTTTTTGAAAATTTTTAAGAGTAAGAGTGACATGACCAGTTTCATGCGAAAGGAAAAATTGGTCCTCCCCCCCACCCCCCATTTAGTAGCGGTGTGACCTTAGGCAATTCACTAAACTTCCCTTGACTTCAGTGTTCTAGTCTATAAACTATGGGAACTGGACTATTTAATCGCTAAGGTTATTTCCAGCTCTACAGCAATGATCATAGGAATGATTATTTCAATCTGGAAAATGTCTTGCAGTAGTATGAAGGATGGATGGGGAGGTGGGGGCGCAGAAAAGGTGAAGGAGGGTGGTGTCATTGTACCCAAACCTTTGACACAGACATCCCTAAGAGAATAAAGAAGAGCTCAGAAGGTGTTATCAAGAATGAAGATGGCACAGAGTGGTAGCCAACAATCACTTTGGTATTTTTTGTACCCAGGACTCTCAAGTAGTTTACACTGTTGTCCAATGAACAAGTTTTTCCCCTGGGACACACAATGTAGGGAAACACCAAAAGGGAAACAAAGGGAAAGCTACCTAGGTAACCAGTCTCCCTAGGGTTCTTTCCTTCCAAAAAATACAGTTTAACCGCCATAGTATAATGGGT
>NW_020949225.1:0-3021 GCF_900497805.2 Vombatus ursinus | reverse complement strand
CCCAGCCAGCCAGACAGCAGCGCTCAAAGACCCTAAGCTCCGCCCCCCCCCCCCCCCCCGCCCTCCCCACCGGACCCCCCGCCCCCCCCCCCCGGCCCCGCTTCCCCCGGGTTTCCTCCGCCCCTGGTGTGCCCTGGCTCCGCCTCCTCCTGCCGAGCTTCGCAGCACATCCAAAGACCCGCCCTTGCCCCTCTAAGCCCCGCCTCCTTCCCCCCAGCCACTAACTTCTTCTGTGTCTCGCTAAGCTCCTCCCCAACCTGCATGAAGACAACGCCCCCAACCGACAAGCCCCGCCCCTCCAGCAACGCTTTGCTTAGGCCCCGCCCCAGCCTCCTTAAGCTCCACCAGTCCTCCGGCTCACTCCCTTCGGCTGAGCTCTCCTTTGTTGCCGCCCGCACGGCTTTGCTTGGTTTTTCCTTGGGCCCAGCCCCTCCTCACAGTCCCAGTCCCAGCTCGCGCAGCTTCTGCCCCCAAGCCCGGTTCCTCGGTGGACTCGGGCCCGCAGAAAAGAGCCACGCGGGCCGCAGCCAGGCCAGCCCGGCGGGGGGGAGCCTTGGAGGGGCGCCTGATTGAGAGACCCAGGCCAAACCCGAACTAACGGTCTCCCCCTCCTCCCACTTCTCGCCCTCCTTAGGCAGGCACTGCCCCCATCCCCGGCCGACCACGGAGCCCAGCGGGGTGTTTGGTGGTGGCTCCGGGCGCCACGTGCACAGAGACGCGGGCTTGTAGTCGGCCTGGCGCGGAGGGAAGTCGGCGCATGCTCCGTGCAGACCTGGAGTTCACCTCTTCCTCATCACGAGGCCAGGGCGAACCCTGATAGGGCGATCCCGAGGCTGCTCCGCCGGAGCTCCAGTGGCGCAATCGGTTAGCGCGCGGTACTTATACAGCAGTACGAGCAGAGCGATGCCGAGGTTGTGAGTTCGAGCCTCACCTGGAGCACGTTTGTTTTGGGCGCCGTTCTCATTTTTTTGCGTTCCTCGCTGGGCCGGGAGCACCCCTCATTTAAATAAATCTCCCCAGCCCCCTCTCAGCTCCTGCCGCGGGAGGGAAGCGAGCCGTCCCGGCTGAAGGAGGGCGGTGTCTGGCAGTCCCTGCCTCTGCCTTCCGAGCCTTGGGCTCTGCTCCGCCGCGCAAACCAGGCGGAGGAGCGCGGCCTGACCGGGTCCAGGGCCCAGGGGATCCCGCGGCCGGGCCGGGCCGGGCCGGGCCGGGCCAGAGGGCTGCAGGGACCCTGGCCTGCCCTGATTCCGCGTGTGAACCAGTCCCAGGCTTTCCCGGGGTCAGCAGTGTCATTGCTTGGGCCGTGGGCTGTGTGCTTAGTGTAGATGGTGGTGGGGTGTCGGAGTGGGTGACAGGGAGCATGGGTGCAATGATGGGGTGTCAGGGTAGCTAAGGGGGGCGCCGGTGCGCTGGTGGGGTGTCGGGGTAGATAAGGGGGCACCGGTGCGATGGTGGGGTGTTGGGATAGATAAGGGGGGCACCGGTGCGATGGTGGGGTGTCAGAGGGACTTAGTACGGATGGAGTGGTCTCAGTAGTTTCAAATGAAAGATCATTAAATGTAAATTAAATTTAAATGTAATAAATGATGGGGACGGGACGCACAAAGTTTAACTCAAACTGCTCCTGTTCTCATGAAGCTTACGGTCCAGTTAAGGAGAACACACGCAGAGAATCAATAACACAAGTTCAATAATAGATACTAAATACATTAGAAAGATGCAAGGCACAGCGCACCATGAGTTCTGAGGGGGCCAAATTGAGTCTGAAAGGGCTGGATGAAGATTCAAATGAAACATCCAACAAATGTTTATTAATATAAATTAAATTTAAATTTATTAAATGATGGAGGCAGGGTCGCAGAAAGGTAAGGTCAGGTCAGAGCGCCCCTGCTCTCATGGAGCTTACAGTCAAGTTAAGGAGAGCACACTCATGCAGAATTAATACAATTAATACAATAATGTATAATGAATACATTAGAAAGACGCAAAGTAAAGTGCGCTGTGAGTTCTGAGGGGGCCAAATTTGGGGGGGGGGGGATTAGGAAAGGTATGATGGGAAAGAGGAAGCGTCTCAGTTCCTGGAGCATTTTTTTTTTTAATTAAATGACTCCGAGGGGGCAAGGCGGTGTTCTAGGAGATATACAAAAATGGAAAAAAAAAAAAAATGGCGCTTCCATGTTACAGGAATTGAATTTCCTTTTAAGAAATGGGTAGGAATTTAACCTTAGAAGGGGAACAGGAGGAGGGAACTTGGGGAAGAGGGAGAACAAGAGGGAGAAGATAAAGTCCAGGGTAAGCTTTGTAGATAGAATAGTACAGTTTGATGGAACTGGAGAGTTTATGGAGGAGTCTGTTACGACATATGACTGGAGTGCTAGGGTGAGCCTTGGCTGTTTAGAAAAATGATTTTAGTTTTAGACAATAGGGAGTTTTTGAAAATTTTTAAGAGTAAGAGTGACATGACCAGTTTCATGCGAAAGGAAAAATTGGTCCTCCCCCCCACCCCCCATTTAGTAGCGGTGTGACCTTAGGCAATTCACTAAACTTCCCTTGACTTCAGTGTTCTAGTCTATAAACTATGGGAACTGGACTATTTAATCGCTAAGGTTATTTCCAGCTCTACAGCAATGATCATAGGAATGATTATTTCAATCTGGAAAATGTCTTGCAGTAGTATGAAGGATGGATGGGGAGGTGGGGGCGCAGAAAAGGTGAAGGAGGGTGGTGTCATTGTACCCAAACCTTTGACACAGACATCCCTAAGAGAATAAAGAAGAGCTCAGAAGGTGTTATCAAGAATGAAGATGGCACAGAGTGGTAGCCAACAATCACTTTGGTATTTTTTGTACCCAGGACTCTCAAGTAGTTTACACTGTTGTCCAATGAACAAGTTTTTCCCCTGGGACACACAATGTAGGGAAACACCAAAAGGGAAACAAAGGGAAAGCTACCTAGGTAACCAGTCTCCCTAGGGTTCTTTCCTTCCAAAAAATACAGTTTAACCGCCATAGTATAATGGGT
>NW_020949224.1:0-3642 GCF_900497805.2 Vombatus ursinus | reverse complement strand
TCTTTGACCCGACCCTGAGTGTCTGAAATCATCATGTGTTTGCCTTCCATCTGATCCTCGTGTTCCAGTAGACCTAGAGTGTGTGGACTGTGCTTGACCAGACACTGAATGTCCAGAAGAGTCATGTGCCTGTCTGCTACTGGATCCATGCCTACCTCCACTACTGGCGTCACTGGACTGTCTCTGACCAGACACAGAATGTGTGGAAGAATCACTTTCTTCTCTCCTCCCTGATGCCTCTCTTCCCCTTGACTTAGAATCTGTTGACTGTCTTTGACCTGTCACTGAATGTCGACGGGAGTCGCATTCCTGTCTGCTGCTGGATCCATGTCTACCCACACTGCTAGCATCACTGGACTCTCTTTGATGGGATGCAGAGTGTCTGGAAGAATCACTTTCCTCTCTCCTAACTGTTCCCTCTCTTTCCCTTGACCTCGAATCTGTAGAGTGTCTTTGATGAGACTCTGAGTGTCTTGAGGAGCTATGTTCCTCTCTGTTGCTGGATCCATGCCTTTCCCTTGTGCTAGTATCACTGGATTGTCTCTGATCTGACCCTGAGTACTCAGGTGTATCTCCTACCTGTTGTTGACTTTTTCCTTGGTTTTCTCCTCTTCTTGACCTAGACCCTCTTTGTCTCTGTGTAGACTCTTCATGACCCGATCTTGACTCTCTAGGACTGTCTCCAGTTTGACCTTCACTATACCTTGATTGTCCATAACTGGATCTTTGTCTTTGGCTCAAACTTGATCCTGTATTTGATGAAGACTGTCTGTGTCTAGAATCTGCACCTCTGGTGTTGTCTCTTGTTTGTCTCTCATTATCTGTTGATTCTGTGGAAGTGGATTCGTGTCTTCTTCTTGTGGTGGAGTCACTATGTTCCTGTGTAGGTGAGGACCGTCTCTCATCAGACTCTGCATTTCTTGACCTGACTGCTGCTTGTGCTTCCCTCTCAGTATCACTGTACTGACTGGTAGGAGATCCCTGCCTTGTGCTTCTTCTATATCCTGAATGTGTGGAAGTTCTTCGTTTGTGATCTGATACTGAATGTCCAACTGAGTCCCCTCTCTGATACTCAGAGCTAGAGGACTCACCTGTATCTGAACCTTGTGAACTGGAGCAAGGGCATTGACATTTGCCAGACCCCTGTTGTTCATAACTTGTATTTTGTCCTACACCTGATCTCTGATGTCCATAACTAGAGGAATTCCCTGAACTTGATCCATAATGTTGTGAGCTAGAAGACTGACCTGAGCTAGCCCCATGTTGGCCATAATTGGATGACTGACCTGACCCTGATCCATGTTGTCCATAACTGGAGTACTGATGTGAGCCAGACCTTTGTTGTCCACAGCTAGAGGACTGACCTGAGCCTGATCCTTGTCTACATCTGAAGGACTGACTTGAGTAGAACCAATGTTCTTGTCCTCCACAACTTTGTGACTGACTACCTGAGTTTGTTACTCTTCCCTCACAGTTTTCTGAACATTTTGACCTGTATCTCTGTTCTTCTCCCTGTGATTCATTAGACTGACAGGAATCAGATCTTCTTTGTCTTCCAAATCCATTTGATTGATTAGAAGCTGGTTCGTGATGTTTTCTGCCATAGCTTCCTATTTGGCAAGACTTGTATCTTTGTCTTTGTTCTCCACACTCTTCTGACTGGCTAGAGTTAGAGCCATGTCCTTTGCTCTTCAGCCCCAAGGTTAAGACCCCTGAACTAGACAAAAATCTTTTTCTTCCACCACTCCCTGCCCAGTTAGAGGCAGGTTCATATTCTTCTCCTCCATATCTTCTGGAGGGGCTAATGTTTGACTTGTTTCTATTTTCCTCCAGATCACTTGAGCTGGACCCACTTCTCTTTTTCTCAATTCCTTTTGAATGACTTAATCTTGACCTACGGTGTCTTCTCCCATAGATGTTCTTGCGTCCTGAACTTGATGAGCGACCTAATTTTCCATTTTCTGGAGAACTGGACTTGGACCTGTGTCTTTGTTTCCTGGTCTTCTGTGATCGCCCAGTGTGGAATTTGGGTTCCACTCCTGCACTCCAACTTGAATTACTAGAACCTTCTTCTTCTTCTTCCTCTTCCACTTCACTCTGTTCTTCTTGGTGATGGTGACTAGGATGTTGTTTATGTGACCCTGAAGCTTGGCAGTATTCTTTTCCAAAAGACTGGTTGCAGGCCATAGTCAGTTTGAATATCATCAGAAGAAACTCAATAAAGTCCACTTTCCTGTCATGGTCTTGATCGAGCATGTGCATGAATACCTCCACAGTGTCAGGATCATCTGGATTCTGTCCAAAAGCGAGGCATAAAAAGAAAGTCAATCAGTCCAGAGCCCCTTGTTTACCTACCAGTGAAAAGATGGGTATTGATATACATATATATTCACATTCATATGGGTGTATCTGTGTAGGACTTGAGTTAGCATGCTGGCTTAACCTATTCTGAAATAGTTGAGTATCCATAGACATGAGACGGAAAGGAACAAGGTAATATGGGCAGAAACCAAGAGTCTGCTTAGGGATGTAGGAAGGAAATTATAGAGCATAGAGAGTGTAGGCCACTGATATTTTTTCCTACTAATTTAATAATGTGCTACTGACTTAGGATTCTATTTGTCTTTGGAGAAAAGACCTCTTCTAGACAGAATAATCAATTACTAATAACTTCATTTCAGACTCAATTTGACTCAAAGGAGCCAAATCTCAAGTCTACTGAATTATAATTTATTATTTTAGAGTGAATGAATGGGACACTTAGACTTAGATGAGAGCACTGGATAGCACAAACTTTCAGATATCCATCTATCTTCATAATCCCTTAAAGTTTCATGTCCAGAGCCACCTAATTAGAAGATGGTTGCCTCTGGAGTGGTTTTTTAGGCCACTCTGTCCCTTTTGCCCAAGCAGAGACTATACTCTACAGAGTATTTTATGTTTTGCCAACACAAAATACTGTCTGAAATTTTATAATTGGAGATTGATTCTTCCTCCTTAGAAATGGTGTTTCTCAGGGGCAGTTAGGTGGCATAGCGGATACAGGATGGACTGTGGAGTCAGGAGGACCTGAGTTCAAATCCGGCCTCAGACACATAACACTTACTAGTTGTGTGACTCTGGGCAAGTCACTTAACCCCCAATTGCCTCACCAAAAAATTAAAAAAAGAAAGAAATGGTGTTTCTTTAGAGAAGTGGTGTAACTCTAAGTCAATAGGATTAATATTAATTGATTTTCAGATTACTTTCAATTGTGAGAGCAACCTGGGACAAGATGGAGGATACTTGCTTTCTGAGTCTGGAGTGAGGTCTGGATTTGCAAGTACTGTACTGAAAGAGGGCAGAGAAAAGGAAGAACCAAAGAAAATATATGAGAATGTAGCTTCCTCTCTCCTTTACAGAGATAGTAACCTATAGATGCAGAATACTACATATGATGTCTGATTTGGTTGATGTGTTACTAGTTTTACTGAACTGTGTTTTTTCTTTTCATCACATATTTTATTCTTTGTTTTAAGGGATTGCTCTAAGGGAAAGGAAATTAGAAGAGAAATGAAGGTGATATTAGAAAGACAGGAAAGAAAGGAAGGAAGGGAGAAAGAAAGAAAGAAAGAAAGAAAGAAAGAAAGAAAGAAAGAAAGA
>NW_020949223.1:0-3642 GCF_900497805.2 Vombatus ursinus | reverse complement strand
TCTTTGACCCGACCCTGAGTGTCTGAAATCATCATGTGTTTGCCTTCTATCTGATCCTCGTGTTCCAGTAGACCTAGAGTGTGTGGACTGTGCTTGACCAGACACTGAATGTCCAGAAGAGTCATGTGCCTGTCTGCTACTGGATCCATGCCTACCTCCACTACTGGCGTCACTGGACTGTCTCTGACCAGACACAGAATGTGTGGAAGAATCACTTTCTTCTCTCCTCCCTGATGCCTCTCTTCCCCTTGACTTAGAATCTGTTGACTGTCTTTGACCTGTCACTGAATGTCGACGGGAGTCGCATTCCTGTCTGCTGCTGGATCCATGTCTACCCACACTGCTAGCATCACTGGACTCTCTTTGATGGGATGCAGAGTGTCTGGAAGAATCACTTTCCTCTCTCCTAACTGTTCCCTCTCTTTCCCTTGACCTCGAATCTGTAGAGTGTCTTTGATGAGACTCTGAGTGTCTTGAGGAGCTATGTTCCTCTCTGTTGCTGGATCCATGCCTTTCCCTTGTGCTAGTATCACTGGATTGTCTCTGATCTGACCCTGAGTACTCAGGTGTATCTCCTACCTGTTGTTGACTTTTTCCTTGGTTTTCTCCTCTTCTTGACCTAGACCCTCTTTGTCTCTGTGTAGACTCTTCATGACCCGATCTTGACTCTCTAGGACTGTCTCCAGTTTGACCTTCACTATACCTTGATTGTCCATAACTGGATCTTTGTCTTTGGCTCAAACTTGATCCTGTATTTGATGAAGACTGTCTGTGTCTAGAATCTGCACCTCTGGTGTTGTCTCTTGTTTGTCTCTCATTATCTGTTGATTCTGTGGAAGTGGATTCGTGTCTTCTTCTTGTGGTGGAGTCACTATGTTCCTGTGTAGGTGAGGACCGTCTCTCATCAGACTCTGCATTTCTTGACCTGACTGCTGCTTGTGCTTCCCTCTCAGTATCACTGTACTGACTGGTAGGAGATCCCTGCCTTGTGCTTCTTCTATATCCTGAATGTGTGGAAGTTCTTCGTTTGTGATCTGATACTGAATGTCCAACTGAGTCCCCTCTCTGATACTCAGAGCTAGAGGACTCACCTGTATCTGAACCTTGTGAACTGGAGCAAGGGCATTGACATTTGCCAGACCCCTGTTGTTCATAACTTGTATTTTGTCCTACACCTGATCTCTGATGTCCATAACTAGAGGAATTCCCTGAACTTGATCCATAATGTTGTGAGCTAGAAGACTGACCTGAGCTAGCCCCATGTTGGCCATAATTGGATGACTGACCTGACCCTGATCCATGTTGTCCATAACTGGAGTACTGATGTGAGCCAGACCTTTGTTGTCCACAGCTAGAGGACTGACCTGAGCCTGATCCTTGTCTACATCTGAAGGACTGACTTGAGTAGAACCAATGTTCTTGTCCTCCACAACTTTGTGACTGACTACCTGAGTTTGTTACTCTTCCCTCACAGTTTTCTGAACATTTTGACCTGTATCTCTGTTCTTCTCCCTGTGATTCATTAGACTGACAGGAATCAGATCTTCTTTGTCTTCCAAATCCATTTGATTGATTAGAAGCTGGTTCGTGATGTTTTCTGCCATAGCTTCCTATTTGGCAAGACTTGTATCTTTGTCTTTGTTCTCCACACTCTTCTGACTGGCTAGAGTTAGAGCCATGTCCTTTGCTCTTCAGCCCCAAGGTTAAGACCCCTGAACTAGACAAAAATCTTTTTCTTCCACCACTCCCTGCCCAGTTAGAGGCAGGTTCATATTCTTCTCCTCCATATCTTCTGGAGGGGCTAATGTTTGACTTGTTTCTATTTTCCTCCAGATCACTTGAGCTGGACCCACTTCTCTTTTTCTCAATTCCTTTTGAATGACTTAATCTTGACCTACGGTGTCTTCTCCCATAGATGTTCTTGCGTCCTGAACTTGATGAGCGACCTAATTTTCCATTTTCTGGAGAACTGGACTTGGACCTGTGTCTTTGTTTCCTGGTCTTCTGTGATCGCCCAGTGTGGAATTTGGGTTCCACTCCTGCACTCCAACTTGAATTACTAGAACCTTCTTCTTCTTCTTCCTCTTCCACTTCACTCTGTTCTTCTTGGTGATGGTGACTAGGATGTTGTTTATGTGACCCTGAAGCTTGGCAGTATTCTTTTCCAAAAGACTGGTTGCAGGCCATAGTCAGTTTGAATATCATCAGAAGAAACTCAATAAAGTCCACTTTCCTGTCATGGTCTTGATCGAGCATGTGCATGAATACCTCCACAGTGTCAGGATCATCTGGATTCTGTCCAAAAGCGAGGCATAAAAAGAAAGTCAATCAGTCCAGAGCCCCTTGTTTACCTACCAGTGAAAAGATGGGTATTGATATACATATATATTCACATTCATATGGGTGTATCTGTGTAGGACTTGAGTTAGCATGCTGGCTTAACCTATTCTGAAATAGTTGAGTATCCATAGACATGAGACGGAAAGGAACAAGGTAATATGGGCAGAAACCAAGAGTCTGCTTAGGGATGTAGGAAGGAAATTATAGAGCATAGAGAGTGTAGGCCACTGATATTTTTTCCTACTAATTTAATAATGTGCTACTGACTTAGGATTCTATTTGTCTTTGGAGAAAAGACCTCTTCTAGACAGAATAATCAATTACTAATAACTTCATTTCAGACTCAATTTGACTCAAAGGAGCCAAATCTCAAGTCTACTGAATTATAATTTATTATTTTAGAGTGAATGAATGGGACACTTAGACTTAGATGAGAGCACTGGATAGCACAAACTTTCAGATATCCATCTATCTTCATAATCCCTTAAAGTTTCATGTCCAGAGCCACCTAATTAGAAGATGGTTGCCTCTGGAGTGGTTTTTTAGGCCACTCTGTCCCTTTTGCCCAAGCAGAGACTATACTCTACAGAGTATTTTATGTTTTGCCAACACAAAATACTGTCTGAAATTTTATAATTGGAGATTGATTCTTCCTCCTTAGAAATGGTGTTTCTCAGGGGCAGTTAGGTGGCATAGCGGATACAGGATGGACTGTGGAGTCAGGAGGACCTGAGTTCAAATCCGGCCTCAGACACATAACACTTACTAGTTGTGTGACTCTGGGCAAGTCACTTAACCCCCAATTGCCTCACCAAAAAATTAAAAAAAGAAAGAAATGGTGTTTCTTTAGAGAAGTGGTGTAACTCTAAGTCAATAGGATTAATATTAATTGATTTTCAGATTACTTTCAATTGTGAGAGCAACCTGGGACAAGATGGAGGATACTTGCTTTCTGAGTCTGGAGTGAGGTCTGGATTTGCAAGTACTGTACTGAAAGAGGGCAGAGAAAAGGAAGAACCAAAGAAAATATATGAGAATGTAGCTTCCTCTCTCCTTTACAGAGATAGTAACCTATAGATGCAGAATACTACATATGATGTCTGATTTGGTTGATGTGTTACTAGTTTTACTGAACTGTGTTTTTTCTTTTCATCACATATTTTATTCTTTGTTTTAAGGGATTGCTCTAAGGGAAAGGAAATTAGAAGAGAAATGAAGGTGATATTAGAAAGACAGGAAAGAAAGGAAGGAAGGGAGAAAGAAAGAAAGAAAGAAAGAAAGAAAGAAAGAAAGAAAGAAAGA
>NW_020949222.1:0-2644 GCF_900497805.2 Vombatus ursinus | reverse complement strand
AAAGAAAGAAAGAAAGAAAGAAAGAAAGAAAGAAAGAAAGAAAGAAATGTAAGGGTAGCTAGATGGCACAGTGAACAGAGCTCTGGCCTTGGAGTCATGAGGACCTGAGTTCAAATCCAGCCTCAGACACTTAACACTTACTAGCTGTGTGATCCTGGGCAAGTCACTTAACCCTGATTGCCTCACCCAAAAATAGAAAGAAAGAAATGTAAGGCTACTGAAGACAAAATTTCAACTATTTCAATTTGCCTAAGGCCAGCCCTCCTCAGTATCATTAATTTTATTCAACTCAATTCAGTAAGAATTCATTTGTCATCATCTTCAATGGACAAGGTGCTATGATAGAATTCTATTCAGAGCACTCACAAGTGGGTGATCATGACTTTTGTTTGTAGCTTTCTAGGCTTAACAACCTCCTTCTCAAGAAGGTGCCTGCATAAACCTTTAATGCTGGCAAGCAGCCCTTACCTTCAAAATTGGTCGAAACTCCTTTTCCAGAAGTTCCTTCAGCTCCCCTTTGCACAGTGTGCTACAATCCTGATCCTGGTTGGTATACTTGTAGTATACGTCAATAATGGTAAGAATACTGCTCAGGAGGTGAGACATCTTTTTGTAAGTTTATGTGAACCTGAAAAAGAAAGAAAAAATGAAGTGTCTCTTTTGTCATTCCTTTTCTTTCTTTTTTCTTTTTTTTATGATTTCTTTTTCAGTAAGCCTAATCAGTAAAAACAACCACAAAGATGTTTTATATCTCTTATCTCTTTCAACCTTAAAATAGCCCAATGAGAAATGATGGGTTAGATATGATTCATGTCTTTTGACATAGCAGAGAAGGGAATTCCTTGTCCACCGTGAAGCTAGGACTGGAAACCAAGGTTCCTAATCCCTAATTCAGAATGAATGCAAAAACCATGACTTTGAGTTTTATCTGCTTTGCCTTCAGTGGGATCAAGCACCTTAGTTTGGAGTCTATATTCATTTTATCCCTCATACACCATTTCAGACACTTTCTACATCCCATTACTCCAAGAAAACACACCAGTGGGAAAGGGTCTGTGTCTAGGAGGCAATGGTCCTTGGGGGCACTGATCACAACATGGAACCATCATCCCAATTCAACTAAATTTAACAAATATTTGCCTAATGAAAGTGAATAAAATCCACCAAAGCTCCAGGAGAAGAGAACCTAGAAAGTGACTACCCATGAAGACTTGGCCTCAGTCCACATCTCCACACTTAATCATTATAATAATACTATTATCCACCAGGATTTTCATGAGCATTCAGTTAAATTAAGTAGACATTCAATACAATTCCACCATGTGCAAGACACAGGGTTCCATACAAAGATGAAAATGACAGTTTCTAACCTAAACAAGATTATAATTCGCAAGGGATGTGGTGAGGGGCATGGAGAGGTAGAGAGTGGAGAATGGGAATTAACATGAACAAGGAAGGGGGTGATGGGGCAAATCCAATACAGCAAGAGAGAATGAGAAATTCCTAAGTGTAGGATGAAATCAAATGATCAAGAGGAAGACTTCCATGAACCTTAAAGAACAGGTGGTAGAGAACATCACCAGTACCATTTCCATCTCACTTCCCTACTTCCTGTCTCACTCCTTGAATTCCTGTGGGCTGAGTCTCTTAATTGCGGCTCAGAGTTTCCACTTCCACTAGATAATTTTTTTCCCTTGATCTTGTTTGCCTGCAGTCTCCTTAATATTTGGGGCTGGAGGACTCATCTGCACCTGAACCTAATTGACTGGCTCACTAACATTTGTCAGACCATAGATAACTGAGCCTGTTTATGCAGACTTGGACTAGAATGCTTAGAGTTCTCAGCTGGAAAGACAATCCACTTCTGTCCTGATTTTATCCATATTCAAGAGAAATTCACACCAACAGCATCCCTAAAATTAGACAAGAAAGCGATGCTTCCAATAGCTCAAGGCAGTCAACATTACTGGGTTTCTACCTTCAACATCAACCAAGTAGGTGGAAGCTCAGCCAAACCCTCTCTCACTTACCTAGTTCACCAAAGGAACCAATAGGATGTAGACCAAAGCAGCTTACAGGGTGCTGGCTGTTTGGGGTGCTAGGCTTTTTATAGTGGACTTAATGGTCCATCTTAGCAAGGTGACGCCCTTTCTGTGAGACAACCTGATTCACTTACAACCAAACCCAGCTCCACCTCCCTCTCCACCTCTCTGTCTGCAAGGCATTTGTTTACCTCACTTCACTTCCTCACGTACTTATTTAAGATTGCATTGGCAGCTTCCACACTCAGGCTGGGATTTGCCCCACCTGTCAGTGTGGTTGAGGACATTTTGCAAAAGAGCCTGTGTGGACATTGTGAGCTCCTCAAGCTCAGGGACCACATCTTGTCTATCCCCCATATCTCTCACTACAGTGCTGAACCCACAAAAAAAGAGTCATACCCATGGATAGGAAGCCTTTAGACCAGCTAGAGAATTTCTTTTCTTGGCACCATTCAGTTGATTTGAATGGCATTTTGGAAACAGTGGAAATTAATCAAGGAACAGGTGGAACACTTGTGACACAAAATTGGTGCTAATCTGGTCATCTTCAAAGGGTTTTTCTGGGCAATTGTTGGGGATGTGTTCATGAAAAGTCCTTAAAA
>NW_020949221.1:0-2647 GCF_900497805.2 Vombatus ursinus | reverse complement strand
AAAGAAAGAAAGAAAGAAAGAAAGAAAGAAAGAAAGAAAGAAAGAAATGTAAGGGTAGCTAGATGGCACAGTGAACAGAGCTCTGGCCTTGGAGTCATGAGGACCTGAGTTCAAATCCAGCCTCAGACACTTAACACTTACTAGCTGTGTGATCCTGGGCAAGTCACTTAACCCTGATTGCCTCACCCAAAAATAGAAAGAAAGAAATGTAAGGCTACTGAAGACAAAATTTCAACTATTTCAATTTGCCTAAGGCCAGCCCTCCTCAGTATCATTAATTTTATTCAACTCAATTCAGTAAGAATTCATTTGTCATCATCTTCAATGGACAAGGTGCTATGATAGAATTCTATTCAGAGCACTCACAAGTGGGTGATCATGACTTTTGTTTGTAGCTTTCTAGGCTTAACAACCTCCTTCTCAAGAAGGTGCCTGCATAAACCTTTAATGCTGGCAAGCAGCCCTTACCTTCAAAATTGGTCGAAACTCCTTTTCCAGAAGTTCCTTCAGCTCCCCTTTGCACAGTGTGCTACAATCCTGATCCTGGTTGGTATACTTGTAGTATACGTCAATAATGGTAAGAATACTGCTCAGGAGGTGAGACATCTTTTTGTAAGTTTATGTGAACCTGAAAAAGAAAGAAAAAATGAAGTGTCTCTTTTGTCATTCCTTTTCTTTCTTTTTTCTTTTTTTTATGATTTCTTTTTCAGTAAGCCTAATCAGTAAAAACAACCACAAAGATGTTTTATATCTCTTATCTCTTTCAACCTTAAAATAGCCCAATGAGAAATGATGGGTTAGATATGATTCATGTCTTTTGACATAGCAGAGAAGGGAATTCCTTGTCCACCGTGAAGCTAGGACTGGAAACCAAGGTTCCTAATCCCTAATTCAGAATGAATGCAAAAACCATGACTTTGAGTTTTATCTGCTTTGCCTTCAGTGGGATCAAGCACCTTAGTTTGGAGTCTATATTCATTTTATCCCTCATACACCATTTCAGACACTTTCTACATCCCATTACTCCAAGAAAACACACCAGTGGGAAAGGGTCTGTGTCTAGGAGGCAATGGTCCTTGGGGGCACTGATCACAACATGGAACCATCATCCCAATTCAACTAAATTTAACAAATATTTGCCTAATGAAAGTGAATAAAATCCACCAAAGCTCCAGGAGAAGAGAACCTAGAAAGTGACTACCCATGAAGACTTGGCCTCAGTCCACATCTCCACACTTAATCATTATAATAATACTATTATCCACCAGGATTTTCATGAGCATTCAGTTAAATTAAGTAGACATTCAATACAATTCCACCATGTGCAAGACACAGGGTTCCATACAAAGATGAAAATGACAGTTTCTAACCTAAACAAGATTATAATTCGCAAGGGATGTGGTGAGGGGCATGGAGAGGTAGAGAGTGGAGAATGGGAATTAACATGAACAAGGAAGGGGGTGATGGGGCAAATCCAATACAGCAAGAGAGAATGAGAAATTCCTAAGTGTAGGATGAAATCAAATGATCAAGAGGAAGACTTCCATGAACCTTAAAGAACAGGTGGTAGAGAACATCACCAGTACCATTTCCATCTCACTTCCCTACTTCCTGTCTCACTCCTTGAATTCCTGTGGGCTGAGTCTCTTAATTGCGGCTCAGAGTTTCCACTTCCACTAGATAATTTTTTTCCCTTGATCTTGTTTGCCTGCAGTCTCCTTAATATTTGGGGCTGGAGGACTCATCTGCACCTGAACCTAATTGACTGGCTCACTAACATTTGTCAGACCATAGATAACTGAGCCTGTTTATGCAGACTTGGACTAGAATGCTTAGAGTTCTCAGCTGGAAAGACAATCCACTTCTGTCCTGATTTTATCCATATTCAAGAGAAATTCACACCAACAGCATCCCTAAAATTAGACAAGAAAGCGATGCTTCCAATAGCTCAAGGCAGTCAACATTACTGGGTTTCTACCTTCAACATCAACCAAGTAGGTGGAAGCTCAGCCAAACCCTCTCTCACTTACCTAGTTCACCAAAGGAACCAATAGGATGTAGACCAAAGCAGCTTACAGGGTGCTGGCTGTTTGGGGTGCTAGGCTTTTTATAGTGGACTTAATGGTCCATCTTAGCAAGGTGACGCCCTTTCTGTGAGACAACCTGATTCACTTACAACCAAACCCAGCTCCACCTCCCTCTCCACCTCTCTGTCTGCAAGGCATTTGTTTACCTCACTTCACTTCCTCACGTACTTATTTAAGATTGCATTGGCAGCTTCCACACTCAGGCTGGGATTTGCCCCACCTGTCAGTGTGGTTGAGGACATTTTGCAAAAGAGCCTGTGTGGACATTGTGAGCTCCTCAAGCTCAGGGACCACATCTTGTCTATCCCCCATATCTCTCACTACAGTGCTGAACCCACAAAAAAAAAGAGTCATACCCATGGATAGGAAGCCTTTAGACCAGCTAGAGAATTTCTTTTCTTGGCACCATTCAGTTGATTTGAATGGCATTTTGGAAACAGTGGAAATTAATCAAGGAACAGGTGGAACACTTGTGACACAAAATTGGTGCTAATCTGGTCATCTTCAAAGGGTTTTTTCTGGGCAATTGTTGGGGATGTGTTCATGAAAAGTCCTTAAAA
>NW_020949220.1:0-19453 GCF_900497805.2 Vombatus ursinus | reverse complement strand
CTCTGCCCCACCCCCCCAGTCCCACCTTATTCATTCATTCATTTGGCATTCATTATCTACAACTGCTGCTCCCAGGATGGGCAGCCTACTTCTTCCCTGGACCATAAGCTATTCCTATGGGGCATAATGGAGGCACAGAGTCTGACATATTCTACTGCACACATATAAAGCCAGCACAGCCAGGGGAGGGGAGGGGAGGGGAGAGAAGAGCATCAGGCCTTGGACGACTTGGTCTCAGTGGAGCTGAAGTCCCTCCTACAAACTAGTTGTGGGCCCTTGGACAAGCCACTGGCCTTCACAGGAGATTCCAGTTCAACAGAGACAAGGAAAGAAATCGTGGGGGATTTTCAGGGAATCAGGAAGAACTGCACAGTTGTGTGAAGGAGACCAGTGTGAGATAAGCCAGGATGGTCAGTTGTAGTACATAGGGCCTTGAATGCCAAGTTAATTGATTTATATTTTATTTGTTAAGTAATGGGGTCAAGTGGTGAGGGGACAGACAGGGATCTGAAAATAACTAACCAGAAATTTTCAAGAGGGCAGCAGTGAGCTGCCCCATCTATGCAGTAGGCAGTGGGACGAGGAATAGGGCAGTATAATCTAATCATAAAATATGTCCTATTTTACAGCATATTAAAGGTCTACAAAGCACTCTTCTTAAAACCACCCAGTGAGATGGGAAGTGCCGTCAGCAAAAGGAACTGAAAAGAAGACAATCCGGTGGGTTTGCTCGTGGGTGACCCAGAATCTGAGCAGATCAGAGACAGCAACACAGCCGTCTCAGAGATGAGTACATGGCATTGCAGGAGAGTGAAGTGATCCGCCCAAGGTCACCGTGACCGTAAAAGGATGGAGCCAAGCTCAGATTGCAGGCCTCCGGACTCCAAGGCCACGTGTTCCCACCTCACAGGGCTCTGGGGTGCTCGGATGAGGGATCTGCAAACCTTAAAGTGCTACAGAAATGTTGGCTATCATATACCGTGGTGCCTCGCAAGCAGCTAACTCAGAGAACCCTCAAAAGATAGATGAATTTACAATGAAACATTATCTTCCCAAAATGACAGCATTTATCCCAGCTGTAAGTGAAAATGGGTGTGCCTAGGAGGTCTTATGCAGCGATAACAGTGGGAAAACCGCTCCAACCCAAGCCAGCCAAATGGTTCTGAGCCGGAGAGGGCCGACGTCGCTAACTGCCCACAGCCCGAGGCTCAGGCCTGCACACACCGCCAGTGCCGATGAAGAGTGGAGATGGATGAAGATGGGTCTGGCAGGTTTACTGGGCAGTAACCTTAATGGGTCAGAAACACAACCTTGCAGTCAAATCGGGGCTTTCAGAGGAGCCAGGGCAAAGATCTTAAGGAAACAGTGATGTGTACAGCGAACAGCTGGGTCCACGCAAGGATGCGGGCAAAATGACGTTGAGAAGCCGTGCAGAAAAGGCAGGCGTTTCTTTCCTAGCAGAGAGAGCTCTGAACGAGGAGGCAGGAACCCGGGTTCAAGAGCTAGTTTCTCAGCATACCAGTCAGTGACCCAGGACATGTCACACTGCCAGCTGGACCGCCACCTCCTCCTGCGTCAGCTGGGGGAAGTAACTCCTGCCCTGTGGTTCTCCAAAGGCGGTTAAAGCTCTGAAATGAGGCAATGTGCACAACCGGCGAGTGCCCTACACACACTACTGTGGGCTGGTGCACATAGAAGTGCTCTACTAAAACATCGTACTACGGGATAACCTATGAGGAGAGGGCTTTAAAATCGTCCAGTGCCCCAAACAGGAGGGATGGTTCATAGCGAAACAAAGCAAAGATTCAGGTCAGCCAGAACCAGAAAACGTTGTAGTTGGAAGGGACTCAAGCAACTG
This sequence comes from Vombatus ursinus, assembly GCF_900497805.2. NCBI lineage: Eukaryota > Metazoa > Chordata > Mammalia > Diprotodontia > Vombatidae > Vombatus > Vombatus ursinus. The sequence goes on along the minus strand of NW_020949220.1, from coordinate 17,595 downwards.
GCCACGACAGCATCCAAGGAGAGCAGAAGACTGGGCCGGGGCAGTCTGACGCAGACTACCTGAGACCCTGGGGAAGCCCCGCACCCCCGCTCTGTCCAGTGGGCAGCGTGCGGGCTTGGGAGTTCAAGATGGAGGTCGCTGCCTAGTTTTAATTGGTGAAAACGTCATCTCTTCTGTCAATGACCTGTTTTTCATTATCAGTAACTTATTTAAACAGTTCATTTATGAGCCATATCTTCTTCCTCATTATTATTCTTTGCTCTAACTTTTTCACTGATTCTATTCTTTGAGCAGAGGGGGTGACTGCACATCCCCAACAGCTGATCTATGGATGACTCCCACATCAATAAGGAGATGCCTGGGGAAGAGAAGACTTGAACAGACGTGATCCCTGGGTCTTTAAGAGTCTGAAAAGCTGCCAAATGGAAGAAAAGCTAGATTTTTTTGCTTGCCTCCAAAGACCAGAACTCCAGCGCCAATTAGGCACTCACTCATTGATGGAACCGAAGCGACCCTGGGTTCTGGAAAGCTGTGCCCGCAGAGCCTAAGCCCTGACAAGTTCTACCTGCTGCAAAGCCACGGAGCAAGTCTGCTGAGCTGGACATGCTTAGTCCAGGATTCCTTGTCCACGGCAGCCCACGGAATAAGGAACCATCCCACAGGGTTCCAGGTGCCCTGGGAGCCTCTTTCGCCCTGCTCCCGACACCCAGCCTCACACCACCTCTTTGCAGGCTCTACCCTCCACCCCCGAGGCCTTGTCCTGTTCTGAGGTTGAGAAGCATGCCTCACAGGACCGCCCTCCCTCCTTCCCCACCAGGAAGTGTCTTCTCCAAATTCCCTCAATCGATACTCATCTGGTCTGAATGCGAGGCCCTTCGGCATCCTCGGGTAATTCTCCAGCTGTCAACATCCTGCCTAGAAAGTGGTGAACAAAGTGTTCCTAATGGCGTCTCAGCGAGGAAAGGCTGAAGAGGCTGTCGCCTCTCAAGGCCTGGACCCCTTTCCATGGTCACTCGGTCATTTTCAGTCGTGTCTGACTCTCCGTGACCCCACTGGGAGTTCTCTTGGCAGAGATAGTAGAGTGATTTGCTAGAGTGTCTCCTTCTCCAGCTCATTTTACAGATGAGGAAACTGAGTCAAACAGGGTGCATGCAGCAAGTGTCTGAGGCTGAATTCGAACCCAGGGCTTTCTCACCCCGGGGCCGGCACTCTATCCACTGCACCACCCAGTCGTGCCTGGATCCCTACACTGACCCAATGTCAATGCATCAGCTTGCGTCCCAGTGACCTTGCACTAGACTTCACCAACACTCCTTGGCACACTGCTCCCTAGCTCCCCCTCTCCTCCTTAAGCCTGCGATGTTCTTGGTCGTCAGAACCCAAATGTGCTAGGTTCTGCATCCAAAAGGTGAGTGAGGCTTCCTGCGCCACCCTCCCTGCCAGGGAGGAATCTGTCCCCTTCGCCAGCCCTCTGTACAATGTCTGCTTAAAGATCTCCAGGGAATGAAAACTGCAAAGGCCTCCGCCTCCGCCTCGGGCCCGCTCACACCTCGCCCAAACCGGACTCTGGAGTCCCCACCGCCAGCAGCAGCAGCAGCAGCGCCCAGGGCAGCCTGCACCTGCTCCCACTTTCTGCGCTCCGGGGACCTGACAGTCCTTCAAACACCTGAAGACTGCTCTCGTGTTCCCCCAAGGGACCAATTCTCAGGCTCCTCATCAGCAGAATGGGGACAGTAACCTGCCTGCTGCTTGCAGGGAGCTACAATTCAAGCCCAGGAGTTTGGCATTGATGCTGCATGGTGCATTCACCGAATGCCCGCCTAGATTGCTGTTAGGATGGAAATGTGATGCCCTTAATATCTTCCCCAGCTCCACTCGATGGACACGAGCTGACCGGCTGATGGATCTCGGTGAAAGGAAGCAGGAGAGCCCGGGCAGAGGCCTGGAAGCAGGATGGAAACTGCAGGGCTTCTCTCTTCCGTTTCCTGAGGGAGACGCACTCACTCAGTGTCTGCGGGAACACTGGCAGGCTCGTCCGTTTCACGCATCGGCTGAGACGAGGGGAGAATGCCCCAAATCTAGTAGGGGGCACACCCTGGCAGTCGCAGTCAAGTGTCTTCTCGGCCTGGCACTGAGAAGCTCACACATCCAGAATCACCCTCCTTGTAAAATGTGTGTTCCTCGTCTACACCAAGTGCCCCAAGGGCGGACTCAACCAAACAGCGGCATGGCACTCAGGCAGGCCGCTGGAAGGTGAGTGTCTAAGTCTACACAGATGAGCCTGAAGTGGAGGAGGTGTGGCCGGGGCATCTCCCTGGTGCCACGGTCACCTGGGTCCGCGTCCAGGCCTGAAACCCCTCTGGGGAGCCTGGAATCTAGTCCAAGCTGCCGCTAATTTCCTCTGTGACCCTGAGCAAGTCGCTTGAGAGCCCCAGCTTCCTCGTCTGTAAAATGGGATGACCGGACGAGATGGTCACTGGGGGCCCCTTCTAGAGCTAATATTCTCTGCAAATGACAGAAGGATAATATCAGAAGAGTTAATGGCCAAACCCAGCAACTGGCAAATGACAAGATGCCACTGTGACTCTTTTTGCATCGTGTGTGTGTGTGTGCATGTGTCGGTGTGGAAGGGGTGCGTGTGGGAGGGGGTGGGTGGGTGTGCAAGACAGAGAAAGACAGAGACAGGGAGTGAGGGGGTGGGGGGGTCAGGGATAGAGAGGGAGAGACAGAGAGAGCCCGAGAGCTTTCATGCTTTTATTGTTGATCACAGACTCGATGTCCGCTGAGACACTGCTGTTTTCCCCTTAATAACTATTAGAGGAAAGAAAAAAAGAAGACGGGGAGGGAGGGTGGAGGAAGGAGAAGGAGGGCCTAGGCGGTGCAGACAGGCCCTACTGGGCAGTCCCTGACACTCTCCGGGGGCCCACCATGTGAGCTGAAAGCCTTTAACTAAAAGTGGAGGCCACGTAAAGCGTCCCAGTGCTCCACACAAGGGGCTTCAGAAACGGGGTCACCTTGTGTCCTCACAGCAGAATCGGAGAGATGGAAGTCACCTTGGGGGCCGGAGGATCCAGGGGAAAGCACCGCTGAGCCTCCGAAGAAGGAGGGGCAGCACTGGCCAAGCATCGGGCCTCCTGCAGGCCTCCCAGAGAATCAGCCCCTTGGCCCCCATGAGCTGCAGGGAAGGCAAGAAGGCCAGGCTCTAGAAGCAGCCCCTGGAGGCAGAAGCTGAGCTGAGGCTAAGCTCCTTGGACCCTGTACTACTGACAGCTCTGGCTGGTAGAGGTGAGGCCAGACAGGGACTTCAGGGCCGGCATTCAAAGCTGGGCCTTGGGGCTCTAAACAGAGCCTTCTTTGTACTAGGACGCCCGTATCTCATTCACTCTCTCTCCTAAGAATACAACCCTTCTGCGATCCTGCTGACCAATGATCAAACTACACTCCAAAGCCTCCAGGGACAGGGAGCTCACCACCTGGGGAGGCACAACCCTGATCGAGAAGCTTTTCTTTGTGATGACCAGACAGTGCGACAGAGTCAGTCTTTCACTGGACAGCAGCATTCCTGTCCTTGTGACTTTCATTACTGGATGTCGCATCACCTGTGACCCCAAACCACGCCTTCTCTGCCTTCTACCTCTGTCTGGCAGAGAGCTGACGCCCAGTGGGGCACCGAGCTAAGGCAGGAGGGCCTGGGGGTAATCCCACCCAGCCCACAGCACAAAGGACAAAGCAAGAAACGCAATCAAATGAAAAGGAAGGCTCCTCAGCCATCAGAAGCTGAGGGTTCAGGGAGAAGAAAGCAGCATCTGACACATCCATAATTCAGTCATTCCAACAAGGGAATCCTGACGTTGCTTATTCATGCCATACTTTGTACCAGTTAAGCCACCAAGCCTCCCCAAACAGCAGGGCGGCCCAGTGAGCCCACCCCCGCCTGCCTAGATGACGGCGGCTCACTTACAAGGATTCGGGCATCCCGTCCAATGCCACGCAGCCCCCTGCCCTGGAATCCCTCACCCCACCTTCTTCGTCCCTCGCCCTTGGCCCTTGGCCCTGAATGACCCGCATCCGCTTCCTCTGCTCCTATGATGAACAAAGCTGGAGAACGTCCCACAATGGCGCTGACCTGGTTCACTCAGATTCCTGCTCTCCAGCCCGACCTGGGCACTCGCCTCTATTCCAGCTCCAAACCTTCTCTTCCCTCCTCCAGCCTCCCCACCCACTGCCCTTTCCTCCCTCCCCCTCAGCTACAGACCCGGCTTCTGCCTTGACTGAAAAGATTCACGTCCAGCAGCGCCTACTAGGTGCTCGGCACGGGGACAGGACGAAGGGCGGGAAGCAGGCCCAAGGCCCAGCTCTCAAGGCACTTGCTGCTGTTTGCCCTTCATTTTGGGAGATGACCAGGGCCGCCCCCAGGGATGGAAGGCCTACCCACAGACTGGATTTAAGGGAGGCCGAGCTGCACCAAGTCACGGGCCTCACTCTCTCTTCCAGACTCACTGAGGTCCGGTGGCAGGCCAGAAATCAGGCTGACCGGCGATGGCCCCAGACGTAGCGGATGACCTTGGTCTCCGCGGTGGCTGACCAAGCCCTCAGCGCTCCACAGCGCCCGCTTCAGCCGCCGTCGCGGCCATTGGAACACATTTGCCTATTCAGCCCATTCTTCACACGTGTGGAGCACCCCCAACTCACTGACAGGTGTAAGGCCTGCTGGTTACCCCGCCTGGCTCAGCCTGACTGCCGGGATGGGACTGGAGCGTGGCCACTGCCCGTGCTACACGCGGCTTCTCGGAGCCACAGGTGAGAGTTGAGTGAATCAGGCGGACAGCAGAGGTGGACGCGCAGCCCTCCCCCCAGAGGTGCGGGGCCTCCTGACGCCCAAACACACGGACAGCTACAGACAGAATAAGTACACAGTCGTCTGGAGACGCTCGCTGACCACTCCTCTGTCCGGGAGGCTCCTGGTCTTGGGTCTAAGTCGTCTAATGTCTTGGATATCAGATTCTTAGCAGAAATACTTGGAAGCAAAATTCTTTTTCTCCCAGCTGATCATTTGCCTTCTTATTTAACATGCTTTCCTTTTGTTTGTGCAAAAGCTTTCCAATTTCAACATGATCTCTTTTCCCATCTGTAGCTGCCTCTGCCCCTTATTTGGTCAAGCTGCCCGTCCCCGCTCTAGCCTGTGATTCTACTCGGATTCTCCAACTATTCCCCAATTTCCCACTTCTGTGTCTCATTTGTTCACCCCACGACTGGATAAATAGGTCCTGTGGCCACCAGTCGAGCCCTCGCTCTTCATGAAGACCACAGGCTTTGACCAAAACCAGGGCATGCCCTGGAAGCCAAGCCCCTGCTGGTGAGCTTCTGGCCCACATGTGGCTCCCCATGGGAGGCCGCCAGCTCAGGGAGCCCCCCCTCCAGCAGACCCTTTTATTCCATTCACGGTCTTTGTGACCTCAGCCCTTGTTACAATGCCTGGCACACAGGAGGTGCTTCATAAATGACTATGGACGATTGAGACGTGGCAGATCTTGATAGGATATGGATATAGAAGAGGGACAAACCAGCCTCACTGAAAAGAGTATCAGTTCCGGTTCTGGGAATCAGGGAGTAAGGAATTCATGGACTACATGTCATCTGAGGAGGGATCGGATGGATGGGGAGAACATCAACAGGCAAAGCTAGGAGACAGTACAAGCTCAGAGAGAAGAAGAGGGGGAGGAGAGAGAGATTTAATAAGGTTGGTGCACAGCCTGCCAATTCCCTGTTAAAACTACTGGATCACGTGGCCTTTTGGAGAAGCACTGCTCATGCTCTCCTGCTAGCTAACTATTAAAGTGATTGTCCACTTTCCTCCCCAACTACAGGGCCCCCAATCCCTCCCAGGCCCGTGCGCTCTCCACTTTGGCGACTTTTCAGTGAAGTACAACAAACTACTTGTTTAATCAAACCGATCAATAGACAATCTTGCGTGAACAAGTATTTAGTGAGGCTTAGTAAGAAGAGGCTACAAAAACTATCAGTGGTGGGCTGGAGGTGGTCATCTCACGTGAGAGAAAGACCACATGGATTTTCAGGGAAATTTCTAGCTCTGTAAAAACATGCAAATCTATGTGAATGATGCCTATCTGCTCACAACACAAGTCTGAGGAATATCCCTAAAATATGCTTCACACAAGGATTCTTGAAAAAAAAATTAGTCAAGCAGCAAGCACTCACTGAGTGCCTCCTCTGGGCCAGGCCCTGGGACGGTCCAAGATGGCAGGCGATCACCTCCCCAGAGGTCCCACAGATGCCCCAATTCCCAGCAGAAGGAAAGAGGGAGAGAGGAGAGAAGGAATAACTGATCTCTAAATGGGCCTCTGTCTAGGAGGGAGAGAAAGCTGGGCCTCCACCATCCCTGCTCACGGAGAAGCTGAAGGCCATGGTTGTCCTGTTTCTTCATCCTCCAGGAAGAGAAAAGAGAAAACCCAGAGGAGCCGATCTCTAGGCCTGCTCCCTCCTCCCTGCGAAGGGCTCCCTGATCCAGGCGCAGGACACAGTGACCGCGGGGAAGCACAGGAAGCTGCCCCTTCAATCCAGGCACATGGCTGCGAGGTCGGGCCCTTCTTCCTGGGAGCCCAGTGAGGCGGGTGCCTGCTCACGGCTGCTCCATCCCCAAGTCGCTGCAGGGTGTCTGCCCAGGAGGGGGATGTGAGAGGGCTCCAACCTGTCATGGTGGGGCTGTCCAGAACGCTGAAGTGTGGAGCGTGTCTGAGCACCACCAAGAGTCCAGTTTGGCTGCAGTGTCAAGAAATTAACTAGGGACGATGTGACTGGCAGCAGGCTAGAACAAGGCAGTGGAGGGATGGAATGCCACACTGAGGAAGCTGGTCTTTATCCGATCATCAGTGGGGGACGCCATCCCCCTGGGAGGCTTTAATCAAGGGTCACGTGAGCAGATCTGTAACAGGACAATCCCACCTTACTAGTGAGAGAAATGATCCTCTCTCTTACATTAATGACCAGTTACTGAATTAGGATTCAGGTTTTCCCTTCCTATTTCCTTATTCAGAAACCAACCCCGGTAGGTTATTCCTCTAATCTCTGAAGGGCACTGCTGATAGATGAGATTGCCCAAATCCTCTGGGTACAAGTTTCTCAATCTTGGGCAGGACCCCACCCAACTAGAGGACCTTACGAACAGAATCTAGTCTAGACAAGATCTTGCCCTTGGGAAATAACCATCCATTAGAATTTAGGGTGACCCAGCTTATAAATGGGAAAACCAGCCAGAGTGGTCTGGGTAGAGAAGGATTCTTTTGTCCAGATTGCTGGAAGCTGCCGAATCTCATGATCAGGTCATGACGGGAGGAAACTTTCTGCCCACCTCCTCATTAATATGTCTAACCCTAACCCTAACCCTCCCATTGGCTGTTAACCAATTGGAGCTGATTTCCAATCTCAGGGACACCTCCTTTTCCAAAGGTTTTTAAGCATTCAGTATTCTCCAGGGGGCATCTTTGGTTTATGAGAGAAAGCCACTGACCTCAATCCATTAATTATTTGCTAGCCATAATTAATAAACTGATTATTAATTACCCAGAAATTATGTCTCTTGGACTTTGCATTCATCACACTAGTAATCCAGACCCTTACAGGGAAGGGAAGGGATACCTCTAGAGCTGTGGTGCACAGCTCCTCTCTACAGCAGCCCAGGCCCCACCAGAACCACCTCAGTGCCTGCCAGAAGCAAAAACAACCAGCCAAAGTCCCAGAACTGTGGTCTGAGAGAAGAGTTTCAGGCCAACTTCAGAAGTCTGCTTCTAAGACAGCACACTTCCCTCTTCTTAAGGTCAAGGAGAATAGCTTTATCTCCAAGTTATTACTGACAATTCAATTAACTAGCCACAATTTGGCAATAAACCCTGATCATCAATCTCCATATCAAGGATGGCAAAAGCATTATAATTAAGAAAAACCTGTCTAAATCATTAGCCCTGAAGGCTTCAAATGTTTGCATTTCATTATACACGGGGTCCTCATTAGAATTAGCTGGAGGTTGACACCCTGAATATTCATAGATTGAGAATCCACAATCTCAATCACGGATACTGCTAGTCCAAATATTATGGACTTCCACCAAGTCCTGGGAAGCCATTTATAGAAATGTCACCAATATAAATGCACGCAGGGCAAAGACCAACATCTCTACAAAGGGAGACTTTTGCCCATCCCCCATCTGCTCAGCACACAGGCTGGGAAGAGATCACTCTCCCGAGAACCATCTTTATTATGGCTTCCAAAAATCACAGAATGTCTCTCCCAGAGGATCCACGCAGAAAGGGGACAGCCAGTACCAGAGCACTCCTAGGAATGTGGAGGTCCTCTCCTGGACCTCTCTCTCCCATCAGGATTCCAACCTTACCACGTGACTGAAACAAAGCCTTGGCCTTTTCTCAGCACTCCCTGTTCTCTCTCCACAGTCACAGCACTGCAAAGCTTCCTTTCCTCCTGGAGCCTCTCTCCTCTCTGGCCTTTTGTGATGCTGGGCTCTCTCCTGGTTTGCATCCTACCTGTCAGATCACCCCTCCCAGGCTCTTTCGATAGCACCTTCAGATCTCACGTACTAACTGCGGGCGTCCCCCAAGGCTCTGCTCTAAGTCATCTCCTCCTTGGCTTCCATGTTCTCCAATGTAGAGAATCATGAGCTCCCTGAATCAACATCTTTATGAATGATTAATGAATACTGGAGCTATATGTATGCCCAGCCCGAGTCTCTCACCTGAACAAACTGCATGCCCTGTAGGCATCTCAAGCTCTTTGGTACCACAAAAAAAAATTCTTATGAATACATGGGGACCTTTTTTTTTTTTCCTGACCTTGATTTCTTTAGGGTATTTTTGCAAAATCTCAAATCATTTTCCAGGATGGTTGGATCAATTCACAGTTTCACCAACAGTGCATTAGGACGCACTTCCTCATTTTGCAACAGGGAATCATGATAATAATAAAGAATAATAAAATAACAGTAAAAACTAAATAATCAAGTAATAATAATAATAAATTATATATATTTATATGGTACTTGAAGGTTTCCAGAGTACTTGACATTTCATTGAAACTTTATAAGAATGCTGTGAGATGTAGATATTATTTTTTCCAATCTTACTCAAATATCCAAATGCACATGGATGTAATGCCATCAATTCAGGAGTTTTTCCAACGATTGCGAGTCCAGACCCATGCGTTCCTGCCAGCCTGTGGTGACTCTTGTGCATGTTCTCCAAAGAAACCACTCCACCCAACATTCCTGGCTTATTCTGTACTCCTGAATTGCCCGTCTCTTCTTGTCGTGACGCCATGCTGTCCCCACAGCCTCTCTGAGCTCACGACTGGCTCTACCAGACAGTCCACTCGCTTCACCACACACTGCTATTTTCCTGAAGGAAGATGCCCTATGGAGCTCACCCAACAGTGCACAGATCTAGGACACAGGGTGCGAGTGGACAATGAGGTGTGCCCAGAGTTTAAGAGCAGGAAGCTGAGTGGAGGTGGGTAAGAGGAGGAGAAGGGAGAGAGCAGCACGAGAAACAGGAAGGGAGGGGAAAGAGCAGGAGGGGGATGGGGGGGAAAGAGGAGGGGGAGGATGAAGAGGAAAAGCGGGGATGAGGAGAGGGGAGCAGGACAGATTGCTCTAAGGAAATTACAAAGCTCTTTAGTGACACCAAGCTTTCCATTGAAAAGCAATTTCACCTTTCCCATGCAAACATCTTACCTGTGTTGTGGGATGGCAGCAAGGCCTGGAACACCACTGCCTCCCCATTTTAAAGATGAAGAAAGTGAGGCACTGACAGATTAAGTGACTCACCCATGATCACTCCTCAACTAAGTATACCAAGCAAGATCTGAACCCAGGTCTCTTGACATTGATGCTAGGATTCTTTCATTTAGCTCGACTACAAACCCAACACCCTTCCTTCAAACCTAGTACGTTCACAAGCCTCTTCCTTCTCTTTCCTCAAAATAAATGTATTTTTATTCATCAGAAAAAGACAGACTGAGAAAGTTCTCAGCTTTGAGAGAACAAAAAGTCATGTGTATACACTGATGTGAGAAAGGAAAAGATAGATCACTGAGAGTGGGAGAGAGGAGAGGAGATGCCAACCACCTGGGCAAATCTCTGCTTGCATCTGCCAACTGTTCATCTTCCCTTTTATTTTACTAATGATGTAGCATGACATGAAAATGGCTGATTAAAATGACTTTATTAAAAATGGGCTGTTTATTTTTTCGTAGAAATCTAATAACATTAAATTCTAATAGTTTTATAGAATAATGTTCTAGTCTACTAGAATTCTAAGAATATCGTTCTTGGCTAACATAACTTCTGTACTCTAATATTACGAGACTAAACATCAGTATGTAGTGGCAAGGCCTTTCCTAGATGTGGACCCCTCCTAGCTAAGGGCCTGCAGTATTTCCATCCTTATTCCAGGGGCCAGCAGCCCCCCAACCCCCACCCCTTGTGGCAGGCATCTTCATGAGCTGCTGAGGCCCCAGACAACCACATCCTCTACTCACCTGGAGACAACCACACACAGACACACAAGCCCATTCCTAAGCTCACAACCCAAATCTCTCCAGTTCAGTGGCACCTGGTAAGGCTTGAAACTGGAAAGACAGTTGACGGTCGAGGGTGTCATACTACATGGCAGTAATCATGAAAATGATTTAGTATTGGCCGAAACACAGAAAGGTCAATCAATGGAACAGATTAGGGACACAACATGCAGAAACAAATGAAAGTCAATAAACCCAACGACTCCAATTACTAGGGTAAGGACTCGCTATTCAACAAAACTCCTGGGAAAACTAGAAAGCAGTCTGGCAGAAATGCAGTACAGACTCTGGTAAATGCAGGTAGAGAACAAACCCCCAAGCTGACGTCATTTGAGAAAGGATTTCATTAGGTCATCCGGCAACGGAGAGAGCCAGCGAAGGGGCAGGAGGGCCCTCCCAAGTCTGAGGTGCCTTTTACAGGATTCACACCAGGGCCTGATGGACCCAGCGCAGGCAGCAGGGCAGTCTGAGACGTATGTGGCAGGTATAAACAGTCAAATGCGAGGAACCCAAACCAAGACCTGGGTGGGATCTGAATGTCCCCGGCAGCCATGGCTCCCCAGAGTATCACTGAGGTCAGCCTGACCTCTACCATAAGCTCTGGGTTAGACAATTTCCCAGCCACATAAAGCAAAGTTCAAACAATATTAGTAAATAACAAGTAATAAAAGCATTTTCCCACAATATGAGCATCTCGTACCATATGCCAAGACAAGCCCCAAACAGATGCAAGACTCAGACATAAAAGGGCATCCACAATTTAGAGCAGCCAGGAAAAACAGCTCTGGACGAACACAGGACGCATGACCAATACGCCAGATAAAGTGGATAATTCTGATTACGTCGAATGGAGAAGGCTTTCCTTAAATAAAACAAATGCAGTTAAAATTGGAAAGGAAACAGGTAACAAGGTGGGGGAAATCTCTGTAGCAATTTTCTGATAAAAGTCTGATATTCAAGATACATAAAGACCTGATTCATATTTATGAGAACGAGATTGATTCCCCAATGATCAAATAAACAGGCCGCTTTCAAAGGAAAAAATCTGAGCTCTCAGCAACGATGTGAAAAGCTCCAGAGCACCGATAATTAGAAAAACGCAAACAAAAGCAGCTCTAGGCTTCTAAGTCACCCTGGTTGATGAGGGTGACAAAAGGGAAAATGCCCAATGTTGGAGGAATGATGGGAAAACAGGCACGTGAAGGCAAGGCAAGTGGGGCTGGGAATTGGTTGCGCCATGCTGGAAAGCAATTTGGAATTCCGCCCAAAGAGCAAAGAAACCCTGTATGCCCTTTGACCCACAAAACCACTACAAGGCCCGTGCCCCAAAAAGAGTGAGGAAAGGGGGAAAGGATCCTATGTAGCAACTCTTTATTTGGTGGCTAGGAAGTGGAAACGGGGGGGGTGCTCATCAATTGGGGGAGAGCTGAGCAAACCATGGCATAGGAATGCAATACTACTGAGGTATACGAAACCATAAGAGGAAGTGTTTCAGAAGAAGCTGAGGAGCCTTGTTTGAAGCGATGCCCGGTAAAGTAACGGAGGCCAGGCCAATGACGTCCAGAATAACAACAAAGACCACCGACAGCTAAATGATGCACTGCCCAGTGCGGACTCCAGAGGAGCGAAGGTGACGCTCTAATAACAGAGACAGAAGGTTGGATGTAGCTATGCGATGACACTCTCTCATCTCCTATACCCGCCAAGTAACACTGCCATTAGATGCCTTTCTGAGATGGTCATGGCAGCCCTGGGGCGAGTGAGAGCCACTAAGCGGCATCACAGATAGGAGCCGCTCCCAACTGGAAGCGAACTAAGTGGCCTGTAGCCCAGCATCTCCCTGAAGCACGAATTTTCTCTACAACTACTGAACAAGAATCACACAGAGTCCTGCTTGAACACCTCCACTGATGAGAGCCTCATCACCTGTTGAAGCAGAATATTCCACTGGGGACAACACTGAATGTTAGCAAGCCCACCATACCTTTAGCTCAGATCTGCTTCTACCCATGAATCCAAAGGCCTATCATCTGATCAGGGCAGAGTCCATAATCAAATAAGTCTGATGCTATGATACCAAGCCAATCCAATTTCTCAACCCAGAGGCACAGAGTTCTCCAGGACCCAAGGTTCCTCCTCTGGCTCAAGTAAGGCAGAGAGGGTGATGGAGAGTGAAGGGACGGGATACTGGAGAAGGGGTGACTTTCTCTAAAGTCAATATGACTTCATCTACTTTACCTCAATGGCAATTACATGGATCTTTGGCCAATCGTGACAAAGCTGTCAGACGTAAACAACCTCAGTCCCTTCCGATGTTTGGATCAGCTCTTCTGATGCCTAATGAGGGTGTGAGAGGAGGAGACACAGACCTAGGGAGGTTTCACTGCTCCACCCTGAGCGGGCCTCAGGCCTCAGCGGCATCTCCGACCTACTTCTTTGGTCCTACACAGTTTCCTTCGTAAGTGTGATAAAGCTATTTTCACTCATGCAGTCATAAACTGGAATCTACTCTACCAGCTGTAACTGAATCTCATCTTGAAAGCATAAAGTCAATTTGGGCCTTATAATGGAGCCCAGACAGCCTTCAGAGAAACTGCATTAAAATCACATTTCACCTGAGTTAAAAAAAGGAAAGGAAGGGAAAGGGAGTGGGGGCTGTCAAGACGGGGCTTTCCATGGCAGAACAGGGCCGGCTGGGCCCCAGGCACACACCCAACACATTATTATTCTCCCTGGGACTCAGGTTTATTTTTGCACCAGCCCCTTGCCCCTTAACTGCATTCAAACAAAGTCTCTCCCTATGCAGAGAAATGTTCCTACAGGTTCCTTTTTACTGTCTCTATCCTGTGAACAAACATTAGAATTGGGGCACTAGTGCCTACCTACCTCTCTTTGACTTAAGGTGTTCACATTTTCTGGAAAGACTTTCCTTGATATTAAACCCTTCCCAGTGGCCCAGTTGCTCCAATGCCATGGCACTAACCCAGTCTGACCACCACCACAGCCTGGCAGTCCATCTAAATGTCCACCCTTCCTGCCAGCCCCAGGCAGCCCACTTTGGATACTTTGTGGTGAGGGATAAAGGGTGAGCATTACCACAACTATGGCTCCCCATGTCCCAACTCCTCTCCCTGTATTAGAAGGTATTCCATAGCCTGGGCCCAACCCACTCACTCCAAATAAACTCTGAAGATCCGCACCCCAGCCAGTGTAGGGTCTCTAGCATTGTCTTCTGGGCCAAGGTCCACAAGACTCCTTCCCCTTCTCCTCCCAGTCTGGAATGTCCTGGCCATCCCTCAGGCCTGGAATGCACTCCTCCTCACCTCTGCTTCATCAAGGCTCTTTCTTCCTTTAGATGTGGCTCAGGTACCAACACTACACGAAGCCTTTCCTGAGCCCCTCCCATTTTACAAAATGTTTGTATTTGTTCACTTTACATTGATGCTGCATCTATATAAACGCATGAGTTTCCTTTTTAGAATTTCAGAGATGGGGGGGCAGAGCCAAGATGGCGGAGTGAAAGCAGCGAGTTGCTGGAGCTCTCCCCCAAAGCCCTCCAAATACCTACAAAAAAATGGCTCTAAGCAAATTCTAAAGCAGCAAAAGCCACAAAAAGACAGAGTGAAACAAATTTCCAGCCCAAGACAGCCTGGATGGTTGATCGGAAAGGTATATCGCACTGGGCAGAGAGAGGAGCACAGTTCGGCATGGGCGCACAGGCCGTAGAGGGCTGAATCATGAGCAGCTGTGGCGGTTTCCAGAACTCTCAACCCATGAACGCCAAAGACAACTTAGAAGGTCAGTAGGAAAAGTCTGTGTCTGCAGTGAGAAAGAGAGTGAAGCAGGTCCCAGGCCCATTCCCCGAGCTCGGCCCCAGGGCGGCAGTTGCCTCCTGAGCTTCTGGCTCACAGACTGAGGGGGAATCAAGTGGCTGATCAGAGGGAGATTGCAGGGATCTCTCTGCTGGTGCAAGATTCTCTTGCTTTGCCTGCGCTTGGATCTGGGTCATAGTTCTGGGTAGCGGTCCTGGGGTGAGAAGGAGCGCTGGTGTGGTGGAGTTTGTAGTGGCTGTGGAAAGGAAATCCTCCTCACAGTTCCAAGACAGAAAAGAGTGCTCATAGACCAGAGCATAGGCCAGGAAAGGAGTAAACACCTCGCCCTTGATCATAACACCTTGGAAGAACTGAAAATTTACAGGTCCCTAGAAGTATCTCTGAAAAGAGCTGTACAAACCCCCAAAGCTTGGGACAGTACATTCTCCACACTGAAAACAGACCCCTCCCTTAACAAAGAGTTTATAACTCAAGTAATTGGCTGAGATCATGAGTAAGCAGCACAGAAAGGGTCAGACTATATTATCTTACTTTGGTGACAAAGAAGATCAAAACACACAACCAGAAGAAGACAAAGAAGCCAAAGCTCCTATATCCAGAGCCTCCAAGAAAAATAAGAATTGGTCCCAGGCCATGGAAGAGCTCAAAAAGGATTTTGACAAGCAAGTAAGAGAAGTAGAGGAAAAACTGAGAGTGATGCTAAAGGAGACCCCAAAAAAAAAATACTGAAGAAAATAACACCTTAAAAAATAGCCTAACCCAAATGGCAAAAGAGGTCCAAAAAGCCAATGAGGAGAAGAATGCCCTAAAAAGCAAAATTGGCCAAATGGAAAAGTAAGTCCAAAAGCTTACTGAAGAAAATACTTCCTTAAAAATTAGAATGGAGCAATTGGAAGCTAGTGACAATTTGAGGAATTAAGGCACTGTAATACCAATCCAAAAAAATTAAAAAATAGAAGACAATGTAAAATATCTCACTGGAAAAACAACTGACCTGGAAAATAGATCCAGGAGAGAGAATTTAAAAATTATTGGACTATCCGAAAGCCATGATCAAAAAAAGAACCTAGACATCATCTTTCAAGAAATGATCAAGGAAAACTGCTCTGATATTTTAGAACCAGAGGGCAAAATAGAAATTGAAAGAATCCACCGATCACCTCCTAAAAGAGATCCCCAAAGGAAAACTCCTAGGAATATTGTAGCTAAATTCCAGAATTCCCAGGTCAAGGAGAAAATATTACAAGCAGCCAGAAAGAAATAATTCAAGTATTGTGGAAACACAATCAGAATAACACAAGATTTAGCAGCTTCTACGTTAAGGGACCAGAGGGCATGGAGTATGATATTCTGGAAGGCAAAGGAGATAGGACTACAACCAAGAATCATACCTACCCAGCAAAACCGAGCATAATCCTTCAGGGTAAAAAATGGTCATTCAATGAAACAGGGGACTTTCAAGCATTCCTGAGGAAAAGACCAAAGCCAAATATAAAATTTGACTTTCAAATACAAGACTCAAATGAAACATGGAAGAGGTAAACAGGAAAGAGAAATCATAAGAGACTTATTAAGGTTGAACTGTTTACATTTCTGCAGGGAAAGATGATATTTGTAACTCATGAGGCCTTTGTCAGTATTAGTGTAGTGGGAGGGAAAAAAATTATATGGATAAATAGATAGATAGACAGAAAGACAGACAGACAGACAGAGGGCACAGGGAGAGTTGAAGATGAAGGGGTGACACCTGGAAAATAAAATTAAGGGGTGGGAGAAGATTATACTGGAAGAAGGAAAAAGGGAGAAGTAGAATGAGGTAAAATATCTCCCATGAAACAGACAAGAAAAGGCTTTTACAGTGGAGGAGAAATGGGGGAAGGTGAGAGGGAATGAGTGAATCTTAATCTCATAGGATTTGGCTTAAGGAGGGAATAACATACACAATGGGGTATAGAAATCTATCTTACCCTACAGGAAAATAAGGGGGGAAGGGGACAAGAGCAGGGGGATGATAGAGGGGAGGGCAGATGGCAGAGGGGATAATCAAAAGCAAACACTTCTGAGGAGGACCAGGGTCAAAAGAGAGAATAGAAAAAATGAGGGTTAGGATAGGATGAAGGGAAATATACTTAGTTTTTCACAACAGGACTACTATGGAAGTGTTTTGCATGACTACACATCTATAACCTGTATTGGGATGCTTGCCTTTTCAATGAGGGTGGGTGGGGAGGGAGGAAGGGAGAAAATTTGTAACCCAAAGTTTAAAAAAAAAAAAAGAATTTCAAAGATGGCTTCATTTTTTTGCATTAATAAGTACCTGTTCATCGAGTGCTCATTCCAGCAGGAGGTAAGGAGGTTTCTGAGCAGAGTGTGACTGCATGGGCAGAGACAAGGGGCTCAAAGAATGAGACACTTGGAGGCAGAAACAGGAAGATCTGTCAAGGAGCTGGATCCGGAGGGCAGGGGAGACTGAGGAGTGGAGGGCAACGCCCACGAAGGGAACCTCAGAGACCGGACGGAATCTACAAGAGGGGTGGTTTGAAGAAGATGCTGAGCTGTGTCTCAGACAATTTACTTTCGAGATGGGACATGCAGTCTGAAATGGCCAATACGCAGTTTAAGATATGTCACTAGAGTCTCGGAATGAGACCAGGAACAGCAATAAGGAGCCGGGGCTCTAAGGAATAGAGGGAGGATAATTACACCTCTGGAAGCTGAGGAGATAACCAAAAGATAGTCTAGAGGGAAAAGCAGAGTGCGGAGTACCCAAGCCTGAGCCTTGGAGGGAGGGGGCGAGATACAGAGAGGAGATGAATGGGTGGTGAGAGAGGTGGGAAGAGAACCAAGAGAGAGCAGAGGGTAGCCACTGCTGGTACCACTGCCAGACAAAAGGGAAGGTAGGGGGAAAGATAATGGGGCATCCTGTGGGAGCTATACAGCAGGCAGATGAAGAGGCAGAACAGAGTCCTAGGAAATGATTCAGGAATTCAGAGAAGCTGATGAGATCACCAAAGGAGTTTAGATATCTAGGAGCAGCCAGGAGAGAACCTGGGTTCCCGTCAAGACGTGGAAGCAAATCCAATGCAATTATATTGGACACAGCTCTTTTTCTTCATCATCATCTTCATCAACACCTTCATCATCACCATCTTCATCACCA
>NW_020949219.1:0-19455 GCF_900497805.2 Vombatus ursinus | reverse complement strand
CTCTGCCCCACCCCCCCAGTCCCACCTTATTCATTCATTCATTTGGCCTTCATTATCTACAACTGCTGCTCCCAGGATGGGCAGCCTACTTCTTCCCTGGACCATAAGCTATTCCTATGGGGCATAATGGAGGCACAGAGTCTGACATATTCTACTGCACACATATAAAGCCAGCACAGCCAGGGGAGGGGAGGGGAGGGGAGAGAAGAGCATCAGGCCTTGGACGACTTGGTCTCAGTGGAGCTGAAGTCCCTCCTACAAACTAGTTGTGGGCCCTTGGACAAGCCACTGGCCTTCACAGGAGATTCCAGTTCAACAGAGACAAGGAAAGAAATCGTGGGGGATTTTCAGGGAATCAGGAAGAACTGCACAGTTGTGTGAAGGAGACCAGTGTGAGATAAGCCAGGATGGTCAGTTGTAGTACATAGGGCCTTGAATGCCAAGTTAATTGATTTATATTTTATTTGTTAAGTAATGGGGTCAAGTGGTGAGGGGACAGACAGGGATCTGAAAATAACTAACCAGAAATTTTCAAGAGGGCAGCAGTGAGCTGCCCCATCTATGCAGTAGGCAGTGGGACGAGGAATAGGGCAGTATAATCTAATCATAAAATATGTCCTATTTTACAGCATATTAAAGGTCTACAAAGCACTCTTCTTAAAACCACCCAGTGAGATGGGAAGTGCCGTCAGCAAAAGGAACTGAAAAGAAGACAATCCGGTGGGTTTGCTCGTGGGTGACCCAGAATCTGAGCAGATCAGAGACAGCAACACAGCCGTCTCAGAGATGAGTACATGGCATTGCAGGAGAGTGAAGTGATCCGCCCAAGGTCACCGTGACCGTAAAAGGATGGAGCCAAGCTCAGATTGCAGGCCTCCGGACTCCAAGGCCACGTGTTCCCACCTCACAGGGCTCTGGGGTGCTCGGATGAGGGATCTGCAAACCTTAAAGTGCTACAGAAATGTTGGCTATCATATACCGTGGTGCCTCGCAAGCAGCTAACTCAGAGAACCCTCAAAAGATAGATGAATTTACAATGAAACATTATCTTCCCAAAATGACAGCATTTATCCCAGCTGTAAGTGAAAATGGGTGTGCCTAGGAGGTCTTATGCAGCGATAACAGTGGGAAAACCGCTCCAACCCAAGCCAGCCAAATGGTTCTGAGCCGGAGAGGGCCGACGTCGCTAACTGCCCACAGCCCGAGGCTCAGGCCTGCACACACCGCCAGTGCCGATGAAGAGTGGAGATGGATGAAGATGGGTCTGGCAGGTTTACTGGGCAGTAACCTTAATGGGTCAGAAACACAACCTTGCAGTCAAATCGGGGCTTTCAGAGGAGCCAGGGCAAAGATCTTAAGGAAACAGTGATGTGTACAGCGAACAGCTGGGTCCACGCAAGGATGCGGGCAAAATGACGTTGAGAAGCCGTGCAGAAAAGGCAGGCGTTTCTTTCCTAGCAGAGAGAGCTCTGAACGAGGAGGCAGGAACCCGGGTTCAAGAGCTAGTTTCTCAGCATACCAGTCAGTGACCCAGGACATGTCACACTGCCAGCTGGACCGCCACCTCCTCCTGCGTCAGCTGGGGGAAGTAACTCCTGCCCTGTGGTTCTCCAAAGGCGGTTAAAGCTCTGAAATGAGGCAATGTGCACAACCGGCGAGTGCCCTACACACACTACTGTGGGCTGGTGCACATAGAAGTGCTCTACTAAAACATCGTACTACGGGATAACCTATGAGGAGAGGGCTTTAAAATCGTCCAGTGCCCCAAACAGGAGGGATGGTTCATAGCGAAACAAAGCAAAGATTCAGGTCAGCCAGAACCAGAAAACGTTGTAGTTGGAAGGGACTCAAGCAACTGGCCACGACAGCATCCAAGGAGAGCAGAAGACTGGGCCGGGGCAGTCTGACGCAGACTACCTGAGACCCTGGGGAAGCCCCGCACCCCCGCTCTGTCCAGTGGGCAGCGTGCGGGCTTGGGAGTTCAAGATGGAGGTCGCTGCCTAGTTTTAATTGGTGAAAACGTCATCTCTTCTGTCAATGACCTGTTTTTCATTATCAGTAACTTATTTAAACAGTTCATTTATGAGCCATATCTTCTTCCTCATTATTATTCTTTGCTCTAACTTTTTCACTGATTCTATTCTTTGAGCAGAGGGGGTGACTGCACATCCCCAACAGCTGATCTATGGATGACTCCCACATCAATAAGGAGATGCCTGGGGAAGAGAAGACTTGAACAGACGTGATCCCTGGGTCTTTAAGAGTCTGAAAAGCTGCCAAATGGAAGAAAAGCTAGATTTTTTTGCTTGCCTCCAAAGACCAGAACTCCAGCGCCAATTAGGCACTCACTCATTGATGGAACCGAAGCGACCCTGGGTTCTGGAAAGCTGTGCCCGCAGAGCCTAAGCCCTGACAAGTTCTACCTGCTGCAAAGCCACGGAGCAAGTCTGCTGAGCTGGACATGCTTAGTCCAGGATTCCTTGTCCACGGCAGCCCACGGAATAAGGAACCATCCCACAGGGTTCCAGGTGCCCTGGGAGCCTCTTTCGCCCTGCTCCCGACACCCAGCCTCACACCACCTCTTTGCAGGCTCTACCCTCCACCCCCGAGGCCTTGTCCTGTTCTGAGGTTGAGAAGCATGCCTCACAGGACCGCCCTCCCTCCTTCCCCACCAGGAAGTGTCTTCTCCAAATTCCCTCAATCGATACTCATCTGGTCTGAATGCGAGGCCCTTCGGCATCCTCGGGTAATTCTCCAGCTGTCAACATCCTGCCTAGAAAGTGGTGAACAAAGTGTTCCTAATGGCGTCTCAGCGAGGAAAGGCTGAAGAGGCTGTCGCCTCTCAAGGCCTGGACCCCTTTCCATGGTCACTCGGTCATTTTCAGTCGTGTCTGACTCTCCGTGACCCCACTGGGAGTTCTCTTGGCAGAGATAGTAGAGTGATTTGCTAGAGTGTCTCCTTCTCCAGCTCATTTTACAGATGAGGAAACTGAGTCAAACAGGGTGCATGCAGCAAGTGTCTGAGGCTGAATTCGAACCCAGGGCTTTCTCACCCCGGGGCCGGCACTCTATCCACTGCACCACCCAGTCGTGCCTGGATCCCTACACTGACCCAATGTCAATGCATCAGCTTGCGTCCCAGTGACCTTGCACTAGACTTCACCAACACTCCTTGGCACACTGCTCCCTAGCTCCCCCTCTCCTCCTTAAGCCTGCGATGTTCTTGGTCGTCAGAACCCAAATGTGCTAGGTTCTGCATCCAAAAGGTGAGTGAGGCTTCCTGCGCCACCCTCCCTGCCAGGGAGGAATCTGTCCCCTTCGCCAGCCCTCTGTACAATGTCTGCTTAAAGATCTCCAGGGAATGAAAACTGCAAAGGCCTCCGCCTCCGCCTCGGGCCCGCTCACACCTCGCCCAAACCGGACTCTGGAGTCCCCACCGCCAGCAGCAGCAGCAGCAGCGCCCAGGGCAGCCTGCACCTGCTCCCACTTTCTGCGCTCCGGGGACCTGACAGTCCTTCAAACACCTGAAGACTGCTCTCGTGTTCCCCCAAGGGACCAATTCTCAGGCTCCTCATCAGCAGAATGGGGACAGTAACCTGCCTGCTGCTTGCAGGGAGCTACAATTCAAGCCCAGGAGTTTGGCATTGATGCTGCATGGTGCATTCACCGAATGCCCGCCTAGATTGCTGTTAGGATGGAAATGTGATGCCCTTAATATCTTCCCCAGCTCCACTCGATGGACACGAGCTGACCGGCTGATGGATCTCGGTGAAAGGAAGCAGGAGAGCCCGGGCAGAGGCCTGGAAGCAGGATGGAAACTGCAGGGCTTCTCTCTTCCGTTTCCTGAGGGAGACGCACTCACTCAGTGTCTGCGGGAACACTGGCAGGCTCGTCCGTTTCACGCATCGGCTGAGACGAGGGGAGAATGCCCCAAATCTAGTAGGGGGCACACCCTGGCAGTCGCAGTCAAGTGTCTTCTCGGCCTGGCACTGAGAAGCTCACACATCCAGAATCACCCTCCTTGTAAAATGTGTGTTCCTCGTCTACACCAAGTGCCCCAAGGGCGGACTCAACCAAACAGCGGCATGGCACTCAGGCAGGCCGCTGGAAGGTGAGTGTCTAAGTCTACACAGATGAGCCTGAAGTGGAGGAGGTGTGGCCGGGGCATCTCCCTGGTGCCACGGTCACCTGGGTCCGCGTCCAGGCCTGAAACCCCTCTGGGGAGCCTGGAATCTAGTCCAAGCTGCCGCTAATTTCCTCTGTGACCCTGAGCAAGTCGCTTGAGAGCCCCAGCTTCCTCGTCTGTAAAATGGGATGACCGGACGAGATGGTCACTGGGGGCCCCTTCTAGAGCTAATATTCTCTGCAAATGACAGAAGGATAATATCAGAAGAGTTAATGGCCAAACCCAGCAACTGGCAAATGACAAGATGCCACTGTGACTCTTTTTGCATCGTGTGTGTGTGTGTGCATGTGTCGGTGTGGAAGGGGTGCGTGTGGGAGGGGGTGGGTGGGTGTGCAAGACAGAGAAAGACAGAGACAGGGAGTGAGGGGGTGGGGGGGTCAGGGATAGAGAGGGAGAGACAGAGAGAGCCCGAGAGCTTTCATGCTTTTATTGTTGATCACAGACTCGATGTCCGCTGAGACACTGCTGTTTTCCCCTTAATAACTATTAGAGGAAAGAAAAAAAGAAGACGGGGAGGGAGGGTGGAGGAAGGAGAAGGAGGGCCTAGGCGGTGCAGACAGGCCCTACTGGGCAGTCCCTGACACTCTCCGGGGGCCCACCATGTGAGCTGAAAGCCTTTAACTAAAAGTGGAGGCCACGTAAAGCGTCCCAGTGCTCCACACAAGGGGCTTCAGAAACGGGGTCACCTTGTGTCCTCACAGCAGAATCGGAGAGATGGAAGTCACCTTGGGGGCCGGAGGATCCAGGGGAAAGCACCGCTGAGCCTCCGAAGAAGGAGGGGCAGCACTGGCCAAGCATCGGGCCTCCTGCAGGCCTCCCAGAGAATCAGCCCCTTGGCCCCCATGAGCTGCAGGGAAGGCAAGAAGGCCAGGCTCTAGAAGCAGCCCCTGGAGGCAGAAGCTGAGCTGAGGCTAAGCTCCTTGGACCCTGTACTACTGACAGCTCTGGCTGGTAGAGGTGAGGCCAGACAGGGACTTCAGGGCCGGCATTCAAAGCTGGGCCTTGGGGCTCTAAACAGAGCCTTCTTTGTACTAGGACGCCCGTATCTCATTCACTCTCTCTCCTAAGAATACAACCCTTCTGCGATCCTGCTGACCAATGATCAAACTACACTCCAAAGCCTCCAGGGACAGGGAGCTCACCACCTGGGGAGGCACAACCCTGATCGAGAAGCTTTTCTTTGTGATGACCAGACAGTGCGACAGAGTCAGTCTTTCACTGGACAGCAGCATTCCTGTCCTTGTGACTTTCATTACTGGATGTCGCATCACCTGTGACCCCAAACCACGCCTTCTCTGCCTTCTACCTCTGTCTGGCAGAGAGCTGACGCCCAGTGGGGCACCGAGCTAAGGCAGGAGGGCCTGGGGGTAATCCCACCCAGCCCACAGCACAAAGGACAAAGCAAGAAACGCAATCAAATGAAAAGGAAGGCTCCTCAGCCATCAGAAGCTGAGGGTTCAGGGAGAAGAAAGCAGCATCTGACACATCCATAATTCAGTCATTCCAACAAGGGAATCCTGACGTTGCTTATTCATGCCATACTTTGTACCAGTTAAGCCACCAAGCCTCCCCAAACAGCAGGGCGGCCCAGTGAGCCCACCCCCGCCTGCCTAGATGACGGCGGCTCACTTACAAGGATTCGGGCATCCCGTCCAATGCCACGCAGCCCCCTGCCCTGGAATCCCTCACCCCACCTTCTTCGTCCCTCGCCCTTGGCCCTTGGCCCTGAATGACCCGCATCCGCTTCCTCTGCTCCTATGATGAACAAAGCTGGAGAACGTCCCACAATGGCGCTGACCTGGTTCACTCAGATTCCTGCTCTCCAGCCCGACCTGGGCACTCGCCTCTATTCCAGCTCCAAACCTTCTCTTCCCTCCTCCAGCCTCCCCACCCACTGCCCTTTCCTCCCTCCCCCTCAGCTACAGACCCGGCTTCTGCCTTGACTGAAAAGATTCACGTCCAGCAGCGCCTACTAGGTGCTCGGCACGGGGACAGGACGAAGGGCGGGAAGCAGGCCCAAGGCCCAGCTCTCAAGGCACTTGCTGCTGTTTGCCCTTCATTTTGGGAGATGACCAGGGCCGCCCCCAGGGATGGAAGGCCTACCCACAGACTGGATTTAAGGGAGGCCGAGCTGCACCAAGTCACGGGCCTCACTCTCTCTTCCAGACTCACTGAGGTCCGGTGGCAGGCCAGAAATCAGGCTGACCGGCGATGGCCCCAGACGTAGCGGATGACCTTGGTCTCCGCGGTGGCTGACCAAGCCCTCAGCGCTCCACAGCGCCCGCTTCAGCCGCCGTCGCGGCCATTGGAACACATTTGCCTATTCAGCCCATTCTTCACACGTGTGGAGCACCCCCAACTCACTGACAGGTGTAAGGCCTGCTGGTTACCCCGCCTGGCTCAGCCTGACTGCCGGGATGGGACTGGAGCGTGGCCACTGCCCGTGCTACACGCGGCTTCTCGGAGCCACAGGTGAGAGTTGAGTGAATCAGGCGGACAGCAGAGGTGGACGCGCAGCCCTCCCCCCAGAGGTGCGGGGCCTCCTGACGCCCAAACACACGGACAGCTACAGACAGAATAAGTACACAGTCGTCTGGAGACGCTCGCTGACCACTCCTCTGTCCGGGAGGCTCCTGGTCTTGGGTCTAAGTCGTCTAATGTCTTGGATATCAGATTCTTAGCAGAAATACTTGGAAGCAAAATTCTTTTTCTCCCAGCTGATCATTTGCCTTCTTATTTAACATGCTTTCCTTTTGTTTGTGCAAAAGCTTTCCAATTTCAACATGATCTCTTTTCCCATCTGTAGCTGCCTCTGCCCCTTATTTGGTCAAGCTGCCCGTCCCCGCTCTAGCCTGTGATTCTACTCGGATTCTCCAACTATTCCCCAATTTCCCACTTCTGTGTCTCATTTGTTCACCCCACGACTGGATAAATAGGTCCTGTGGCCACCAGTCGAGCCCTCGCTCTTCATGAAGACCACAGGCTTTGACCAAAACCAGGGCATGCCCTGGAAGCCAAGCCCCTGCTGGTGAGCTTCTGGCCCACATGTGGCTCCCCATGGGAGGCCGCCAGCTCAGGGAGCCCCCCCTCCAGCAGACCCTTTTATTCCATTCACGGTCTTTGTGACCTCAGCCCTTGTTACAATGCCTGGCACACAGGAGGTGCTTCATAAATGACTATGGACGATTGAGACGTGGCAGATCTTGATAGGATATGGATATAGAAGAGGGACAAACCAGCCTCACTGAAAAGAGTATCAGTTCCGGTTCTGGGAATCAGGGAGTAAGGAATTCATGGACTACATGTCATCTGAGGAGGGATCGGATGGATGGGGAGAACATCAACAGGCAAAGCTAGGAGACAGTACAAGCTCAGAGAGAAGAAGAGGGGGAGGAGAGAGAGATTTAATAAGGTTGGTGCACAGCCTGCCAATTCCCTGTTAAAACTACTGGATCACGTGGCCTTTTGGAGAAGCACTGCTCATGCTCTCCTGCTAGCTAACTATTAAAGTGATTGTCCACTTTCCTCCCCAACTACAGGGCCCCCAATCCCTCCCAGGCCCGTGCGCTCTCCACTTTGGCGACTTTTCAGTGAAGTACAACAAACTACTTGTTTAATCAAACCGATCAATAGACAATCTTGCGTGAACAAGTATTTAGTGAGGCTTAGTAAGAAGAGGCTACAAAAACTATCAGTGGTGGGCTGGAGGTGGTCATCTCACGTGAGAGAAAGACCACATGGATTTTCAGGGAAATTTCTAGCTCTGTAAAAACATGCAAATCTATGTGAATGATGCCTATCTGCTCACAACACAAGTCTGAGGAATATCCCTAAAATATGCTTCACACAAGGATTCTTGAAAAAAAAATTAGTCAAGCAGCAAGCACTCACTGAGTGCCTCCTCTGGGCCAGGCCCTGGGACGGTCCAAGATGGCAGGCGATCACCTCCCCAGAGGTCCCACAGATGCCCCAATTCCCAGCAGAAGGAAAGAGGGAGAGAGGAGAGAAGGAATAACTGATCTCTAAATGGGCCTCTGTCTAGGAGGGAGAGAAAGCTGGGCCTCCACCATCCCTGCTCACGGAGAAGCTGAAGGCCATGGTTGTCCTGTTTCTTCATCCTCCAGGAAGAGAAAAGAGAAAACCCAGAGGAGCCGATCTCTAGGCCTGCTCCCTCCTCCCTGCGAAGGGCTCCCTGATCCAGGCGCAGGACACAGTGACCGCGGGGAAGCACAGGAAGCTGCCCCTTCAATCCAGGCACATGGCTGCGAGGTCGGGCCCTTCTTCCTGGGAGCCCAGTGAGGCGGGTGCCTGCTCACGGCTGCTCCATCCCCAAGTCGCTGCAGGGTGTCTGCCCAGGAGGGGGATGTGAGAGGGCTCCAACCTGTCATGGTGGGGCTGTCCAGAACGCTGAAGTGTGGAGCGTGTCTGAGCACCACCAAGAGTCCAGTTTGGCTGCAGTGTCAAGAAATTAACTAGGGACGATGTGACTGGCAGCAGGCTAGAACAAGGCAGTGGAGGGATGGAATGCCACACTGAGGAAGCTGGTCTTTATCCGATCATCAGTGGGGGACGCCATCCCCCTGGGAGGCTTTAATCAAGGGTCACGTGAGCAGATCTGTAACAGGACAATCCCACCTTACTAGTGAGAGAAATGATCCTCTCTCTTACATTAATGACCAGTTACTGAATTAGGATTCAGGTTTTCCCTTCCTATTTCCTTATTCAGAAACCAACCCCGGTAGGTTATTCCTCTAATCTCTGAAGGGCACTGCTGATAGATGAGATTGCCCAAATCCTCTGGGTACAAGTTTCTCAATCTTGGGCAGGACCCCACCCAACTAGAGGACCTTACGAACAGAATCTAGTCTAGACAAGATCTTGCCCTTGGGAAATAACCATCCATTAGAATTTAGGGTGACCCAGCTTATAAATGGGAAAACCAGCCAGAGTGGTCTGGGTAGAGAAGGATTCTTTTGTCCAGATTGCTGGAAGCTGCCGAATCTCATGATCAGGTCATGACGGGAGGAAACTTTCTGCCCACCTCCTCATTAATATGTCTAACCCTAACCCTAACCCTCCCATTGGCTGTTAACCAATTGGAGCTGATTTCCAATCTCAGGGACACCTCCTTTTCCAAAGGTTTTTAAGCATTCAGTATTCTCCAGGGGGCATCTTTGGTTTATGAGAGAAAGCCACTGACCTCAATCCATTAATTATTTGCTAGCCATAATTAATAAACTGATTATTAATTACCCAGAAATTATGTCTCTTGGACTTTGCATTCATCACACTAGTAATCCAGACCCTTACAGGGAAGGGAAGGGATACCTCTAGAGCTGTGGTGCACAGCTCCTCTCTACAGCAGCCCAGGCCCCACCAGAACCACCTCAGTGCCTGCCAGAAGCAAAAACAACCAGCCAAAGTCCCAGAACTGTGGTCTGAGAGAAGAGTTTCAGGCCAACTTCAGAAGTCTGCTTCTAAGACAGCACACTTCCCTCTTCTTAAGGTCAAGGAGAATAGCTTTATCTCCAAGTTATTACTGACAATTCAATTAACTAGCCACAATTTGGCAATAAACCCTGATCATCAATCTCCATATCAAGGATGGCAAAAGCATTATAATTAAGAAAAACCTGTCTAAATCATTAGCCCTGAAGGCTTCAAATGTTTGCATTTCATTATACACGGGGTCCTCATTAGAATTAGCTGGAGGTTGACACCCTGAATATTCATAGATTGAGAATCCACAATCTCAATCACGGATACTGCTAGTCCAAATATTATGGACTTCCACCAAGTCCTGGGAAGCCATTTATAGAAATGTCACCAATATAAATGCACGCAGGGCAAAGACCAACATCTCTACAAAGGGAGACTTTTGCCCATCCCCCATCTGCTCAGCACACAGGCTGGGAAGAGATCACTCTCCCGAGAACCATCTTTATTATGGCTTCCAAAAATCACAGAATGTCTCTCCCAGAGGATCCACGCAGAAAGGGGACAGCCAGTACCAGAGCACTCCTAGGAATGTGGAGGTCCTCTCCTGGACCTCTCTCTCCCATCAGGATTCCAACCTTACCACGTGACTGAAACAAAGCCTTGGCCTTTTCTCAGCACTCCCTGTTCTCTCTCCACAGTCACAGCACTGCAAAGCTTCCTTTCCTCCTGGAGCCTCTCTCCTCTCTGGCCTTTTGTGATGCTGGGCTCTCTCCTGGTTTGCATCCTACCTGTCAGATCACCCCTCCCAGGCTCTTTCGATAGCACCTTCAGATCTCACGTACTAACTGCGGGCGTCCCCCAAGGCTCTGCTCTAAGTCATCTCCTCCTTGGCTTCCATGTTCTCCAATGTAGAGAATCATGAGCTCCCTGAATCAACATCTTTATGAATGATTAATGAATACTGGAGCTATATGTATGCCCAGCCCGAGTCTCTCACCTGAACAAACTGCATGCCCTGTAGGCATCTCAAGCTCTTTGGTACCACAAAAAAAAATTCTTATGAATACATGGGGACCTTTTTTTTTTTTCCTGACCTTGATTTCTTTAGGGTATTTTTGCAAAATCTCAAATCATTTTCCAGGATGGTTGGATCAATTCACAGTTTCACCAACAGTGCATTAGGACGCACTTCCTCATTTTGCAACAGGGAATCATGATAATAATAAAGAATAATAAAATAACAGTAAAAACTAAATAATCAAGTAATAATAATAATAAATTATATATATTTATATGGTACTTGAAGGTTTCCAGAGTACTTGACATTTCATTGAAACTTTATAAGAATGCTGTGAGATGTAGATATTATTTTTTCCAATCTTACTCAAATATCCAAATGCACATGGATGTAATGCCATCAATTCAGGAGTTTTTCCAACGATTGCGAGTCCAGACCCATGCGTTCCTGCCAGCCTGTGGTGACTCTTGTGCATGTTCTCCAAAGAAACCACTCCACCCAACATTCCTGGCTTATTCTGTACTCCTGAATTGCCCGTCTCTTCTTGTCGTGACGCCATGCTGTCCCCACAGCCTCTCTGAGCTCACGACTGGCTCTACCAGACAGTCCACTCGCTTCACCACACACTGCTATTTTCCTGAAGGAAGATGCCCTATGGAGCTCACCCAACAGTGCACAGATCTAGGACACAGGGTGCGAGTGGACAATGAGGTGTGCCCAGAGTTTAAGAGCAGGAAGCTGAGTGGAGGTGGGTAAGAGGAGGAGAAGGGAGAGAGCAGCACGAGAAACAGGAAGGGAGGGGAAAGAGCAGGAGGGGGATGGGGGGGGAAAGAGGAGGGGGAGGATGAAGAGGAAAAGCGGGGATGAGGAGAGGGGAGCAGGACAGATTGCTCTAAGGAAATTACAAAGCTCTTTAGTGACACCAAGCTTTCCATTGAAAAGCAATTTCACCTTTCCCATGCAAACATCTTACCTGTGTTGTGGGATGGCAGCAAGGCCTGGAACACCACTGCCTCCCCATTTTAAAGATGAAGAAAGTGAGGCACTGACAGATTAAGTGACTCACCCATGATCACTCCTCAACTAAGTATACCAAGCAAGATCTGAACCCAGGTCTCTTGACATTGATGCTAGGATTCTTTCATTTAGCTCGACTACAAACCCAACACCCTTCCTTCAAACCTAGTACGTTCACAAGCCTCTTCCTTCTCTTTCCTCAAAATAAATGTATTTTTATTCATCAGAAAAAGACAGACTGAGAAAGTTCTCAGCTTTGAGAGAACAAAAAGTCATGTGTATACACTGATGTGAGAAAGGAAAAGATAGATCACTGAGAGTGGGAGAGAGGAGAGGAGATGCCAACCACCTGGGCAAATCTCTGCTTGCATCTGCCAACTGTTCATCTTCCCTTTTATTTTACTAATGATGTAGCATGACATGAAAATGGCTGATTAAAATGACTTTATTAAAAATGGGCTGTTT
Source organism: Vombatus ursinus (assembly GCF_900497805.2). NCBI lineage: Eukaryota > Metazoa > Chordata > Mammalia > Diprotodontia > Vombatidae > Vombatus > Vombatus ursinus. The sequence continues at coordinate 7,330 of NW_020949219.1, read as the reverse complement.
ATTTTTTCGTAGAAATCTAATAACATTAAATTCTAATAGTTTTATAGAATAATGTTCTAGTCTACTAGAATTCTAAGAATATCGTTCTTGGCTAACATAACTTCTGTACTCTAATATTACGAGACTAAACATCAGTATGTAGTGGCAAGGCCTTTCCTAGATGTGGACCCCTCCTAGCTAAGGGCCTGCAGTATTTCCATCCTTATTCCAGGGGCCAGCAGCCCCCCAACCCCCACCCCTTGTGGCAGGCATCTTCATGAGCTGCTGAGGCCCCAGACAACCACATCCTCTACTCACCTGGAGACAACCACACACAGACACACAAGCCCATTCCTAAGCTCACAACCCAAATCTCTCCAGTTCAGTGGCACCTGGTAAGGCTTGAAACTGGAAAGACAGTTGACGGTCGAGGGTGTCATACTACATGGCAGTAATCATGAAAATGATTTAGTATTGGCCGAAACACAGAAAGGTCAATCAATGGAACAGATTAGGGACACAACATGCAGAAACAAATGAAAGTCAATAAACCCAACGACTCCAATTACTAGGGTAAGGACTCGCTATTCAACAAAACTCCTGGGAAAACTAGAAAGCAGTCTGGCAGAAATGCAGTACAGACTCTGGTAAATGCAGGTAGAGAACAAACCCCCAAGCTGACGTCATTTGAGAAAGGATTTCATTAGGTCATCCGGCAACGGAGAGAGCCAGCGAAGGGGCAGGAGGGCCCTCCCAAGTCTGAGGTGCCTTTTACAGGATTCACACCAGGGCCTGATGGACCCAGCGCAGGCAGCAGGGCAGTCTGAGACGTATGTGGCAGGTATAAACAGTCAAATGCGAGGAACCCAAACCAAGACCTGGGTGGGATCTGAATGTCCCCGGCAGCCATGGCTCCCCAGAGTATCACTGAGGTCAGCCTGACCTCTACCATAAGCTCTGGGTTAGACAATTTCCCAGCCACATAAAGCAAAGTTCAAACAATATTAGTAAATAACAAGTAATAAAAGCATTTTCCCACAATATGAGCATCTCGTACCATATGCCAAGACAAGCCCCAAACAGATGCAAGACTCAGACATAAAAGGGCATCCACAATTTAGAGCAGCCAGGAAAAACAGCTCTGGACGAACACAGGACGCATGACCAATACGCCAGATAAAGTGGATAATTCTGATTACGTCGAATGGAGAAGGCTTTCCTTAAATAAAACAAATGCAGTTAAAATTGGAAAGGAAACAGGTAACAAGGTGGGGGAAATCTCTGTAGCAATTTTCTGATAAAAGTCTGATATTCAAGATACATAAAGACCTGATTCATATTTATGAGAACGAGATTGATTCCCCAATGATCAAATAAACAGGCCGCTTTCAAAGGAAAAAATCTGAGCTCTCAGCAACGATGTGAAAAGCTCCAGAGCACCGATAATTAGAAAAACGCAAACAAAAGCAGCTCTAGGCTTCTAAGTCACCCTGGTTGATGAGGGTGACAAAAGGGAAAATGCCCAATGTTGGAGGAATGATGGGAAAACAGGCACGTGAAGGCAAGGCAAGTGGGGCTGGGAATTGGTTGCGCCATGCTGGAAAGCAATTTGGAATTCCGCCCAAAGAGCAAAGAAACCCTGTATGCCCTTTGACCCACAAAACCACTACAAGGCCCGTGCCCCAAAAAGAGTGAGGAAAGGGGGAAAGGATCCTATGTAGCAACTCTTTATTTGGTGGCTAGGAAGTGGAAACGGGGGGGGTGCTCATCAATTGGGGGAGAGCTGAGCAAACCATGGCATAGGAATGCAATACTACTGAGGTATACGAAACCATAAGAGGAAGTGTTTCAGAAGAAGCTGAGGAGCCTTGTTTGAAGCGATGCCCGGTAAAGTAACGGAGGCCAGGCCAATGACGTCCAGAATAACAACAAAGACCACCGACAGCTAAATGATGCACTGCCCAGTGCGGACTCCAGAGGAGCGAAGGTGACGCTCTAATAACAGAGACAGAAGGTTGGATGTAGCTATGCGATGACACTCTCTCATCTCCTATACCCGCCAAGTAACACTGCCATTAGATGCCTTTCTGAGATGGTCATGGCAGCCCTGGGGCGAGTGAGAGCCACTAAGCGGCATCACAGATAGGAGCCGCTCCCAACTGGAAGCGAACTAAGTGGCCTGTAGCCCAGCATCTCCCTGAAGCACGAATTTTCTCTACAACTACTGAACAAGAATCACACAGAGTCCTGCTTGAACACCTCCACTGATGAGAGCCTCATCACCTGTTGAAGCAGAATATTCCACTGGGGACAACACTGAATGTTAGCAAGCCCACCATACCTTTAGCTCAGATCTGCTTCTACCCATGAATCCAAAGGCCTATCATCTGATCAGGGCAGAGTCCATAATCAAATAAGTCTGATGCTATGATACCAAGCCAATCCAATTTCTCAACCCAGAGGCACAGAGTTCTCCAGGACCCAAGGTTCCTCCTCTGGCTCAAGTAAGGCAGAGAGGGTGATGGAGAGTGAAGGGACGGGATACTGGAGAAGGGGTGACTTTCTCTAAAGTCAATATGACTTCATCTACTTTACCTCAATGGCAATTACATGGATCTTTGGCCAATCGTGACAAAGCTGTCAGACGTAAACAACCTCAGTCCCTTCCGATGTTTGGATCAGCTCTTCTGATGCCTAATGAGGGTGTGAGAGGAGGAGACACAGACCTAGGGAGGTTTCACTGCTCCACCCTGAGCGGGCCTCAGGCCTCAGCGGCATCTCCGACCTACTTCTTTGGTCCTACACAGTTTCCTTCGTAAGTGTGATAAAGCTATTTTCACTCATGCAGTCATAAACTGGAATCTACTCTACCAGCTGTAACTGAATCTCATCTTGAAAGCATAAAGTCAATTTGGGCCTTATAATGGAGCCCAGACAGCCTTCAGAGAAACTGCATTAAAATCACATTTCACCTGAGTTAAAAAAAGGAAAGGAAGGGAAAGGGAGTGGGGGCTGTCAAGACGGGGCTTTCCATGGCAGAACAGGGCCGGCTGGGCCCCAGGCACACACCCAACACATTATTATTCTCCCTGGGACTCAGGTTTATTTTTGCACCAGCCCCTTGCCCCTTAACTGCATTCAAACAAAGTCTCTCCCTATGCAGAGAAATGTTCCTACAGGTTCCTTTTTACTGTCTCTATCCTGTGAACAAACATTAGAATTGGGGCACTAGTGCCTACCTACCTCTCTTTGACTTAAGGTGTTCACATTTTCTGGAAAGACTTTCCTTGATATTAAACCCTTCCCAGTGGCCCAGTTGCTCCAATGCCATGGCACTAACCCAGTCTGACCACCACCACAGCCTGGCAGTCCATCTAAATGTCCACCCTTCCTGCCAGCCCCAGGCAGCCCACTTTGGATACTTTGTGGTGAGGGATAAAGGGTGAGCATTACCACAACTATGGCTCCCCATGTCCCAACTCCTCTCCCTGTATTAGAAGGTATTCCATAGCCTGGGCCCAACCCACTCACTCCAAATAAACTCTGAAGATCCGCACCCCAGCCAGTGTAGGGTCTCTAGCATTGTCTTCTGGGCCAAGGTCCACAAGACTCCTTCCCCTTCTCCTCCCAGTCTGGAATGTCCTGGCCATCCCTCAGGCCTGGAATGCACTCCTCCTCACCTCTGCTTCATCAAGGCTCTTTCTTCCTTTAGATGTGGCTCAGGTACCAACACTACACGAAGCCTTTCCTGAGCCCCTCCCATTTTACAAAATGTTTGTATTTGTTCACTTTACATTGATGCTGCATCTATATAAACGCATGAGTTTCCTTTTTAGAATTTCAGAGATGGGGGGGGCAGAGCCAAGATGGCGGAGTGAAAGCAGCGAGTTGCTGGAGCTCTCCCCCAAAGCCCTCCAAATACCTACAAAAAAATGGCTCTAAGCAAATTCTAAAGCAGCAAAAGCCACAAAAAGACAGAGTGAAACAAATTTCCAGCCCAAGACAGCCTGGATGGTTGATCGGAAAGGTATATCGCACTGGGCAGAGAGAGGAGCACAGTTCGGCATGGGCGCACAGGCCGTAGAGGGCTGAATCATGAGCAGCTGTGGCGGTTTCCAGAACTCTCAACCCATGAACGCCAAAGACAACTTAGAAGGTCAGTAGGAAAAGTCTGTGTCTGCAGTGAGAAAGAGAGTGAAGCAGGTCCCAGGCCCATTCCCCGAGCTCGGCCCCAGGGCGGCAGTTGCCTCCTGAGCTTCTGGCTCACAGACTGAGGGGGAATCAAGTGGCTGATCAGAGGGAGATTGCAGGGATCTCTCTGCTGGTGCAAGATTCTCTTGCTTTGCCTGCGCTTGGATCTGGGTCATAGTTCTGGGTAGCGGTCCTGGGGTGAGAAGGAGCGCTGGTGTGGTGGAGTTTGTAGTGGCTGTGGAAAGGAAATCCTCCTCACAGTTCCAAGACAGAAAAGAGTGCTCATAGACCAGAGCATAGGCCAGGAAAGGAGTAAACACCTCGCCCTTGATCATAACACCTTGGAAGAACTGAAAATTTACAGGTCCCTAGAAGTATCTCTGAAAAGAGCTGTACAAACCCCCAAAGCTTGGGACAGTACATTCTCCACACTGAAAACAGACCCCTCCCTTAACAAAGAGTTTATAACTCAAGTAATTGGCTGAGATCATGAGTAAGCAGCACAGAAAGGGTCAGACTATATTATCTTACTTTGGTGACAAAGAAGATCAAAACACACAACCAGAAGAAGACAAAGAAGCCAAAGCTCCTATATCCAGAGCCTCCAAGAAAAATAAGAATTGGTCCCAGGCCATGGAAGAGCTCAAAAAGGATTTTGACAAGCAAGTAAGAGAAGTAGAGGAAAAACTGAGAGTGATGCTAAAGGAGACCCCAAAAAAAAAATACTGAAGAAAATAACACCTTAAAAAATAGCCTAACCCAAATGGCAAAAGAGGTCCAAAAAGCCAATGAGGAGAAGAATGCCCTAAAAAGCAAAATTGGCCAAATGGAAAAGTAAGTCCAAAAGCTTACTGAAGAAAATACTTCCTTAAAAATTAGAATGGAGCAATTGGAAGCTAGTGACAATTTGAGGAATTAAGGCACTGTAATACCAATCCAAAAAAATTAAAAAATAGAAGACAATGTAAAATATCTCACTGGAAAAACAACTGACCTGGAAAATAGATCCAGGAGAGAGAATTTAAAAATTATTGGACTATCCGAAAGCCATGATCAAAAAAAGAACCTAGACATCATCTTTCAAGAAATGATCAAGGAAAACTGCTCTGATATTTTAGAACCAGAGGGCAAAATAGAAATTGAAAGAATCCACCGATCACCTCCTAAAAGAGATCCCCAAAGGAAAACTCCTAGGAATATTGTAGCTAAATTCCAGAATTCCCAGGTCAAGGAGAAAATATTACAAGCAGCCAGAAAGAAATAATTCAAGTATTGTGGAAACACAATCAGAATAACACAAGATTTAGCAGCTTCTACGTTAAGGGACCAGAGGGCATGGAGTATGATATTCTGGAAGGCAAAGGAGATAGGACTACAACCAAGAATCATACCTACCCAGCAAAACCGAGCATAATCCTTCAGGGTAAAAAATGGTCATTCAATGAAACAGGGGACTTTCAAGCATTCCTGAGGAAAAGACCAAAGCCAAATATAAAATTTGACTTTCAAATACAAGACTCAAATGAAACATGGAAGAGGTAAACAGGAAAGAGAAATCATAAGAGACTTATTAAGGTTGAACTGTTTACATTTCTGCAGGGAAAGATGATATTTGTAACTCATGAGGCCTTTGTCAGTATTAGTGTAGTGGGAGGGAAAAAAATTATATGGATAAATAGATAGATAGACAGAAAGACAGACAGACAGACAGAGGGCACAGGGAGAGTTGAAGATGAAGGGGTGACACCTGGAAAATAAAATTAAGGGGTGGGAGAAGATTATACTGGAAGAAGGAAAAAGGGAGAAGTAGAATGAGGTAAAATATCTCCCATGAAACAGACAAGAAAAGGCTTTTACAGTGGAGGAGAAATGGGGGAAGGTGAGAGGGAATGAGTGAATCTTAATCTCATAGGATTTGGCTTAAGGAGGGAATAACATACACAATGGGGTATAGAAATCTATCTTACCCTACAGGAAAATAAGGGGGGAAGGGGACAAGAGCAGGGGGATGATAGAGGGGAGGGCAGATGGCAGAGGGGATAATCAAAAGCAAACACTTCTGAGGAGGACCAGGGTCAAAAGAGAGAATAGAAAAAATGAGGGTTAGGATAGGATGAAGGGAAATATACTTAGTTTTTCACAACAGGACTACTATGGAAGTGTTTTGCATGACTACACATCTATAACCTGTATTGGGATGCTTGCCTTTTCAATGAGGGTGGGTGGGGAGGGAGGAAGGGAGAAAATTTGTAACCCAAAGTTTAAAAAAAAAAAAAGAATTTCAAAGATGGCTTCATTTTTTTGCATTAATAAGTACCTGTTCATCGAGTGCTCATTCCAGCAGGAGGTAAGGAGGTTTCTGAGCAGAGTGTGACTGCATGGGCAGAGACAAGGGGCTCAAAGAATGAGACACTTGGAGGCAGAAACAGGAAGATCTGTCAAGGAGCTGGATCCGGAGGGCAGGGGAGACTGAGGAGTGGAGGGCAACGCCCACGAAGGGAACCTCAGAGACCGGACGGAATCTACAAGAGGGGTGGTTTGAAGAAGATGCTGAGCTGTGTCTCAGACAATTTACTTTCGAGATGGGACATGCAGTCTGAAATGGCCAATACGCAGTTTAAGATATGTCACTAGAGTCTCGGAATGAGACCAGGAACAGCAATAAGGAGCCGGGGCTCTAAGGAATAGAGGGAGGATAATTACACCTCTGGAAGCTGAGGAGATAACCAAAAGATAGTCTAGAGGGAAAAGCAGAGTGCGGAGTACCCAAGCCTGAGCCTTGGAGGGAGGGGGCGAGATACAGAGAGGAGATGAATGGGTGGTGAGAGAGGTGGGAAGAGAACCAAGAGAGAGCAGAGGGTAGCCACTGCTGGTACCACTGCCAGACAAAAGGGAAGGTAGGGGGAAAGATAATGGGGCATCCTGTGGGAGCTATACAGCAGGCAGATGAAGAGGCAGAACAGAGTCCTAGGAAATGATTCAGGAATTCAGAGAAGCTGATGAGATCACCAAAGGAGTTTAGATATCTAGGAGCAGCCAGGAGAGAACCTGGGTTCCCGTCAAGACGTGGAAGCAAATCCAATGCAATTATATTGGACACAGCTCTTTTTCTTCATCATCATCTTCATCAACACCTTCATCATCACCATCTTCATCACCA
>NW_020949218.1:2060-2170 GCF_900497805.2 Vombatus ursinus | reverse complement strand
AAAACTGAGAGTGATGCAAGAAAATCATGAAAAACAAGTCAACAGCTTGCTAAAGGAGACCCAAAAAAATACTGAAGAAAATAACACCTTAAAAAATAGCCTAACCCAAA
>NW_020949218.1:556-1960 GCF_900497805.2 Vombatus ursinus | reverse complement strand
AGCTTGCTAAAGGAGACCCAAAAAAATACTGAAGAAAATAACTCCTTAAAAAATAGCCTAACCCAAATGGCAAAAGAGGTCCAAAAAGCCAATGAGGAAAAGAATGCCCTAAAAAGCAAAATTGGCCAAATGGAAAAGGAAGTCCAAAAGATTACTGAAGAAAATACTTCCTTAAAAATTAGAATAGAGCAATTGAAAGCTAGTGACTTTATGAGAAATCAAGACACTGTAAAACAAATCCAAAAGAATGAAAAAATTAGAAAACAATGTGAAATATCTCATTGGAAAAACAACTGACCTGGAAAATAGATCCAGGAGAGAGAATTTAAAAATTATTGAACTATCTGAAAGCCATGATCAAAAAAAGAGCCTAGACATCATCTTTCAAGAAATTATCAAGGAAAACTGTCCTGATATTTTAGAACCAGAGGGCAAAATAGAAATTGAAAGAATCCACCAATCTCCTCCTGAAAGAGATCCCCAAAGGAAAACTCCTAGGAATATTGTAGCCCAATTCCAGAGTTCCCAGGTCAAGGAGAAAATATTACAAGCAGCCAGAAAGAAACAATTCAAGTATTGTGGAAACACAATCAGGATAACGCAAGATGTAGCTGCTTCTACATTAAGGGACCACAGGGCATGGAATATAATATTCCAGAGAACAAAGGAGATAGGATTACAACCAAGAATCACCTACCCAGCAAAACTGAGTATAATCCTGCAGGGGAAAAATGGTCATTCAGTGAAATAGAGGACTTTCAATCATTCTTGATGAAAAGACCAGAGTTGAATAGAAAATTTGATTTTCACATACAAGACTAGAGTGGAACATGAAGATGTAAACAGGAAAAAGAAAATCATAAGACACTTATTAATGTTGAACTGTTTACATTCCTGCATGGAAAGATGATATTTGTAACTCATGAGACCTTTGTCAGTGTTAGGGTAGTTGGAGGGGGGAAAATTATATGTACGTATACATAGATATAGATAGATAGGTAGATAGAGGGCACAGAGTGAGTTGAAAATGAAGGGGTCATGTCTGGAGAATAAAATTAAGGGGTGAGAGAGTAATATACTAGGAGAAGGAGAAAGGGGGAGATAGAACAGGGTAAATTGTCCCACAAAAAAAAAAGCAGAAAAGAAAAGGTTCTTACAGTGGAGAGGAAATGGGGGAAGGTGAGAGGGAATGAGTGAATGTTATTCTCATAGGATTTGACTTAAGGAGGTTATAACATATACACTCAATTGGGTGTAGAAATCTGTCTTACACTACAGAAAAATAGGGGGGGAAGGGGACAAGAGAGTAGGGGAATGTTAGAGAGGAGGACAGATTGGGAAAGGGAGTAATCAGAAACAAATACTTCTGAGGAGGGACAGGGTCAAAAGAAAGAATAGAATAAA
>NW_020949218.1:0-456 GCF_900497805.2 Vombatus ursinus | reverse complement strand
AGGGGAAGAGGTATTTAGAACTCATGCCATCTTGGAGTGGGGGGAGGGTTAGATGGGGTGAAAATTTGGAACTCAAAATCTTGTGGAAGTAAATGTTGAAAACAAAATAAATAAATAAATAGATAAATAAATAAATGAATAAATAAATAAATAAAAAGAAAGTGTTTATACTTCAAAGGGGCCAAACCTCATCCAGGGATTTTTCTCCAGATCTTTGCAGATTGTCCCAGGAGGAGCACTGTTCTTCCCCTACTCTCATGTATTTTTACTACTCTATGTTCTCCCTGAGGTGCTATTATGTGGGGAAAATCTTGACAGTTTGGAATTTTCTGACCTACTCCACCATCTTTGCAGAATCTTCCATGTGTTTTTTTTAGTAGCAAGACCAATATTGATAAATGCTTTGCATGACTGCACTCATATTACCTCTATCAAATTACTTGCCATCCCAAGAAG
>NW_020949217.1:0-1966 GCF_900497805.2 Vombatus ursinus | reverse complement strand
AATTGAAAGCTAGTGACTTTATGAGAAATCAAGACACTGTAAAACAAATCCAAAAGAATGAAAAAATTAGAAAACAATGTGAAATATCTCATTGGAAAAACAACTGACCTGGAAAATAGATCCAGGAGAGAGAATTTAAAAATTATTGAACTATCTGAAAGCCACGATCAGAAAAAGAGCCTAGACATCATCTTTCAAGAAATTATCAAGGAAAACTGTCCTGATATTTTAGAACCAGAGGGCAAAATAGAAATTGAAAGAATCCACCGATCTCCTCCTGAAAGAGATCTCCCAAAGGAAAACTCCTAGGAATATTGTAGCCCAATTCCAGAGTTCCCAGGTCAAGGAGAAAATATTACAAGCAGCCAGAAAGAAACAATTCAAGTATTGTGGAAACACAATCAGGATAACGCAAGATGTAGCTGCTTCTACATTAAGGGACCACAGGGCATGGAATATAATATTCCAGAGAACAAAGGAGATAGGATTACAACCAAGAATCACCTACCCAGCAAAACTGAGTATAATCCTGCAGGGGAAAAATGGTCATTCAGTGAAATAGAGGACTTTCAATCATTCTTGATGAAAAGACCAGAGTTGAATAGAAAATTTGATTTTCACATACAAGACTAGAGTGGAACATGAAGATGTAAACAGGAAAAAGAAAATCATAAGACACTTATTAATGTTGAACTGTTTACATTCCTGCATGGAAAGATGATATTTGTAACTCATGAGACCTTTGTCAGTGTTAGGGTAGTTGGAGGGGGGAAAATTATATGTACGTATACATAGATATAGATAGATAGGTAGATAGAGGGCACAGAGTGAGTTGAAAATGAAGGGGTCATGTCTGGAGAATAAAATTAAGGGGTGAGAGAGTAATATACTAGGAGAAGGAGAAAGGGGGAGGTAGAACAGGGTAAATTGTCCCACAAAAAAAAAGCAGAAAAGAAAAGGTTCTTACAGTGGAGAGGAAATGGGGGAAGGTGAGAGGGAATGAATGAATGTTATTCTCATATGATTTGACTTAAGGAGGTTATAACATATACACTCAATTGGGTGTAGAAATCTGTCTTACACTACAGAAAAATAGGGGGGGAAGGGGACAAGAGAGTAGGGGAATGTTAGAGAGGAGGACAGATTGGGAAAGGGAGTAATCAGAAACAAATACTTCTGAGGAGGGACAGGGTCAAAAGAAAGAATAGAATAAATGGGTGGGTGGGATAAGATTAAGGGAAATAAAGTTAGTTTTATACAGCATGTCTACTGTGGAAGAGTTTTACATAACTGCATATATATAACCTATATTTAGTTGCTTGCCTTATCAGTGAGGGTGGGTGGGGAGGCAGGAAGGCAGAAAATTTGGAACCCAAAGTTTTAAAATCATGTTTAAAAAAAATGTTTTCACATGCAACTGGGAAATAAGAAATACAGGAAATGGGGTACAGAAATCCATCCTGCCCTTCAGGAAAATTGAAGGGGAAGGGGATAAGAGAAGGGGGGGAGAGATAGAAGGGAAGGCAGACTAGGGGAAGAGGTATTTAGAACGCATGCCATCTTGGAGTGGGGGGAGGGTGAGATGGGGTGAAAATTTGGAACTCAAAATCTTGTGGAAGTAAATGTTGAAAACAAAATAAATAAATAAATAAATAAATAAATAAAAAGAAAGTGTTTATACTTCAAAGGGGCCAAACCTCATCCAGGGATTTTTCTCCAGATCTTCTCAGATTGTCCCAGGAAGAGCACTGTTCTTCCCCTACTCTCATGTATTTTTACTACTCTATGTTCTCCCTGAGGTGCTATTATGTGGGAAAAATCTTGACAGTTTGGAATTTTCTGACCTACTCCACCATCTTTGCAGAATCTTCCATGTGTTTTTTTTAGTAGCAAGACCAATATCGATAAATGCTTTGCACGACTGCACTCATATTACCTCTATCAAATTACTTGCCATCCCAAGAAG
>NW_020949216.1:0-1488 GCF_900497805.2 Vombatus ursinus | reverse complement strand
TTTTCTGTCTTTTGACTTTATTTTCCTAATATTTCATGGAGTCATTATCTCACACTTGACTAATTCTGATCTTATTATATCTATCTTTTGTCTCTTTTTGTATCCCTGGCACTTAGAATAGTGCCTGGCACATAGTAGGCACTCAATAAATATTGATTGACCGACTGATATAAAGTAACACAACTGAACACAACTGAGATAGACAAATTAGCCTGGTACACAGCAGTCAAGAATATATATAATATATATATATATATATATATTATAATATATACAAACTCTGGACTTAATGCACCCTGTAAATGAGAACTTACTAACTGACATGGGATCCAGCTGCTTAAACAATTTAATTACCCTCAACTATGAAATGTAATTAGTCTTAAATGACAAGATATGATCACCCAAGATGGGGGGTGGGAAAGCAATCAGCCTTAGAATCATAGATTTAGAGTTAGAAGAGACCTCCGAGGCCATCTAGCTCAATCCTCTCTTTTTTTACAGATGAAGAAACTGAGGACCCAAGAGGTTAAAAAAATGTCACTTCCAAGTCACACAGAGGCAAAATCTGAACTCGGTTCCTTTGACTTTTTCCACAGTGGTATTCATCACAAATTCATCTCAAGGGTAAGATTTTTCAATAGCTGCTGTTTTGGGAACTTGAGTGGAGGGGATGCTAGTGGAAGGGCAATGAACAGGCATACAGAAGTTACACTACAAAAGGACACTAGGCAAGGTATCCCATCACTCAGCTCTGGGCATTTTCTCTGGCTGTCCCCCATGCCTGGAACACTCTCCCTTCTCCATTCCAACTACTGACCTCCCTGGTTTCCTTTAAGTCCTAACTAAAATCCCACTTTCTGCAGGAAGCTTTCCCCAACGCTTCTTAATTCTACTGCTTTCTCTCTGTTATTTCCTACTTATATTGTAGGTAGTTTGTTTTGTACATACTTATTTGCATGTTGGTGCCCCTGTTAGAGTGTAAACTCCTTGAGAGTAGGAACTATCTTTTGTCTCTTTTTGTATACCTGGCACTTAGAATAGTGCCTGGCACATAGTAGGCACTCAATAAATATTGATTGACTGACTGATATAAAGTAACACAACTGAACACAACTGAGATAGACAAATTAGCCTGGTACACAGCAGTCAAGAAATTTGTGCCACTTTCTGAGCTAAGGCTTCAGGCAAACTGAAAGCCTAATAGGCAAAACTCTAAATAGAACACATAGGCAGCTAAGTGGCACATGGATAGAGTACTGAACTTGGTGCCAAGAAGACCTGAGTTCAAATACTGTCTTGGATACTTTCTAGCTGGCAAGTCGCTTAACTTTCATTTGCCTCAGCTTCTATCTGTAATAATAATAGCACCTATCTCCCAGGGCTTTTTTGAGGATTAAATGAGATACTGTATGTAAAGTATTTTGCAAACCTTTAAGAACTTTTTAAATGCTACCTGTTATTATTAAGTCTATATTGACAAAATTATAT
>NW_020949215.1:0-3691 GCF_900497805.2 Vombatus ursinus | reverse complement strand
CCCCAGATGCCTCCATCTTGTGACCTTCCTGACTTCCTGGGTCCCTTTGTGTAGCACTGACCCCAGACCCCTCCTCCCAGTATCTGAGTCTGACTTCCTAGGTCACGTACTCTGTCTATGCACTAATCCCAGATGCCTCCTCCCTGTATCCGGTCCTGGCCTCCTACATCACTCCCTCCCCCTTGGTGTGCTAAACTCAGACAGCCCCTTCCGGTATCTGACCCTACAATTTGGCTAGTAAGCGGGCTGGGGAGGAGGGGCTAAGTAGGTACTTAGGAACAAGCGTGGTAAGATCACGCGCTCGCTCTCTCTTGGCTCCTGCTCTGTTGCTCTGGCCTTGCTGCTTGGGCTTGCTGTGATGGCCTCTGAATAAAGCTCTGGTGTTGGCGCCTCCCTCTGGCTCGTCTCTGTGTGTTTATCCAGCTGAGGACCGAAGACTCGGAAGTGAGTATGACTCTGGCAGCCTGCTCCTTATAGGAGGAGAGGGTACGGCGCGTGGCCGGCAGAAGGTTGGCTCGGCCGGTACAAGTGGCGCCCGATGTGGGGCGGAGGAAATAGGCCAGAGGCCCCGTGGATCAGCTGGTCTGGTCACGGGAAGAGAGGCGAGACCCTTAGCCGATAGGGCGAAGGAAGGAAGATGGGACAGTTGTTTGTTAAGGTCCCGGATCGGGAGGTGCAAGGGAAAGAAGTGTATAAAAGAGTGAAAGAAGCGGAAATCAGTAGTGAGGAAGACTCAAGGAGTGAGACAGACTCAGGGAGTGAGACAGAGGACACTGGAAACAGGGAATGGGAAAATAAGCAAGAGAAAAGAAAGCAAGGCCGGGCAGGAGGGCAGGAGCGGGAGAGCAGGAGCCAAGAGAGAGCAGGAAACCGTAGCAAGGAAAGCCACGCGGAGGGACGGCCCCTTGCCCCACACTTAACCGATGCAGGGAGGACCTGGGCCCCTTTAGAATGGAAGAAGTTTAAGGAGTTAAAAGAGGCACTAAATACAGTGTTTGCAGCTGTTTCCCAATGTGCCCTATGGGCTTTTAGTAAGATTCAGGCTTTGGGGAAACAAAGGCCCTCCCTGACCGAGATTAAAAAAGGTCCTGATAAACCTTTCCCGGATTTTGTGGCCCGCCTACAGGCAGCGGCTTGGAGAGGACTATCAGAAGTGCTGAAAACAAAAGAGACTAAATTGTACTATCTATGCGGGAAAGCCGGTCAGTTCAAGGCACAATGCAGCCAGAAACCTGGTGGAGCCTGCCCTAAGGCAATTTGTTACAGCTGTAACAAATCCGGCCATTATGCTAAAGAATGCTGCAAGCCAGTTGGGAGGCGGGGCAAGGAGGGCCCCTCAGCAAGCTTACCAGATGGAAGCTCCACCCCCTCGGAATGCGCCCTCGGGGCTGCATCAGGAAAATCTCCGAGGGTGGTTCGGACTTCCCCTTTACAGCAAGGGAATTTTCCAAATTGACCCTGGTGGTTGCTGGTTTGAGATACAATTTATGGAGAAGGGATATTTTGAAGGCTTGTGGTGCATCTGTTTATATACCACCCCCGCAGGATTTTTAATTGGGGCCGTTGGGCAACAGCAAAAATTTTCTTGTATCAGACCCACTCCTCTAACATGGAGATCTAATAACCCAGTCTGGGTACCCCAATGGCCCCTCCCTGCAGAGAAAGCCCAGGCTTTACGTGATATAGTGCAGCACCAGTTACAGGTGGGGCACATTGAGCCCACATCCAGCCCCTGGAACAACCCAGTGTTTGTAATAAAAAAGAAATCAGGGAAATTTCGAATGTTAATAGATCTCAGGGTGGTTAACACCACCCTAGAGCCCATGGGAACCCTACAGCCTGGCCTTCCCTCTCCTAATTTAGTGCCTTCTGGATGGCCTGTGACAGTCATAGACATCCGAGATTGTTTTTTCTCTATCCCATTATCCCCAGAAGATACAAAGAGATTTGCCTTTACCATACCCACTACCAATAATGCAGGACCAGATTTAAGATATCAGTGGAAGGTCCTGCCCCAAGGAATGTGCTGCAGTCCCACCTTATGTCAGGCTTATGTGGGAAGAGTGCTGGATCCTATCAGGGACAAATGGCCTAAAGCCACAATACTTCATTATATGGATGTTACTCACCTTGGCCGTGTCACTATCCATGTCTGCATTGATACTTTTTCCAAATTTATAATGGCCACTGTATCCAGTAAGGAGAATACTGCATCAGTTATTAAGCATCTGTACCATTGTTTTGCCTCTGTGGGGATCCCTCACGTCATTAAAACTGACAACGGGCCTGCCTATTTATCTACACAAATGACTGCCTTTTTTACATCCTTTGGCATTAAGCATGTTACAGGGATCCCCTATAACCCCACAGGTCAGGCTATTGTTGAGCGAGCCCATCGTACTTTGAAAGCTACCCTCAGTAAACAAAAAGGGGGAGTAGGAGGTCGGGGCTCAGGGAGGTGGCCTACCCAAGCAGATGTGGATAAAGCCTTATATACATATAATTTTCTCTGTCTAGATAGAGACACGGGCCTATCCCCTAGCATGCTACAGCTAATAATACCACCCACTTGTAATTCAACTGGCCCCTTAAAAACAGCACTACATGCACCATCCCTTAACCACAAAGTCCTCTGGAAGGACGATGAGGGAAACTGGCAAGGCCCGTCTGTAGTGTTGTGGAGAGGGCCGGGGTATTTATGTCTTACAGATGCTGATGGCCAGAGCCACTGGGTACCAGAAAGAAGAACAAAACGAGTTGAAGAAGCCCCGGGAGAGACAACAAGGATGGGAGAAGAAACACAGTCAACAGAAAATTCAGAGAGAGCAGAAAGAAAAGACAGTTAGGATGTCTAAACTGAGTAAACTGTTCTCACTTTTTGCGCGATCAGGACTTTGCCACAGGTTGCCTCAGCTCCAGTGTCCTGGGACACAAGAGAGAATGGCTGGGGCACTTGCATTGGCAACATCCATCTTCGAGGAGTTCCAGATACAGGACTTATATAGTGGACAGCAATTGCTTGCCTCAAAAATAGAGGAACTGGCCAATAAATTCGTCCAAGCCCTCCAAGTGCAGGCTGATATTGATCAGCAGCTGGAGGAGCAGATTCAAAAAAGTAGCATTGGCTACTCAGGACATTGGGAATGAACTTATGTGGCTGGAATTGAGACAGCAGTTGCCATGTGATGGCTGATATTGATCCATTTGTGTAACATCCTTAAACCATAACTCCACTTGCGACACCATTTCACAAAGTATGATGACACTCTCTTTTCTTTTCTATTTGGTGTAATGATACCCGTGCCCTTTCCCAGATCCAAGCTACAAATCTTTCCTCTGTACTCCAGGCTTTACGGGTGTTAATTAGACTGGTGCAGAACATATCTGACACTTGGCACCAACACGAGACTGATGATATTGTTCATCACCTTAGCGATTTGGATTAAGCATGCCTCTTTCCCCATCCCCTCCCTTGTAACCCATTGGGCATTTATAATTCTTTTTGCATTTATACTGTTATTGTTACTACCCACTATTTTAGGAGGTTTTCTTAGGATTCTTAGAGGTTCTATAGAGGCACTCAGAACCGAAGGCCTAGTATGGAGACCCCGTCTCCACCCCTCTATTAAACAAAAAGGGGGAATTGTGAGGGACTGTCTGATGTTGGCAGCTACCAGGTTGGGCGCTGTGG
>NW_020949214.1:0-3966 GCF_900497805.2 Vombatus ursinus | reverse complement strand
AAATGGGGTACAGAAATCTATCCTGCCCTATAGGAAAATAAAAAGGGAAGGGGATAAGAGAAGAGGGGGAGAGATAGAAGGAAAGGCAGACTAGGGGAAGGGGTATTCAGAATGCATGCCATCTTGGGGCGGGGGAGGGGTGAGATGGGGTGAAAATTTGGAACTCAAAAATCTTGTGGAAGTAAATGTTGAAAACTAAAAATAGATAAATTTATTAATAAAAAATGCCTTTGACCATTTATCAATTGGGAGATGAATTGTATTCTTATAAATTTGACTCAATTCTCTATATATTTTAGAAGTGAGGCCTTTATTAGAAACACTGGCAGTACAAACTGTTTCACAGCTTTCTGCTTTCTTTCTAACCTTGGTTGCGTTGGCTTGGTTTGTGCAAAAATTTTTTAATTTAGGGTCAGCTAGGTGGTGCAGTGGATAGAGCACCAGCACTGGAGTCAGGAGGACCTGAATTCAAATCCACCCTCAAAAAACTTTTTTTAATTTAATGTATTCAAAACTACCCATTTTGCATTTTGTAATGTTCTCTATCTTGTTTGGTCATGAACTCTTCCCTCCTCCATATATCTGACAGGTAAACTATTCCTTGCTCTCCTAATATGCTTATGGTAACACCCTTTATGCCTAAATCATATTCTCATTTTGACCTAATCTTGGTATACAGTATAAGATTTAGTTTGCAAATAATTTTCAGTCTATGTTTCCATGGCCTTTTGTTACACATAATTTTTACTGAAACATGATCTGAAGAGGATGTATTTAATATTTATGCCTTTCTGCATCTGCTTGTGAGATTTTCATACTCTAATATATCATCAATTTTTTTGTGTAGGTGGCATGTACTACTGAGAAAAAGATATATTTCTTTCTATCCCCATTCAATTTTCTCAAAAGGTATACTATATCTAACTTTTCTAAAATTTGATTCAAATCTTTAGCTTCTTTTTTGTTTATTTTGTCATTATATTTATCTAGTTCTGAGAGGGAAAAGTTGAGGCCCCCCCCCCAATATAGATTTGTTGTCTATTTCTTCCTATAGCTTGCTTAACTTCTCCTCTAAGAATCTGGATGCTTTACCACTTGTCTCACATATTTTTAGTATTAATATTATTTCATTGTTTGTGGTACCTTTTAGCAAGATGTAGTTTCCTTTATTTTTTTAATTAGATCTATTTTTGCTTTTGCTTCGTCTGAGATCAATATTGCTACTCCTGTTTGTTTTTTTTTTTTTTTTTTTTTTTTTTTACTTCAGCTGATGCATAATATATTCTACTCCAGGCTTTTACCTTTACCTTTCTCTCTCCTTCAGAGGTGTTTCTTGTAAATAACATATTGTAGGATTGTCATTTTTAATCTTCTCTGCTATCCACTTCCATCTTATGGGAGAGTTCATCCCATTCACATTCACAGTCATGATTACCAACTGTGCATTTTCCTTCATTCTGTTCCCACCCTGTTTATAATTGTCTCTGTCCTTTTACCCTGTCCCTCCTCAATCATGTATTACTTCTGACCACAGCATCCCTCAATCTGTCCTCCCTTCTATCAGCCCCTCTCCCTTTTCTTTTCCCTTTTTCCTACTACTTCTCTAAGGGGTAAGATAAATATCCATACACAACTGAGTATTTATATATTCAATGAGGTGAGTGGGGAGGGAAGAAGGGAGAAAATTTGGAACCCAAAGTTTTAAAAACACATGTTTAAAAAAAAGTTTTCACATGCAACTGAGTGTATATGTTATTCCTTCTTTGATCCAAATCTGATGAGAGTAAGGTACAGATAATGCTCACCTCACTCACTTCTTTCCCTCTACTGTAATAGGTCTTTTGTGCTTCTTCATATGACATAATTTATTCTATGTTGCACCCCCTTTCCTTTTCTCCCAGTATAATCTTTTTTTCACCCCTTATTTTTTTATGTCATCACATCAAAGTCAACTTACACCCACACCCTTTCTAACTGCCCTAATAAAGACATAGTTCTCAAAAGTTACAAGTATCTTCTTCTCATGTAGGGATATAAACAGTTTAACCTTATTGAATAACATGTTTTTTTGTTTTCTCTTTCTTGTTTACCTTTTTATACTTCTCTTGAGTCTTGTACTTGAGCATTGCATTTTCTGTTCTGCTCTAGTTTTTTCATCAGGAGTGATTGAAAGTCCCCTATTTCATTGAATATCCATATTTTTCCCTGAAGGATTGTGCTCAATTTGGCTTGGTAGTTGATTCTTGGTTCTAATTCAAGCTCCTTTGAATCCTGGAAATTCATATCTCAAGCCTACCAGTACTTTAATGTAGAAGCTGCTAAATCCTATGTAATCCTGACTGTGGCTCCACAATATTTGAATTGTTTCTTTCTGGCTGTTTGCAGTATTTTCTCTTTGACTTGATAATTATGGAATTTTGCTATAATATTCCTTGGAGTTCTCATTTTGGAATCTCTTTCAGGAAGTGATCAGTGGATTCCTTCAATGACTCTCTGGTTCTAGGATATCAGGGCAGTTTTCCTTAACAAATTTCTTGAAAAATACTGTCGAGGCTCTTCTTTGTTATCACAGCTTTCAGGTATTCCAATAATTCTCAAATTATCTCTCCTTGATCTATTTTTCCAGGGCAGTAGTTTTTCCAGTGAAGTATTTTACATTTTCTTCTATTTTTTTTCATTCTTTTGATTTTGTTTGACCGATTCTTGATGTCTCATGGAGTCGTTAGCTTCTACATGCCCAATTCTAATTTTTAAGGATTTTTTCCCTTCAGTTTGATTTTGTACTTCCTTTTTCATTTGGCCAATTCCACTTTATAAGGAGTTGTTTTCTTCAGTATTTTTTTCCATTTTGTCAATTGTATTTTTAATTTTATTATTTTAAGGAATTGGTTTTTTTTTTCCCCAAGTCAATTTTTGTCTTTCTTTTTCCAAGCTATTTACTCTCTCTTGCATAACTTATTTCTTCCCAATATTTCTTCTACCTCTCTTATTTAACTTTTAAAATCTTTTTTGAGCTCTTCCAAGGAGGCTTTTTTGGGCTTGGGACAAATTCATAGTCCCCCTTGAGTTTTTGCATGTAGGCATTACGACAATGTTCTTCTGAATTTGTGTTTTGTTCTTTCCTATCACCGTAGTAACTTTCTATGGTCAAGGTTCTTTTTTTTAATTCTTGCTCATTTTTGACCTATTTCATGCCTTTTAAAATTGAGCTCTGCCACTAGGGTGCAGTAGGCACTGTCCCAAGTTTTTTGTGCTGGGAACCAGGGGCCTCGTCACTCATTTTGTGTCCTGGGGCCTCTGGTGCTGGCTGCTGTGCTGGAGTGGCCCAGCCTAGTTGTGGCTATTGTTGCCTGGTTTCTGGAGCTAGCAATTTGCCTTCTGTTCTGAGGCTGGAGGCCTCACAGCTGGCCTGCTGTGCCACCAGCCTACTGGTCCAGGTTGGTGGGGCCTTGGTTGCTACTCGGTGCTCTGGCTAAGATGCTCCCTCTGGCTTGCCTGGACACCATCTGTGCTGGGCTGCACTCCCCTTTTACTCAAGTGACATCGACCTTTCCTAAAGTCCTTGTAAGTTATCTTAAGTTGGACAATTGTTCCACTCTGTCATTTTGTAGGTTCTGCCACTCCAGAATCCATTTAGTGGCTTGATTTAACATTGTTTCTGAGAGAAATTGGGGAGAGATCAGGCAACTTCCTAGCTTCTCTAAGCTATCTTCTGTATGTATTTATTAATATATGATTTCTGTCTGTATATGGTAAAATGACAGAGTGGGCCTCCAAGGTCCCTTCTAGCTCTAAATCTATGATTCTATAGTTCTCTAATTATTCTCACAAAAGCACTATAGAAATAGGATCATAAGTCTATAAATAAAAAGATATTAATCATTTCTTAGTTACCTTTTGGGAGTACTAATAAAAATCTGAGCTTTATTTTTTTCTCTTTCCCCACCCCTTTTTATTTTCCTATAG
>NW_020949213.1:0-3966 GCF_900497805.2 Vombatus ursinus | reverse complement strand
CTATAGGAAAATAAAAAGGGGTGGGGAAAGAGAAAAAAATAAAGCTCAGATTTTTATTAGTACTCCCAAAAGGTAACTAAGAAATGATTAATATCTTTTTATTTATAGACTTATGATCCTATTTCTATAGTGCTTTTGTGAGAATAATTAGAGAACTATAGAATCATAGATTTAGAGCTAGAAGGGACCTTGGAGGCCCACTCTGTCATTTTACCATATACAGACAGAAATCATATATTAATAAATACATACAGAAGATAGCTTAGAGAAGCTAGGAAGTTGCCTGATCTCTCCCCAATTTCTCTCAGAAACAATGTTAAATCAAGCCACTAAATGGATTCTGGAGTGGCAGAACCTACAAAATGACAGAGTGGAACAATTGTCCAACTTAAGATAACTTACAAGGACTTTAGGAAAGGTCGATGTCACTTGAGTAAAAGGGGAGTGCAGCCCAGCACAGATGGTGTCCAGGCAAGCCAGAGGGAGCATCTTAGCCAGAGCACCGAGTAGCAACCAAGGCCCCACCAACCTGGACCAGTAGGCTGGTGGCACAGCAGGCCAGCTGTGAGGCCTCCAGCCTCAGAACAGAAGGCAAATTGCTAGCTCCAGAAACCAGGCAACAATAGCCACAACTAGGCTGGGCCACTCCAGCACAGCAGCCAGCACCAGAGGCCCCAGGACACAAAATGAGTGACGAGGCCCCTGGTTCCCAGCACAAAAAACTTGGGACAGTGCCTACTGCACCCTAGTGGCAGAGCTCAATTTTAAAAGGCATGAAATAGGTCAAAAATGAGCAAGAATTAAAAAAAAGAACCTTGACCATAGAAAGTTACTACGGTGATAGGAAAGAACAAAACACAAATTCAGAAGAACATTGTCGTAATGCCTACATGCAAAAACTCAAGGGGGACTATGAATTTGTCCCAAGCCCAAAAAAGCCTCCTTGGAAGAGCTCAAAAAAGATTTTAAAAGTTAAATAAGAGAGGTAGAAGAAATATTGGGAAGAAATAAGTTATGCAAGAGAGAGTAAATAGCTTGGAAAAAGAAAGACAAAAATTGACTTGGGGAAAAAAAAAACCAATTCCTTAAAATAATAAAATTAAAAATACAATTGACAAAATGGAAAAAAATACTGAAGAAAACAACTCCTTATAAAGTGGAATTGGCCAAATGAAAAAGGAAGTACAAAATCAAACTGAAGGGAAAAAATCCTTAAAAATTAGAATTGGGCATGTAGAAGCTAACGACTCCATGAGACATCAAGAATCGGTCAAACAAAATCAAAAGAATGAAAAAAAATAGAAGAAAATGTAAAATACTTCACTGGAAAAACTACTGCCCTGGAAAAATAGATCAAGGAGAGATAATTTGAGAATTATTGGAATACCTGAAAGCTGTGATAACAAAGAAGAGCCTCGACAGTATTTTTCAAGAAATTTGTTAAGGAAAACTGCCCTGATATCCTAGAACCAGAGAGTCATTGAAGGAATCCACTGATCACTTCCTGAAAGAGATTCCAAAATGAGAACTCCAAGGAATATTATAGCAAAATTCCATAATTATCAAGTCAAAGAGAAAATACTGCAAACAGCCAGAAAGAAACAATTCAAATATTGTGGAGCCACAGTCAGGATTACATAGGATTTAGCAGCTTCTACATTAAAGTACTGGTAGGCTTGAGATATGAATTTCCAGGATTCAAAGGAGCTTGAATTAGAACCAAGAATCAACTACCAAGCCAAATTGAGCACAATCCTTCAGGGAAAAATATGGATATTCAATGAAATAGGGGACTTTCAATCACTCCTGATGAAAAAACTAGAGCAGAACAGAAAATGCAATGCTCAAGTACAAGACTCAAGAGAAGTATAAAAAGGTAAACAAGAAAGAGAAAACAAAAAAACATGTTATTCAATAAGGTTAAACTGTTTATATCCCTACATGAGAAGAAGATACTTGTAACTTTTGAGAACTATGTCTTTATTAGGGCAGTTAGAAAGGGTGTGGGTGTAAGTTGACTTTGATGTGATGACATAAAAAAATAAGGGGTGAAAAAAAGATTATACTGGGAGAAAAGGAAAGGGGGTGCAACATAGAATAAATTATGTCATATGAAGAAGCACAAAAGACCTATTACAGTAGAGGGAAAGAAGTGAGTGAGGTGAGCATTATCTGTACCTTACTCTCATCAGATTTGGATCAAAGAAGGAATAACATATACACTCAGTTGCATGTGAAAACTTTTTTTTAAACATGTGTTTTTAAAACTTTGGGTTCCAAATTTTCTCCCTTCTTCCCTCCCCACTCACCTCATTGAATATATAAATACTCAGTTGTGTATGGATATTTATCTTACCCCTTAGAGAAGTAGTAGGAAAAAGGGAAAAGAAAAGGGAGAGGGGCTGATAGAAGGGAGGACAGATTGAGGGATGCTGTGGTCAGAAGTAATACATGATTGAGGAGGGACAGGGTAAAAGGACAGAGACAATTATAAACAGGGTGGGAACAGAATGAAGGAAAATGCACAGTTGGTAATCATGACTGTGAATGTGAATGGGATGAACTCTCCCATAAGATGGAAGTGGATAGCAGAGAAGATTAAAAATGACAATCCTACAATATGTTATTTACAAGAAACACCTCTGAAGGAGAGAGAAAGGTAAAGGTAAAAGCCTGGAGTAGAATATATTATGCATCAGCTGAAGTAAAAAAAAAAAAAAAAAAAAAAAAAAACAAACAGGAGTAGCAATATTGATCTCAGACGAAGCAAAAGCAAAAATAGATCTAATTAAAAAAATAAAGGAAACTACATCTTGCTAAAAGGTACCACAAACAATGAAATAATATTAATACTAAAAATATGTGAGACAAGTGGTAAAGCATCCAGATTCTTAGAGGAGAAGTTAAGCAAGCTATAGGAAGAAATAGACAACAAATCTATATTGGGGGGGGGGCCTCAACTTTTCCCTCTCAGAACTAGATAAATATAATGACAAAATAAACAAAAAAGAAGCTAAAGATTTGAATCAAATTTTAGAAAAGTTAGATATAGTATACCTTTTGAGAAAATTGAATGGGGATAGAAAGAAATATATCTTTTTCTCAGTAGTACATGCCACCTACACAAAAAAATTGATGATATATTAGAGTATGAAAATCTCACAAGCAGATGCAGAAAGGCATAAATATTAAATACATCCTCTTCAGATCATGTTTCAGTAAAAATTATGTGTAACAAAAGGCCATGGAAACATAGACTGAAAATTATTTGCAAACTAAATCTTATACTGTATACCAAGATTAGGTCAAAATGAGAATATGATTTAGGCATAAAGGGTGTTACCATAAGCATATTAGGAGAGCAAGGAATAGTTTACCTGTCAGATATATGGATTAGGGAAGAGTTCATGACCAAACAAGATAGAGAACATTACAAAATGCAAAATGGGTAGTTTTGAATACATTAAATTAAAAAAAGTTTTTTGAGGGTGGATTTGAATTCAGGTCCTCCTGACTCCAGTGCTGGTGCTCTATCCACTGCACCACCTAGCTGACCCTAAATTAAAAAATTTTTGCACAAACCAAGCCAACGCAACCAAGGTTAGAAAGAAAGCAGAAAGCTGTGAAACAGTTTGTACTGCCAGTGTTTCTAATAAAGGCCTCACTTCTAAAATATATAGAGAATTGAGTCAAATTTATAAGAATACAATTCATCTCCCAATTGATAAATGGTCAAAGGCATTTTTTATTAATAAATTTATCTATTTTTAGTTTTCAACATTTACTTCCACAAGATTTTTGAGTTCCAAATTTTCACCCCATCTCACCCCTCCCCCGCCCCAAGATGGCATGCATTCTGAATACCCCTTCCCCTAGTCTGCCTTTCCTTCTATCTCTCCCCCTCTTCTCTTATCCCCTTCCCTTTTTATTTTCCTATAGGGCAGGATAGATTTCTGTACCCCATTT
>NW_020949212.1:0-1178 GCF_900497805.2 Vombatus ursinus | reverse complement strand
TACTAAGAGGAAGTAAAAGCTGTTTTCTTCAAGAGCTGTGGGATAAGAAGTAAGGTGAAAATTCAGCCCTAGGGAAGAGTCTGGAAACCCTCTCAAAAATTAGGAGTTCTCACCTTTTGGGGGTGGAGTAAAGGGAGGGGGCAAAGCAGAGGAAGAGACATAAAAGGACTCCCACAACTCAGAGCTAATACCTTTTGCTGCCAGAGCTCAAGGGGAAGAGCCAGCATTACCTCTCCTGACAGAGATATCTGAGAAGGAAGGAACCAGAGACCTAGGAATCCAAATGCAAGAGACTTAATTGACAACCTCCAGGCAGATCTCACTTGCTCCATGTGCCTGGGCTACTTCACTGACCCAGTGACTGTCCCATGTGGCCACAGCTTCTGCACAGAGTGTCTTCTCCAGTGCAAGGAGGGAGCCAAGGAAACCTTAACCTGCCCAGAGTGCAGAGGAGTCATCAAATACAGTGATTTGATGTCCAAGGGGAATCTGTCCATGACTGGCAAAATGCTCAGACAGAGCATGGTGGGCCTGACCACCTGTGATCAACATAAGGAAAAAAGGAAGCTCTTCTGTGAGGAAGACAAGACAGTCCTCTGTGATTCCTGTTTATTAGCCCCAGAGCACAAGGGCCATCAAGCCCTTCCCTTGGAAACAGCTGCTGACAAGAGCAAGGACAAGCTCCAGGAGACATTGACTGTCTTAAAGAAAAAAGAAGAGGAATTTAAAATGGCATTGGATGAAGTGAGAAGGAGAGAGACTCACCGTAAGGAGGCTGCCTCCAATTTGAAATGCTCTGTTATTTCTGAATATGGAAAAATGCACCGGTTCTTATGGGATGAAGAATATCAATACCTGCAAGGAATGGGACAGGAATCCAAAGATAATCTGGCCAAACTGGAGAAGGGCAAGGCCAAGCTGTCCCAACAAATCCAGAATCTGCAATGAAGGATTGCAGAAGTAGAGGAGAATTTGGACAAGGTGCCCTTGGAAATGCTGCAGGATATGAAAGGCACTGTGGAAAACAAGGAGGAGCTGCTACTTCAAGAACCAGAGCCTGCTTGCCCTCAGTGGCCCACCTGGTCCATCACAGGCTTGACAGAAATGCTCTTGAGTTTCCAGAGGGATATAACTCTTGATCCTGAATCAGCCAATCCTCATCTCATCCTGTCTGAGGA
>NW_020949211.1:0-11810 GCF_900497805.2 Vombatus ursinus | reverse complement strand
ACTCTTGATCCTGAATCAGCCAATCCTCATCTCATCCTGTCTGAGGATTTGAAGAAGGTCCAGTATGGAAGTGTCCCCCAGGACCTACCTGACAACAAAGAGAGATTTGACATTGCTCTTGCTGTTTTGGGGGCCCAGACCTTCACCTCAGGCAAACACTATTGGGAAGTGGAGGTGGGAGATAAGACAGAATGGGAATTGGGCATCTGTAAAGATTCAATCAGCAGAAAGGGGAAGCTATCATTCTCACCTGAGGATGTAATGACCCTAACAGGCTTCACAACTAGAAATTATTTCTGTCTCTGGAGTTCACAAAGGGGCTTTCAATTCAGCTACCCTATACAAAAAATAGGCATTTTTCTTGATTATGAAGAGGGACATATAGCATTTTATGATGTCACAGACAGATCCCTTATCCACAGGCTCTCAAACATAGCCTTTGAAGGGCCTCTTCGCCCTTACTTCTCTTTTGGCATTCCCAATGAAGAAAATACTCCTGGATCACTCATTATCTACCCCAGTAGTAATCAGTAGAGGATTGTCAATGATGCTAATTACTAAGGATAATTTCCTATGACAAGTGACTGAATTTATATAATACTGTAAGTGACTTTCTATTTATTTGAGCTCATGTTGAAATGGTAAATAAAGTGATATATATGATTATCAAAACCAATGTGAATAAAGTCTCTCTTGTTTATACTTGCTATTAAAAAAATGGGGGCTCTTTAAAAAGAAAAAAAGGTAGCTGATCTGTAAGCACCTGAATTAGAGATCAGCTAGAAGGAGAGGCAGAAAAGAAACAGGAAAGAAGGACTGAGGTGAGAAAAAAGGTTAGGGTAGACCTAAGTATGATATAATTTTAAAAGTAAAAATGTTTAAGAAAAGCTAAAAAGAGTACTTATACCAATGAGGTGTGAGGGGAAGAACCAACACAGAAAAATGAAATGGGGGGGAAGGGGGGCTGGCAGTTCTGGAAACCTACTTTCATTGGGAATGGGTTTAAGAGGGAACAATACATACACATATTTAGAAGAAAATAAAAGTCTCCTAAATTCAGAAAGAAATAAAATACTAAGGAAATAGGGAGGGGGGAGAGGATAAGGGAAGGATCTTTAGAGGGGAGGGTGAGGCAATAGGTTAATGGGGGTTATTGAAAGTTGTTTAGATGAATGGAAAAAGGAGGATAAGGTAGGGATCCTTGGAGGTGGGGGAAGTTCAGTAATAGGAGGGCAAGGTATCTGGTAGAAATAAAGTGGAGGAGTCAAAGGGGAAAAAGAAGAAAGTAAAAAGCACACAGCAGAGAACAAAAGCAAACTTACAAGGAAGCAAAGAAAAGATGGACAGCTCTCTACACAATGTGAAGTATTTATTATATAGGCTGTCTTGAAATGGAAATTTATTACTGAATATTTTGAATCCTCTCAAATTCTGCTGTGCACATAGCAATTTTTAAATTTTTTTCTGCTTCTTATTTTTCTTTTCTTATTTTGTATTATTTTAGTTTTAGTATTTAAATTCATTTCTTTTTTCTCTTTTTATTTTGTATTTAAGTTTAAAATTAAAAAAAAAAACTAATTAAGAAAATGGGGCAGGTAGGTGGATAGATTACCCTCCCTGGATTCCTAAGGACCTAAATTCAAATCTGGCTGCAGACAATTGACACTTACTAGCTTACCTGGGCAAGTTACTTAGCCCCAATTGCCTGGCCAAAAAAACCAAAAACAAACAAATAAACAAACAAAAAACTCCAAGTAGAGAAGGCATATGTAGAAAGCAGAAGCACTTTGGGACATAGGAGTTCTCACCTTTTGAGGGAGGGGTAAGAAGGGGAGCTTGAAGGGTCAAGCTGTAAAAAAGTAAGACCAACAATTCCATTCTCAATTCTTTTGTGGTAGACTTCTGAGGAAAGAGGCAGGCTTATCCTTTCTAAGTTGGATATGTGAGAAGAAAGGAATCAGAAGTAAATTTCTCTTGAAAAAAAATCTTTATATTAAAAAAAAAAGCCATCTCGGTCCAATCAGTGAATCATAACTGTGAAAGGGGGAAAAAAGGAGAGAGGGAGAGAGAGAGACTAAGAGGGAAAATACCAAAGGTAAATACTTGTGTAGGTTATGGGGGGGGTGGGAGGCAGTTTGGGGCAAGAGATGATGTTTTGTGGGTTTTCCTTGCCCTGTTTACTTCTGAGAACATTGGAAATATGATGTCCTGAGGCTTGGAAATGATGTGGGCTATTGCTAAATGACCCAATTAGGAGACCTTTGCTAGTACTAAGAGGAAGTAAAGAGAAGGTGGGATTAGAAAAAAGGTGAGAATTCAGCCCTAGAACAGAGTCTGGAAGCCCTCTTACAAGACAAGAGTTCTCACCTTTTGGAGGTGGAGTAAAGGGAAGGGTTGAGCAAAGGAAGAGGCATAAAAAGACTCCCACAACTCAGTGCTAATATCTTTTGCTGCCAAAGCTCAAGGGGAAGAGCTAGCATTCCCTTTCCTGAAAGGAGTATCCAAGAAGAAAGGAATCAAAGGCCTAGGAATACAAATGCAAGAGATTTAATTGAAAACTTCGAGGGAGCTCTCACTTGTGCTGTCTGCCTGGGCTACTTCACTGACCCTATGACTGTCAAATGTGGTTATAACTTTTGCTTAGTGTCTTCTCCAGTGCAAGGAGGGAGCCAAGGAAACCTTAACCTGCCCAGAGTGCAGAGGAGTCATCAAATGCAGTGATTTGGTGTCCAATGGGAACCTGTAGAATCTGGCAATATGCTGAGATCTCATTTGCTGCAGTGCATGTTGGGCTAGAACACCTGTGATCAACAAGGGGAAAAACAGAAATTCTTCTGTGAAAAAGACCAGACACTCCTTTGTGACTCCTGTTTATTAGCCCCAGAGCACAAAGATTACCAAATCCTTCCCTCAGAAACAGCTGCTGAGAAGTGCAAGGACAAACTGCAGGAGACATGTACTATCTCACAGAAAAAAAAGAAGAGGAATTTAAAACGGCATTGGACAAAGTGAGAAGAGAGACGAGCCATAAGGAGGATACCTACACTTTGAAACACTGTTATTTCTGAATATGGGAAAATGCATCGGTTCTTATGGGAAGACTGAAGCAGGCCTCCATAGACAACCTGTTCAAACTGGAGAAAGACAAGGCCAAGCTGTTTCAACAAATCCAGAATCCGCAATGAAGGATTGTAGAAGTAGAGAAGAATTTGGACAAGGTGCCCTTGAAATGCTGCAGGATAGGAAAGGCACTATGGAAAGCAAAGAGGAGCTGCTACTTCAAGAACCAGAACTTCCTTCCCCTGGTTTGACCACCTGCCCATCACAGGCTTGAGAGAAATGTTCTTGAGATTCCAGAGGGATATAACTCTTGATCCTGAATCAACCAATACTCATTTCATCCTGTCTGAAAACTTGAAGAGGGTCCAGTATGGAAGTGTCCCCCAGGATCTACCTGACAACAAAGAGAGATTTGAGATTGTTGTTGTTGTTTTGGGGGCCCAGACCTTCACCTCAGGCAAACGCTGTTGGGAAGTGGAGGGGGGAGGTAAGACAGAGTGTGAAGTGGGCATCTGAAAAGATTCAGTCAGCAGAAGAGGGAAGCTCTCCTCCTTATCTCAGAATGTAAGGACCCTAGCAGGCTGCACGTCTGGAAATTGGTTCTTCCTCTGGAATTCACAAAAGGGCTTTCAATTGAAGCAGCCTATACTGAAAGTGGGTAGTTTTCTCAATTATGAAAAGGGACATATACCATCTATCACAGACAGATCCTTTATCTACAGTCCCTCAAATACAGTCTTTGAAGGGTCTCTGCCCTTCCTTCTCTTTTGGCATTGCTAATGAAGAAAATACCCCTAGATCACTCATTATGTACCCGAAGAGTAATCAGTAGAAGGCTGTCAATGATGCTAATTACTAAGGGATACTCTTTATTTGACTGAAAATGATAGTGAAAATGACTGTTTATTTGAACTCATGTTGATATGGCCAATAAAGTGATGTATGTTTATTAAAACCAATGAGAATAAAGTCTATCTTCTTTATACTTGCTAAAAAAAAAAGAAAGGGGGCTTTAAAAAATGTTAGCTGATCTGCAAGCAAATTTTGAATTGGAGATCATCTGTAATAGGAGGAAGAATAGTTACAGCAAAGAAGGACTGAGGGGAGGAAAAAAGGAAATAAAAATTTCCAAGTAGAGAAGGATGAAGGGGAAATTTTAGAATGCTAAATGTTTAAATATACAAACAAATAAAAGACAGAGAAGTTTTTTTGGATGAAGTCTTAGAGTATCGAACTCGATGGCTCTCAGAGAGAGACAAAATCAAACAAGGACTATAGTAGAATCAAGAAATCTTCCATTGAATCAGGAAATATAAGATATCTACAGAAATAAGTGTATTATGAATGATTACAACAAAGAAGAATTCAGGTGCAACACTGCCAGAGGGAGCCTAGGGTTGGCTGCCAGCTCGGGGGCTGGCCTGAGGCAGCTGGGGAGGAGGAGGAGGAGGCCCAGGTCCAGTGCAGGCAGGGAAGATGCCCTTGTCCGTGATGCTTCAAGAAGCTTCTGAATCAGTGAGAGAACCGGGAGCTTTAGGGTTCTGGAGGAATCACTAAGTCTCCATTTTATGGGCAGCTCCTTGCTCTAAACTTACTAAACAATGACATGAATAATTCCTGATGTCTTTGAAAATGAATTCCTTCTGCTATAAAATCTGTGAATTCTGAGCTTGGTGGAATCTGGTCAGTAGAACAAAGAATCTGGCAGAGAGATTTCTCAGGAATCTATATGACTCTCAGCTCATATCAGTGGTCTGAGACCATTCAGCCCATCATGGAAGCATGCAGAGATACCACCTTTATCAGAGCCTGCTTCAGTTCCACCAATGCCCAATGAAAAATAATCAGCCAGATGGACTGACTACCTGACTTTTCTTGAAAAATGATTGGAATTTTTTTTTTTTGTTTAAGCTCAAACTAGGGAATCCTGTGTACTGACCAATCTGGAAAAGCAATATTTTTATTGTGTTCTCTTGGGATGAAGCACCCCAACATTCTTTATTAGAATATGGGATAAATTACATATGTTAGATAAATAATTTTTGATCCTTAAACATTGTGCTGAATTCACATTGAATGGCTTTTTAGTCCCTTGATTTTTATTAATTTGGAGTACAACAGTATTATGTGGTTAGCTCTTACTCTGTAGTGATTCTTGATAAAGAAACCTACCTGCCTCAATCAATGGATTTAAAATGTAGTAGATTGGCAAAGGCAATTA
This sequence comes from Vombatus ursinus, assembly GCF_900497805.2. Lineage (NCBI taxonomy): Eukaryota > Metazoa > Chordata > Mammalia > Diprotodontia > Vombatidae > Vombatus > Vombatus ursinus. Next base: position 6,529 of record NW_020949211.1, on the reverse strand, counting down.
TCTCCTTATTAGCAAACTGATATGGTAAATCTTAGCTCTTTCCTGCTGATGTTTTCAGTACACCCACTGCTGGCAGTGAGGAGCATGCTATGAGAGGGGACAGAGGCCCTGAAAAGAGCAGATGAAAAGAGGACAGACATCTCAGAGAAGGAGCCAGAATGCTGGGTGTGAGGGGCCTGGTTTAATCTGAGCTATTCACTAAAAGGAGGGAAATGATGAGTCCAAAATTCATTCTCCAGGTTGGTGTGATGCTGCACCCTCTTAGGATACCTTCCAGAATGAGAAGCACAAGCTTCTCAAGAAAGAAATTACATTAGAAAGGGGACATAAGCCACATTGTTGATCTCTGAACTCTTGAAATTCTGGAGTTTATTGGCTTTCTATTTGGAAGGATGCAACTTGTATTACTATTATGATTCTATTTAAAACCAGAATTTTTGCAAATTCATGGCAATTGACAGGTTGTGCACTTCTTTCACCTTTTCACAGTGGCAAATGCCATTTAATAAGTCATTTTGATTTGGTGGTTTCATTCATGAGACTGGTAGAATCTCATATTTGTGATAAGATTTCCTTCATCACATTATACTATTGTACATGTTTTGAAAACTTTAGTTGTTTTTCCAAGGGTACTGAATTGTGCATTGTAATTTTAAAAATCAATTAGAACTTAAAAAAAAGTTATTGTAAGAACTTAAGAAGGAATTACAAAATCAAATAAGAGAGATCAAGGAAAAAATAGGGGGGAAAAGCAATCTAAGAAAATTATGAAAAGAAAGGTAACCAATTGGAAAAAGAGATACAAAGTCTTACAGAGGAAACGTCTTCTTGAAAACTAGAATTGGGCAAGGGGAATTGAATGATGTTATAAGACACCATGAAATGATAAAAGTACAAAAAATAGAAGAGAATTTGAAATGTCACATTAGAAAATAACTTATCTTGAAAACAGGTAGAGGAAAGAGAAATATAAGAATTGTCAGACTACCTGTAAGTTGTGATAAAAAAAAAAAACAATCTGGATATGATATGCCAAGAAATTATTAAGGAAAGTTTTCATGAAATTCTAGAACAAAAGGACAAAGTAGAAATAGAAAAAAATCTATCATTCACCACCTGAAAGAGATACCAGAAAGAAAACTTAGAGGAATGTCATAGCCTATTTTCAAAATTCCCAGGTTAAAGATAAAATGTTGCAAGCAACAAGAAAAAAAGCAATAACAAATTAAATACTGCAGAAAAGCAGAATTTCACAAATCCTAGCAGCTTCAACACTAAATGTCTGTAGATTTTGGAACATTATATTTTGAAGAGCAAAGGAGCTGTGGTTACATCTAAGAATAACTTAACCAGCAAAATTGAGTATAAGGTAAGGAGGATAGGGTAAAAAGAGAGACTGAGAGGGAAAAAAATGAGTGAAGTTAAAATGGAGGGAAATTCACAAACAATAATTATAATTTTGAATGTGAATGGGTTTCCACAAAATGGAAACTGACTGCTGAATAGTGTAAAAATAATTATCCAACAATGTATTGTTTACCAGAAACACATTGAAGAACAAGAGATACACACAGAGTTAAAATGGAGGGTTAGGGTAGAATTTATTACGCTTCAGCTGATGCAAAAAAGGCAGGGGAAGCAATTATGATCTCAAACAAAGTTATGATTAAAAGAATTTTAATTTAAAGAGATAAAAATTTAATAAATGTACCATAGATAATGAAGCAATATAAATACTGAATCTATATGCACCAAATACTGTAGAACCTAAATTTTCAAAAGAATAGTTAAATGAATTACAGGTGGAGACAGATAGTAATATATATAGCAGAGAACTTTAATCTTCCCCTCTCAGAACTACATAAATCTAACAAAGAAAAAAGAAAAGAAAAGAAAGAAGGTAAGGAAGTGAATAGAATTTTAGATAAACTAGATATGACTAATATCTGGAGAGAACTGAATGGAAATAGAAAGGAATACACTTTTTTTTTGTTTTTGTTTTGTTTTGTTTTGTTTTGTTTTAGGCAATGGGGTTAAGTGACTTGCCCAGGATCGCACAGCTAGTGAGTATTATGTGTCTGAGGCCAGATTTGAACTCAAGTCCTCCTGAATCAGGGCCAGGGTTCTATGCACTGCGCCACCTAGCTGCTCCTGGAATACACTTTTTTCCTCAGCATTTCATGATACCTTTACAAAGATTGACCATACAAATTTTATAGTTAAAAGCAGAAATATTAAAAGTGCTCTTTCTGGATGATAATGCAAGAAAAATTATTTTTAATAAGTGACCAAGGAAACATAAAATAAAAACTAACTGGAGATTAATCAATCTAAACTTCAAGAATGACTGGGTGAAAGAAAGCATCATAAAAAAAAACAGTAATTTCATTAAAGAAAATGACAATAATGAGACAATATATCAAAACTTATGGAATAAACCAAAAGCAATGATTAGAGAAAAATTTATATCTCTAACTGCTTGCATCAATAAAACAGACAAAGAACAGACCAATAAATTGGGTATGCAATAAAAAAAACACTAGAAAAAGAACAAATTAAATATACCTAATTAAACACAAAATTGGAAATCCTAAAAATTAAAGGTAAAATTAATAAAATTGATAGTTAAAAAACATTGAATTGATAAATAAAACTAGGAGTTGGTTTTAATGGAAAAAATAATACAACAAACAATTGGTTATTTTGATTTAAAAAAAAAGAGAGAAAGAAACCAAATCACTGGTCTCAAAAGTGAAAAGGGTGAATATACCACTAACAAAGATGAAATTAAAGCAATTATAAGGAGTTATTCTGCTCAATTATATGCCAATAAATTTAACAATTTAAGTGAAATGGAAGAATATTTACAAAAACTGTAAACTGCCTAGATTAGCAGAAGAGAAAATACAATAGCTAAATAGACTTATTTTAGAAAAAGAGATTGAACAGGCCATAAGTTAAATTCCTGAGAGAAAAGCATCAGCACCAGATGAATTTACAAGTGAATTTTATGAAACATTTAGAGATCAACTAATTCCAATATTAAATAAATTATTTGGAATAATAGATAAAGAAGAGATCCTATTGAATTCCTTTCATGAAACAAATATGATACTGCCACCTAACCTAAAAGAGTAAAAATGGAAAAAGAAAATTATAGACCAATTTAATTAACGACCATAAATGCAAAAAATCCTAAATAAAACACAAGCTAAAAGATTACAACAATATATTACAAAGATTATACATGATGATCAAGTGGGATTTATACCAAGAATGCAGGGATGCTTTAACGTAAGGAAAACTATTAACATAATTGATTACATCAATAATAAAAGTTTAAAAAATTATATAATTATATCAATAGATGCAGAAAAAGCTTTTGATAAAGTTCAATTCATTTCTACTAAAAACACTTGAAAGTATTAGCATAAATGGATTTTTCCTTAAATTTATAAAGAAAACATTTATTTAAAACCATTGGCAAGAATTATTTATAACGGGAATAAACTAAGCACCTTGCCAGCAAGATCAGGTGTGAAGTAAGGACTGCCACTATTACCAATATTATTCAACATTGTATAAGAAGCCCTAGCAATAGCAATAAGAGAAGAAAAAGAAATAGAAGGAATCAGAATAGGACATCAGGTAATAAAACTAACCTTTTTGCTAAGGATATGATGATATACTTGCAAAATCCCAAAGACTCATCTAAAACATTAGTTGAAACAATGAATAATTTTAGCAAAGTATCAGGATATAAAGTAAATCTACATAAATCATCAGAATTCCTATATGTCACAAACAAAACTCTGCAAGAAAAGAGAGCAAAAAAAAAACTCCACTTAAATAACTCTAGACAGTATAGACTCTCTAGGAGTAAAACTGCCAAAATAAACCCAGGAACTATAGAAACAAAATAATGAAAAAAATCACATTTTTTATACAAATAAAAGAAAATTGAAATAATTGGAAAAATATTAATTGTTCATGGGTAGGCAGGACCAATATAATAAAAATGACAATCTTACCCAAACCAATTTATATATACAATACCATCCCAATGAAATCACCAAAAATATTATTTTACTGAATTAGAAATAATAATAACAAAATTCACTTGAAAAAAACAAAAAGTGAATAATATCAAAGGAAATAATAAAAAAATGTAAAGGTAGGAGGTTTAGCAGTAACAGATCTTCAACTAAATTATAAGGCAGTAATTATCAAAACTCTCTGTACTGGCTAAGAAATAGAAAGTCAGATCAATGAAATAGAGTAGACATACAAATTACAGCAGCAAATAAATACAATAACTTTGTATTTGACAAGTATAAAGACTTAAGCTTTTGGGACAAGAATTCATTATTTAGCAAAAATTGTTTGGAAAACTAGAAATGACAGAATGACAGAAACTAGGCATAGACTAATATCTTACACAATTTACCAAGATAAGGTCAAAATGTATAAGTTACCTAGATATAAAGAGAGATTTCACAAGAAAAATAAAACATGGAACATATTACATATCAGACTTATGGATAGGTGAACAATTTATGAATAAATAAGAGATGCAGTGCAAAGTTAGAGGTAAAATGGATACTTATGATTAAAATAAATTACCAAGATTTTGTTCAAGTGAAACAAATGTGGCAAAGATCAGAAGGAAAGCAAAAAAATCAGAAAAAAAAACAATTTTATAGAAAGCTTTTCAGATAAAGATCTCATATCTCAAATATATAAAGAATTTTGTGAAATCTATAAGAAGATAAGTCATTTGTCAATTGTTAAATGGTCAAAGGATACGAGAAGATAGTTTTCCAATGAAAAAATGAAACAATTTGCCGTCACATGAAAAACTGCTCTTAATCATTATTGATTAGAGAAATGCAAATTAAAAAAAAGAAACTTTGAGATAATTTATACCTACTAGATTGATTCAAATTATAGAAGGGAAAAGTGACAAATGTTAGAGGGTTATGTGGGAAAAAAAATTATTAAAATATGCTCTCCAGAGAAAGAACTGATGGAGTCTGAATACAGACTCAAGTATACTTAAAAAAAAATATTTTAGGGAATCTAGGTGGTGCAGAGGATAGAGCTCAGGCCTTGGAGTCAGTAGGATGTGAGTTTAAATCAGACTTCAGACACACTTGACACTGGCTCTGTGACCCTGGGCAAGTCACTTTACCCTGATTGCCTTACCAAAACAGGGAAGAAAAAAAAAACTACAACCTTTTTTATTGTTTTTGGGGTGTGCATTGTCTTTTGCAACATGGCTAATATGGACATGTTTTGATTGATTACACAATCATAATTTATATCAAATTACTTGCCTTTTAAAAGAGGGGAGAGAGCAGAGAGAGAGAATTTAGAACTCCAAAGTTTAACGAACTAATGCTAAATTTGTTTGTTTACATGTAAATGAGAAAAAAAATAAATGTAAAAAAAGAAAAAAATTGATGCTATGGAGAACACATAAGAAAGATGATAATAAATTTTATAACTAATTTTTTAAAAAGACTGTTGGTCCCTGAGTAAGAAACAATGCAATGGAGGAGCAGAGAAGATGCATAAAACTTCCACTGAATCAGGAAAATAAGACATCTACAAAAATAAAGGCATTATGAATAGTTTTAATGAATAAGACATCAACAGAGGAGTAGAACACAGGAAATTGAGGCAAGGGTTTTTACAAAATAAACTTTTATTGCTGCCTTCTGTTTTTTATAACCTTGTTCTTCCCCTACAGAACTTCCTCTCCCTCTTCTCAGAGCTATCACACCAAAGAAGACAATCTAAAAGAATACTGATACTGTCACTGTGTCTTCAATAAAAAATCCAGTCATTTCTACCCAATCCTCACTGACTTGAAGGATTGAAGGACCAAGAATCTCTGGTCTAAAGTGCCTTCAGTGAACACCATTGTGAACACGAGAAGGTCATAATTATGAAAAAAAGAAAAAGGTGAGAACTCAGCCCCATTGCAGAGACTAGAAGCACTTTGGGACACAGGAGTTCTCACCTTTTGAGGGAGGGGTAACAAGAAGAGCTTATACAGGAAATTGTGAAAAAGTAAAAGACACTAAAAGGTCAGTTCTGAAATCTTTTGTTAGTAAAGCTCTGAGAAAAAAAGAGGTAGTGTTTTATTTTCTGAGTGGAATATTTGAGAAGAAAGGAATCAGAAGTCTCCCTTAAAAAAAAGAAAAAAAGAAATCTGCATATTAAAAAAAATACCATGTCATTCCAATCAATGAATCATAACAGAGAGAGGAGACAAAAAGAGAGGCTTAGGGGGAAATACCAAAGTTTAAAACATATGTTGGTTATAGGGGAGAAGGCAGTTTGAGGAAAGAGGTGATGTTTTGGGGGTGTTTCTTGCCCTATTTCCATCTCAGAACAACAGAAATGTGATGTCCTGAGGCTTGGAAATGAAATGGGTTATTGCTAAATGACCCAACTACTTGCAACTGCTTTGCAAGTACTAAGAGGAAGTAAAAGCTGTTTTCTTCAAGAGCTGTGGGATAAG
>NW_020949210.1:0-1882 GCF_900497805.2 Vombatus ursinus | reverse complement strand
TGAATCTGGGGAAAGAACCAGCCAGAGTGTAGAATGGTAGATTTTGAGAGAACCAAAGAGAAAACCTTAAAAGAAGCCTCTCTGAGGTGAAAAGGAAAGAAAGTTTGATTCTTCTTTGAATGAGAAAGATAGACTTCCATTGTAAGGAGAGGTTACAGAAGCAGTTGAGGAAAGGAAGGAGGCAAAGGGAATCTAGAGTGGTCCTTGAAATACCAGGACAGATGAATGACAAAAGTTGATCCAAGGCTGAAGATGTTAAGATGAAAGAAAATAGATTTTCTGGTAGGGAATAAGAATTGACTTTGAAGAACACCTTTCTGGAACAATTTCTTGAAAGTAGAGGATTGAAGGCAAATTGCATTTCAAGGTAAAGTGGAAGAAGCTAAGGTTGAAACTCAATGCCTAGGAGAAGTCAGGAGGACATTTCATTCTATGATAAACTGCTGTAGATTTTCTGTAGAATGAAGAAAATTGAGGTGTCTAACTGATTGTATGACACTTGAAAAATTCTTTTTCCTTTTAATAATTCAGTTACATATGTGAAATAAAACAAAAAAAATCATCTTGTTTCCTAATGGCATTAAAAGAATTAAAATATTATCATTAAGTTCTTTAGGGATATAAATATCAATCTCTGGCTAAATAACAACATAGTAAAGACTGATTTATCTGGCCTTCTATCTAGTGAAAATATTCTATTTACTTCTTCAAAATAATGAAAGCAGCTACTATGGTAATAGGGGATGGGCCAATGGAGGTCTAGTCCTTCGAGTATAATGGGTCCTCTGTCTTGAGAAGCTTGCATACGTATATATTTAATAGATGGCCCTGCCCTCCATTTCAGAAAAGGAGTGAATATTCTGTGTGTTTCCTCTTGAATTACTACTGTGTGATAATGAAGTCTTAATTGGCTGTTGAACCTGAAGTGAGTGTGCATACAAATGGTTCCAATGAAGGAACTTGACCTATTTTTTCCTGGTAGCTTTTACAGTGTCTTGATTTCTCATAAAGTCATTAGCTTCCAATTGCTCCATTCTAATTTTTAAGGAAGTATTTTCTTCAGTAATCTTTTGGACTTCCTTTTTCATTTGGCCAATTTTGCTTTTGAGGGCATTCTTCTCCTCATTGGCTTTTTGGACCTCTTTTGCCATTTGGGTTAGGCTATTTTTTAAGGTGTTATTTTCTTCAACATTCTTTTGGGTCTCCTTTAGCAAGCTGTTGACTTGTTTTTCATGATTTTCTTGCATCACTCTCAGTTTTTCCTCTACTTCTCTTACTTGCTTCTCAAAATCCCTTTTGAGCTCTTCCAAGGCCTGGGACCAATTCATATTTTTCTTGGAGGCTTTGGATGTAGGAGCTTTGACTTTGTTGTCTTCTTCTGGTTGTATGTTTTGATCTTCTTTGTCACCAAAGTAAGATAAAATAGTCTGACTCTTTTTGCGCTGCTTGCTCATGATCCCAGCCAATTATTTGAGTTTTAAACTCTTTATTAAGGTAAAAGTCTGCTTCCAATGTGAAGAGTGTACTGTCCCAAGCTTCAGGGGTTTGTACAGCTGTTTTCAGAGGTACTTCTAGGGACCTGTAAATTTTCAGTTCTTCCAAGGTGGTATGATAAGGGACAAGGTGTTTCCTCTCCACCTCCACAACAAGCTCCACCTCACCAGCGTTCCTCCTCGCCCCAGGACTGCCCCTCAGAACTCTGCCCCACATCCAAGCACTGGTAAAGCAAGAGATTCCTGCCTCAGCACTGGCAAAGAGATCCTTGCAATCCCTCTCTGATCAGCCACTCGATTCCCCCTCAGTCTGTGGGCCGGAAGCTCAGGAAAAAGCCAAGGCCCCGGGCTGCGCTGGAGAACCGCAGTCACAGACTTTTCCCACTGAT
>NW_020949209.1:0-3691 GCF_900497805.2 Vombatus ursinus | reverse complement strand
CCCCAGATGCCTCCATCTTGTGACCTTCCTGACTTCCTGGGTCCCTTTGTGTAGCACTGACCCCAGACCCCTCCTCCCAGTATCTGAGTCTGACTTCCTAGGTCACGTACTCTGTCTATGCACTAATCCCAGATGCCTCCTCCCTGTATCCGGTCCTGGCCTCCTACATCACTCCCTCCCCCTTGGTGTGCTAAACTCAGACAGCCCCTTCCGGTATCTGACCCTACAATTTGGCTAGTAAGCGGGCTGGGGAGGAGGGGCTAAGTAGGTACTTAGGAACAAGCGTGGTAAGATCACGCGCTCGCTCTCTCTTGGCTCCTGCTCTGTTGCTCTGGCCTTGCTGCTTGGGCTTGCTGTGATGGCCTCTGAATAAAGCTCTGGTGTTGGCGCCTCCCTCTGGCTCGTCTCTGTGTGTTTATCCAGCTGAGGACCGAAGACTCGGAAGTGAGTATGACTCTGGCAGCCTGCTCCTTATAGGAGGAGAGGGTACGGCGCGTGGCCGGCAGAAGGTTGGCTCGGCCGGTACAAGTGGCGCCCGATGTGGGGCGGAGGAAATAGGCCAGAGGCCCCGTGGATCAGCTGGTCTGGTCACGGGAAGAGAGGCGAGACCCTTAGCCGATAGGGCGAAGGAAGGAAGATGGGACAGTTGTTTGTTAAGGTCCCGGATCGGGAGGTGCAAGGGAAAGAAGTGTATAAAAGAGTGAAAGAAGCGGAAATCAGTAGTGAGGAAGACTCAAGGAGTGAGACAGACTCAGGGAGTGAGACAGAGGACACTGGAAACAGGGAATGGGAAAATAAGCAAGAGAAAAGAAAGCAAGGCCGGGCAGGAGGGCAGGAGCGGGAGAGCAGGAGCCAAGAGAGAGCAGGAAACCGTAGCAAGGAAAGCCACGCGGAGGGACGGCCCCTTGCCCCACACTTAACCGATGCAGGGAGGACCTGGGCCCCTTTAGAATGGAAGAAGTTTAAGGAGTTAAAAGAGGCACTAAATACAGTGTTTGCAGCTGTTTCCCAATGTGCCCTATGGGCTTTTAGTAAGATTCAGGCTTTGGGGAAACAAAGGCCCTCCCTGACCGAGATTAAAAAAGGTCCTGATAAACCTTTCCCGGATTTTGTGGCCCGCCTACAGGCAGCGGCTTGGAGAGGACTATCAGAAGTGCTGAAAACAAAAGAGACTAAATTGTACTATCTATGCGGGAAAGCCGGTCAGTTCAAGGCACAATGCAGCCAGAAACCTGGTGGAGCCTGCCCTAAGGCAATTTGTTACAGCTGTAACAAATCCGGCCATTATGCTAAAGAATGCTGCAAGCCAGTTGGGAGGCGGGGCAAGGAGGGCCCCTCAGCAAGCTTACCAGATGGAAGCTCCACCCCCTCGGAATGCGCCCTCGGGGCTGCATCAGGAAAATCTCCGAGGGTGGTTCGGACTTCCCCTTTACAGCAAGGGAATTTTCCAAATTGACCCTGGTGGTTGCTGGTTTGAGATACAATTTATGGAGAAGGGATATTTTGAAGGCTTGTGGTGCATCTGTTTATATACCACCCCCGCAGGATTTTTAATTGGGGCCGTTGGGCAACAGCAAAAATTTTCTTGTATCAGACCCACTCCTCTAACATGGAGATCTAATAACCCAGTCTGGGTACCCCAATGGCCCCTCCCTGCAGAGAAAGCCCAGGCTTTACGTGATATAGTGCAGCACCAGTTACAGGTGGGGCACATTGAGCCCACATCCAGCCCCTGGAACAACCCAGTGTTTGTAATAAAAAAGAAATCAGGGAAATTTCGAATGTTAATAGATCTCAGGGTGGTTAACACCACCCTAGAGCCCATGGGAACCCTACAGCCTGGCCTTCCCTCTCCTAATTTAGTGCCTTCTGGATGGCCTGTGACAGTCATAGACATCCGAGATTGTTTTTTCTCTATCCCATTATCCCCAGAAGATACAAAGAGATTTGCCTTTACCATACCCACTACCAATAATGCAGGACCAGATTTAAGATATCAGTGGAAGGTCCTGCCCCAAGGAATGTGCTGCAGTCCCACCTTATGTCAGGCTTATGTGGGAAGAGTGCTGGATCCTATCAGGGACAAATGGCCTAAAGCCACAATACTTCATTATATGGATGTTACTCACCTTGGCCGTGTCACTATCCATGTCTGCATTGATACTTTTTCCAAATTTATAATGGCCACTGTATCCAGTAAGGAGAATACTGCATCAGTTATTAAGCATCTGTACCATTGTTTTGCCTCTGTGGGGATCCCTCACGTCATTAAAACTGACAACGGGCCTGCCTATTTATCTACACAAATGACTGCCTTTTTTACATCCTTTGGCATTAAGCATGTTACAGGGATCCCCTATAACCCCACAGGTCAGGCTATTGTTGAGCGAGCCCATCGTACTTTGAAAGCTACCCTCAGTAAACAAAAAGGGGGAGTAGGAGGTCGGGGCTCAGGGAGGTGGCCTACCCAAGCAGATGTGGATAAAGCCTTATATACATATAATTTTCTCTGTCTAGATAGAGACACGGGCCTATCCCCTAGCATGCTACAGCTAATAATACCACCCACTTGTAATTCAACTGGCCCCTTAAAAACAGCACTACATGCACCATCCCTTAACCACAAAGTCCTCTGGAAGGACGATGAGGGAAACTGGCAAGGCCCGTCTGTAGTGTTGTGGAGAGGGCCGGGGTATTTATGTCTTACAGATGCTGATGGCCAGAGCCACTGGGTACCAGAAAGAAGAACAAAACGAGTTGAAGAAGCCCCGGGAGAGACAACAAGGATGGGAGAAGAAACACAGTCAACAGAAAATTCAGAGAGAGCAGAAAGAAAAGACAGTTAGAATGTCTAAACTGAGTAAACTGTTCTCACTTTTTGCGCGATCAGGACTTTGCCACAGGTTGCCTCAGCTCCAGTGTCCTGGGACACAAGAGAGAATGGCTGGGGCACTTGCATTGGCAACATCCATCTTCGAGGAGTTCCAGATACAGGACTTATATAGTGGACAGCAATTGCTTGCCTCAAAAATAGAGGAACTGGCCAATAAATTCGTCCAAGCCCTCCAAGTGCAGGCTGATATTGATCAGCAGCTGGAGGAGCAGATTCAAAAAAGTAGCATTGGCTACTCAGGACATTGGGAATGAACTTATGTGGCTGGAATTGAGACAGCAGTTGCCATGTGATGGCTGATATTGATCCATTTGTGTAACATCCTTAAACCATAACTCCACTTGCGACACCATTTCACAAAGTATGATGACACTCTCTTTTCTTTTCTATTTGGTGTAATGATACCCGTGCCCTTTCCCAGATCCAAGCTACAAATCTTTCCTCTGTACTCCAGGCTTTACGGGTGTTAATTAGACTGGTGCAGAACATATCTGACACTTGGCACCAACACGAGACTGATGATATTGTTCATCACCTTAGCGATTTGGATTAAGCATGCCTCTTTCCCCATCCCCTCCCTTGTAACCCATTGGGCATTTATAATTCTTTTTGCATTTATACTGTTATTGTTACTACCCACTATTTTAGGAGGTTTTCTTAGGATTCTTAGAGGTTCTATAGAGGCACTCAGAACCGAAGGCCTAGTATGGAGACCCCGTCTCCACCCCTCTATTAAACAAAAAGGGGGAATTGTGAGGGACTGTCTGATGTTGGCAGCTACCAGGTTGGGCGCTGTGG
>NW_020949208.1:0-1705 GCF_900497805.2 Vombatus ursinus | reverse complement strand
AAGTCAATTGGGTGTGATGCTCTGATTTCTCTCGGGCGTCCAGTTCATTTGGAGGTCCCACCGAGATCGCCCTTTGGGCCAGCTGCTTCGGCGTTGCTGGAAGGCCGGGGTGGGACGTGTTCAGGGGATGGCCACCGGGAAGATGTGCCCCGGCCCCGAACACTGACTTATCCCGTGCGAACCAGCCCGCCCCGTATTCTTCCTCTAAATTTCTTAATTGGGCACCGAGCGCTCTGGTCTCAGTCTGATCGGTGAGTACTCAACGGAAGTAAGTGGCCTGGCTGGACGCAGCTGTAACGCCCTTACTGACCTCCACGGGACGCCGTGTGAGAGTCCTGATTATCTGCAGTCTGGCGCCACATGTTAATGTCTGGAGTGTTGCCTTAACTGTCTATGTCTGTCTTATATGTTTTATCCGTCTGTGATTGTCCTAATTGATTCGCCTCTTCCCGTCCGTGATGGGTCAGGGGCCGTCAAGCCCCGCACCGGGGACCCCTCTCTCAGTTGTCCTACAGAATTTTAAACAGTTTCGGCGCATTGCCAAGGGATATGGGTTTCAGGTTACCAAAGAAAATTTGTCCACTTTTTGCCAACAAGAATGGCCTACATTTGGGGTTGGGTGGCCCCCGGAAGGGACATTTGACGTGACCATTACTGGGAGGGTCAGGAAGATTGCTTATGGGACCCCTGGCCATCCCGATCAGATCCCATATATAACTGCATGGATAGATTTTAAACCCCCATCAAAGCCACTCCGGGTTCAAGCTTTGTCCAAAGTTGGGGTGCACTCGGGGCCAACATCCGGTCAAAAAGTTCCCGGGACTACGCAAATAGGAACCAAGGTCTTACCCCCTTCCGATCCTGACCCCCTGGACCCGGCTGAGCCCCGACCCCCACCATATCCTGTTCAGGGGTCGAGCCACCCCTCGGCCCCGCCTCTGACAAGTCCTCCTCATACTCGAACAGGGACGCCTTACGGCTCCTCCGGGTCCGGGTTTTCCCCCGACTCCACTGTATCTGCCTTTCCTGCCTTTCCCCTGCGACAGGTCCCCACGACCCCCGGGGAGTCGGGGAGACCCTTCATGGTCTATGTCCCCTTTTCAACCAGTGATTTATACAATTGGAAACAACAGAATCCGTCCTTTTCGGACAAGCCCCAAAGTCTGATTTCCCTTTTGGAGACAGTCTTCTATACACACCAGCCTACTTGGGATGACTGTCAGCAGCTCCTGCGGGTTCTTTTCACCACTGAGGAGCGTGATAAGATCATATTGGAAGCCAGGAAAAGGGTTATGGACCCCGACGGCTGCCCCTCAACTGATCCGGACCGCCGGAATCATGTTTTTCCCGAAAGTCGCCCTGGCCTCGGACCTAGCCAGGTTTCGCGTATCCCACCCCGAGGTCACACTCCTCCAGTATGTGGATGACCTGCTGCTGGCCGCTTCATCCGAGACGACCTGCCGAGATGCTACACTGCACCTCCTGCAGCTATTGGACAAGTCGGGCTATCGGGTTTCGGGTAAGAAAGCTCAGCTGTGCTTACAATCTGTTATCTATCTAGGATTCACCCTGCAGTCCGGACAACGGCTGCTTTCGCGGGAACGTGTGTCAGCTATCCTGGGCATGCCGGCCCCAGCAACCCGCCGCGGGCTCCGCGAATTTTTGGGAATGGCCGGGTACTGCCGACTGTGGATCTTAGGATTTG
>NW_020949207.1:0-1705 GCF_900497805.2 Vombatus ursinus | reverse complement strand
AAGTCAATTGGGTGTGATGCTCTGATTTCTCTCGGGCGTCCAGTTCATTTGGAGGTCCCACCGAGATCGCCCTTTGGGCCAGCTGCTTCGGCGTTGCTGGAAGGCCGGGGTGGGACGTGTTCAGGGGATGGCCACCGGGAAGATGTGCCCCGGCCCCGAACACTGACTTATCCCGTGCGAACCAGCCCGCCCCGTATTCTTCCTCTAAATTTCTTAATTGGGCACCGAGCGCTCTGGTCTCAGTCTGATCGGTGAGTACTCAACGGAAGTAAGTGGCCTGGCTGGACGCAGCTGTAACGCCCTTACTGACCTCCACGGGACGCCGTGTGAGAGTCCTGATTATCTGCAGTCTGGCGCCACATGTTAATGTCTGGAGTGTTGCCTTAACTGTCTATGTCTGTCTTATATGTTTTATCCGTCTGTGATTGTCCTAATTGATTCGCCTCTTCCCGTCCGTGATGGGTCAGGGGCCGTCAAGCCCCGCACCGGGGACCCCTCTCTCAGTTGTCCTACAGAATTTTAAACAGTTTCGGCGCATTGCCAAGGGATATGGGTTTCAGGTTACCAAAGAAAATTTGTCCACTTTTTGCCAACAAGAATGGCCTACATTTGGGGTTGGGTGGCCCCCGGAAGGGACATTTGACGTGACCATTACTGGGAGGGTCAGGAAGATTGCTTATGGGACCCCTGGCCATCCCGATCAGATCCCATATATAACTGCATGGATAGATTTTAAACCCCCATCAAAGCCACTCCGGGTTCAAGCTTTGTCCAAAGTTGGGGTGCACTCGGGGCCAACATCCGGTCAAAAAGTTCCCGGGACTACGCAAATAGGAACCAAGGTCTTACCCCCTTCCGATCCTGACCCCCTGGACCCGGCTGAGCCCCGACCCCCACCATATCCTGTTCAGGGGTCGAGCCACCCCTCGGCCCCGCCTCTGACAAGTCCTCCTCATACTCGAACAGGGACGCCTTACGGCTCCTCCGGGTCCGGGTTTTCCCCCGACTCCACTGTATCTGCCTTTCCTGCCTTTCCCCTGCGACAGGTCCCCACGACCCCCGGGGAGTCGGGGAGACCCTTCATGGTCTATGTCCCCTTTTCAACCAGTGATTTATACAATTGGAAACAACAGAATCCGTCCTTTTCGGACAAGCCCCAAAGTCTGATTTCCCTTTTGGAGACAGTCTTCTATACACACCAGCCTACTTGGGATGACTGTCAGCAGCTCCTGCGGGTTCTTTTCACCACTGAGGAGCGTGATAAGATCATATTGGAAGCCAGGAAAAGGGTTATGGACCCCGACGGCTGCCCCTCAACTGATCCGGACCGCCGGAATCATGTTTTTCCCGAAAGTCGCCCTGGCCTCGGACCTAGCCAGGTTTCGCGTATCCCACCCCGAGGTCACACTCCTCCAGTATGTGGATGACCTGCTGCTGGCCGCTTCATCCGAGACGACCTGCCGAGATGCTACACTGCACCTCCTGCAGCTATTGGACAAGTCGGGCTATCGGGTTTCGGGTAAGAAAGCTCAGCTGTGCTTACAATCTGTTATCTATCTAGGATTCACCCTGCAGTCCGGACAACGGCTGCTTTCGCGGGAACGTGTGTCAGCTATCCTGGGCATGCCGGCCCCAGCAACCCGCCGCGGGCTCCGCGAATTTTTGGGAATGGCCGGGTACTGCCGACTGTGGATCTTAGGATTTG
>NW_020949206.1:0-1945 GCF_900497805.2 Vombatus ursinus | reverse complement strand
ATTTTTGGGAATGGCCGGGTACTGCCGACTGTGGATCTTAGGATTTGTGGAAATCACTAAACCACTGTATGAGGCACTGTCAGGTGAGCCTGCCAAGTTCCTGTGGGGACCAAGGCAGGAGGAGGCTTTTAACAAACTGCGCGGAGCGTTAGCTAGCACCCCCGCTCTTGCCCTGCCAGACCTGACTAAGCCGTTCCGCCTCTATGTCTCAGAATCTCAGGCAGTGGCCAAGGGAGTGCTAACCCATCCTTTGGGGCCCTGGAATCGCCCAGTGGCCTATCTTTCCAAGCAGCTTGACTCGGTCGCTGCTGGGTGGCCTACATGTCTTCGAACTGTCGCGGCTGTCGCGACCCTGGTCAGGGAGGCAACAAAGCTGACCTTCGGCCAGCCCCTTGAGATTTCTGCATCTCACCACCTGGAGCAGTTGCTGCACACCCCTCCCACTCGGTGGATCTCTAATTCTCGTCTGACTCACTACCGCCTGCTGGCTGTGTCTAAACCCGGCTCCCCCATACTTTGTGGGGGTTGCTTTGGAGTTAAACAGTTCATTTCTGGGGAACTTGTCCATGCAGAACCCCTCCTCCACAGCAATCCCCGCCCGCTGTAACCCAAATAGGCCTAAATTGACGTTGGATGACGTCCAGGGCACAGGGACGTGCTTGCTTGGACCTGACTACCCGTTGAGAGCTTCCCCATTTAATTCAACCTGCACTTCTGTTATCTTAGTCACACCCTCGTCCAATAGGCCGGGCTTCCTGATAACCACCCCACCCGAGACTTGGTTCGCCTGCACTCTGGGCCTCACCACCTGTATACAAGATCGCCACTTCCTCAGCCCCACTGAGATCTGTGTGATAGTTAGGGTGTTCCCACAAGTGTATGTGTATTCCGAGGAGGGGGCCACTGAACACTTTGGCCTACCCCGCTCCAGAAGGGCAGCCCCTATCTTAGTGCCCTTGCTGGTGGGGCTCGGGGTGGCCGGGTCTGCAGCCGTGGGAGCAACCGCCCTAGTGCAGGGAAAGGCAGATTATGCGGCCCTCAGTACCCAGGTGGATAAGGACCTACGAGCTCTGGAGGGACTAGTCTCTCACCTGGAGACTTCCCTGGATTCCCTAGCGGAGGTGGTACTTCAGAACCGCCGCGCCCTTGACCTGTTATTCCTGAAACAGGGGGGGTTGTGTATGGCCCTGGGAGAGACCTGTTGTTTCTATACCAATCGTTCAGGTGTCATCCGGGAATCCCTGCAGGCATTAAGGCAGCGGTTAGATGATAGGGACCGAGCCCGAGCCCGCAGCTCCTCCTGGTACCAGGACTTGTATAACTGGTCCCCCTGGCTCACCACTCTACTCTCTGCTATAATGGGCCCCTTGGTTCTTCTCCTCCTAGGATTATTGGTCGCCCCTTGCATCATGAATTGTCTCTCCCGCTACATCCAGCAGCGTATACAGTCTCTGAAACTGTTTGTCCTACGCAAATCCTATACACCCCCGGATTTGGAAGAGTCAGCGCCCCTGGACTCTGTTGAGTCCTCTGTATAACTTGCTCTTGAAAAGGGGGGAATGTGATAGACCCTCCGTTAGGGACCCTGGGGCACCACGCCCCAGGGCCTCTGGCTCAGCTTCCCCTAACGGCTGTTACAACACCCTGGGTGAAATCCTCAAGGGTGGGGTGCAACATCCTGTTCTGTAAATGACCTGATCTGTCTTCCCGGCACCCCACCGGACCCTGCTCCCTTCCCGGCACCCCACCGGACCCTGTTCCCTTCCCGGCACCCCACCGGACCCTGTTTTGTAACCGGACAGTATAAATATCTCAGATGAAACCCTCGGTGGGACGGCCCCTGGGATGCACGCCTGGGGTCCGTCGCCGGCCGGCTCAAATAAACGCGCTCTCAATTAAAGTCAATTGGGTGTGATGCTCTGATTTCTCTCGGGCGTCCAGTTCA
>NW_020949205.1:0-3966 GCF_900497805.2 Vombatus ursinus | reverse complement strand
AAATGGGGTACAGAAATCTATCCTGCCCTATAGGAAAATAAAAAGGGAAGGGGATAAGAGAAGAGGGGGAGAGATAGAAGGAAAGGCAGACTAGGGGAAGGGGTATTCAGAATGCATGCCATCTTGGGGCGGGGGAGGGG
Organism: Vombatus ursinus; assembly: GCF_900497805.2. Lineage (NCBI taxonomy): Eukaryota > Metazoa > Chordata > Mammalia > Diprotodontia > Vombatidae > Vombatus > Vombatus ursinus. Next base: position 3,826 of record NW_020949205.1, on the reverse strand, counting down.
TGAGATGGGGTGAAAATTTGGAACTCAAAAATCTTGTGGAAGTAAATGTTGAAAACTAAAAATAGATAAATTTATTAATAAAAAATGCCTTTGACCATTTATCAATTGGGAGATGAATTGTATTCTTATAAATTTGACTCAATTCTCTATATATTTTAGAAGTGAGGCCTTTATTAGAAACACTGGCAGTACAAACTGTTTCACAGCTTTCTGCTTTCTTTCTAACCTTGGTTGCGTTGGCTTGGTTTGTGCAAAAATTTTTTAATTTAGGGTCAGCTAGGTGGTGCAGTGGATAGAGCACCAGCACTGGAGTCAGGAGGACCTGAATTCAAATCCACCCTCAAAAAACTTTTTTTAATTTAATGTATTCAAAACTACCCATTTTGCATTTTGTAATGTTCTCTATCTTGTTTGGTCATGAACTCTTCCCTCCTCCATATATCTGACAGGTAAACTATTCCTTGCTCTCCTAATATGCTTATGGTAACACCCTTTATGCCTAAATCATATTCTCATTTTGACCTAATCTTGGTATACAGTATAAGATTTAGTTTGCAAATAATTTTCAGTCTATGTTTCCATGGCCTTTTGTTACACATAATTTTTACTGAAACATGATCTGAAGAGGATGTATTTAATATTTATGCCTTTCTGCATCTGCTTGTGAGATTTTCATACTCTAATATATCATCAATTTTTTTGTGTAGGTGGCATGTACTACTGAGAAAAAGATATATTTCTTTCTATCCCCATTCAATTTTCTCAAAAGGTATACTATATCTAACTTTTCTAAAATTTGATTCAAATCTTTAGCTTCTTTTTTGTTTATTTTGTCATTATATTTATCTAGTTCTGAGAGGGAAAAGTTGAGGCCCCCCCCCCAATATAGATTTGTTGTCTATTTCTTCCTATAGCTTGCTTAACTTCTCCTCTAAGAATCTGGATGCTTTACCACTTGTCTCACATATTTTTAGTATTAATATTATTTCATTGTTTGTGGTACCTTTTAGCAAGATGTAGTTTCCTTTATTTTTTTAATTAGATCTATTTTTGCTTTTGCTTCGTCTGAGATCAATATTGCTACTCCTGTTTGTTTTTTTTTTTTTTTTTTTTTTTTTTTACTTCAGCTGATGCATAATATATTCTACTCCAGGCTTTTACCTTTACCTTTCTCTCTCCTTCAGAGGTGTTTCTTGTAAATAACATATTGTAGGATTGTCATTTTTAATCTTCTCTGCTATCCACTTCCATCTTATGGGAGAGTTCATCCCATTCACATTCACAGTCATGATTACCAACTGTGCATTTTCCTTCATTCTGTTCCCACCCTGTTTATAATTGTCTCTGTCCTTTTACCCTGTCCCTCCTCAATCATGTATTACTTCTGACCACAGCATCCCTCAATCTGTCCTCCCTTCTATCAGCCCCTCTCCCTTTTCTTTTCCCTTTTTCCTACTACTTCTCTAAGGGGTAAGATAAATATCCATACACAACTGAGTATTTATATATTCAATGAGGTGAGTGGGGAGGGAAGAAGGGAGAAAATTTGGAACCCAAAGTTTTAAAAACACATGTTTAAAAAAAAGTTTTCACATGCAACTGAGTGTATATGTTATTCCTTCTTTGATCCAAATCTGATGAGAGTAAGGTACAGATAATGCTCACCTCACTCACTTCTTTCCCTCTACTGTAATAGGTCTTTTGTGCTTCTTCATATGACATAATTTATTCTATGTTGCACCCCCTTTCCTTTTCTCCCAGTATAATCTTTTTTTCACCCCTTATTTTTTTATGTCATCACATCAAAGTCAACTTACACCCACACCCTTTCTAACTGCCCTAATAAAGACATAGTTCTCAAAAGTTACAAGTATCTTCTTCTCATGTAGGGATATAAACAGTTTAACCTTATTGAATAACATGTTTTTTTGTTTTCTCTTTCTTGTTTACCTTTTTATACTTCTCTTGAGTCTTGTACTTGAGCATTGCATTTTCTGTTCTGCTCTAGTTTTTTCATCAGGAGTGATTGAAAGTCCCCTATTTCATTGAATATCCATATTTTTCCCTGAAGGATTGTGCTCAATTTGGCTTGGTAGTTGATTCTTGGTTCTAATTCAAGCTCCTTTGAATCCTGGAAATTCATATCTCAAGCCTACCAGTACTTTAATGTAGAAGCTGCTAAATCCTATGTAATCCTGACTGTGGCTCCACAATATTTGAATTGTTTCTTTCTGGCTGTTTGCAGTATTTTCTCTTTGACTTGATAATTATGGAATTTTGCTATAATATTCCTTGGAGTTCTCATTTTGGAATCTCTTTCAGGAAGTGATCAGTGGATTCCTTCAATGACTCTCTGGTTCTAGGATATCAGGGCAGTTTTCCTTAACAAATTTCTTGAAAAATACTGTCGAGGCTCTTCTTTGTTATCACAGCTTTCAGGTATTCCAATAATTCTCAAATTATCTCTCCTTGATCTATTTTTCCAGGGCAGTAGTTTTTCCAGTGAAGTATTTTACATTTTCTTCTATTTTTTTTCATTCTTTTGATTTTGTTTGACCGATTCTTGATGTCTCATGGAGTCGTTAGCTTCTACATGCCCAATTCTAATTTTTAAGGATTTTTTCCCTTCAGTTTGATTTTGTACTTCCTTTTTCATTTGGCCAATTCCACTTTATAAGGAGTTGTTTTCTTCAGTATTTTTTTCCATTTTGTCAATTGTATTTTTAATTTTATTATTTTAAGGAATTGGTTTTTTTTTTCCCCAAGTCAATTTTTGTCTTTCTTTTTCCAAGCTATTTACTCTCTCTTGCATAACTTATTTCTTCCCAATATTTCTTCTACCTCTCTTATTTAACTTTTAAAATCTTTTTTGAGCTCTTCCAAGGAGGCTTTTTTGGGCTTGGGACAAATTCATAGTCCCCCTTGAGTTTTTGCATGTAGGCATTACGACAATGTTCTTCTGAATTTGTGTTTTGTTCTTTCCTATCACCGTAGTAACTTTCTATGGTCAAGGTTCTTTTTTTTAATTCTTGCTCATTTTTGACCTATTTCATGCCTTTTAAAATTGAGCTCTGCCACTAGGGTGCAGTAGGCACTGTCCCAAGTTTTTTGTGCTGGGAACCAGGGGCCTCGTCACTCATTTTGTGTCCTGGGGCCTCTGGTGCTGGCTGCTGTGCTGGAGTGGCCCAGCCTAGTTGTGGCTATTGTTGCCTGGTTTCTGGAGCTAGCAATTTGCCTTCTGTTCTGAGGCTGGAGGCCTCACAGCTGGCCTGCTGTGCCACCAGCCTACTGGTCCAGGTTGGTGGGGCCTTGGTTGCTACTCGGTGCTCTGGCTAAGATGCTCCCTCTGGCTTGCCTGGACACCATCTGTGCTGGGCTGCACTCCCCTTTTACTCAAGTGACATCGACCTTTCCTAAAGTCCTTGTAAGTTATCTTAAGTTGGACAATTGTTCCACTCTGTCATTTTGTAGGTTCTGCCACTCCAGAATCCATTTAGTGGCTTGATTTAACATTGTTTCTGAGAGAAATTGGGGAGAGATCAGGCAACTTCCTAGCTTCTCTAAGCTATCTTCTGTATGTATTTATTAATATATGATTTCTGTCTGTATATGGTAAAATGACAGAGTGGGCCTCCAAGGTCCCTTCTAGCTCTAAATCTATGATTCTATAGTTCTCTAATTATTCTCACAAAAGCACTATAGAAATAGGATCATAAGTCTATAAATAAAAAGATATTAATCATTTCTTAGTTACCTTTTGGGAGTACTAATAAAAATCTGAGCTTTATTTTTTTCTCTTTCCCCACCCCTTTTTATTTTCCTATAG
>NW_020949204.1:0-3966 GCF_900497805.2 Vombatus ursinus | reverse complement strand
CTATAGGAAAATAAAAAGGGGTGGGGAAAGAGAAAAAAATAAAGCTCAGATTTTTATTAGTACTCCCAAAAGGTAACTAAGAAATGATTAATATCTTTTTATTTATAGACTTATGATCCTATTTCTATAGTGCTTTTGTGAGAATAATTAGAGAACTATAGAATCATAGATTTAGAGCTAGAAGGGACCTTGGAGGCCCACTCTGTCATTTTACCATATACAGACAGAAATCATATATTAATAAATACATACAGAAGATAGCTTAGAGAAGCTAGGAAGTTGCCTGATCTCTCCCCAATTTCTCTCAGAAACAATGTTAAATCAAGCCACTAAATGGATTCTGGAGTGGCAGAACCTACAAAATGACAGAGTGGAACAATTGTCCAACTTAAGATAACTTACAAGGACTTTAGGAAAGGTCGATGTCACTTGAGTAAAAGGGGAGTGCAGCCCAGCACAGATGGTGTCCAGGCAAGCCAGAGGGAGCATCTTAGCCAGAGCACCGAGTAGCAACCAAGGCCCCACCAACCTGGACCAGTAGGCTGGTGGCACAGCAGGCCAGCTGTGAGGCCTCCAGCCTCAGAACAGAAGGCAAATTGCTAGCTCCAGAAACCAGGCAACAATAGCCACAACTAGGCTGGGCCACTCCAGCACAGCAGCCAGCACCAGAGGCCCCAGGACACAAAATGAGTGACGAGGCCCCTGGTTCCCAGCACAAAAAACTTGGGACAGTGCCTACTGCACCCTAGTGGCAGAGCTCAATTTTAAAAGGCATGAAATAGGTCAAAAATGAGCAAGAATTAAAAAAAAGAACCTTGACCATAGAAAGTTACTACGGTGATAGGAAAGAACAAAACACAAATTCAGAAGAACATTGTCGTAATGCCTACATGCAAAAACTCAAGGGGGACTATGAATTTGTCCCAAGCCCAAAAAAGCCTCCTTGGAAGAGCTCAAAAAAGATTTTAAAAGTTAAATAAGAGAGGTAGAAGAAATATTGGGAAGAAATAAGTTATGCAAGAGAGAGTAAATAGCTTGGAAAAAGAAAGACAAAAATTGACTTGGGGAAAAAAAAAACCAATTCCTTAAAATAATAAAATTAAAAATACAATTGACAAAATGGAAAAAAATACTGAAGAAAACAACTCCTTATAAAGTGGAATTGGCCAAATGAAAAAGGAAGTACAAAATCAAACTGAAGGGAAAAAATCCTTAAAAATTAGAATTGGGCATGTAGAAGCTAACGACTCCATGAGACATCAAGAATCGGTCAAACAAAATCAAAAGAATGAAAAAAAATAGAAGAAAATGTAAAATACTTCACTGGAAAAACTACTGCCCTGGAAAAATAGATCAAGGAGAGATAATTTGAGAATTATTGGAATACCTGAAAGCTGTGATAACAAAGAAGAGCCTCGACAGTATTTTTCAAGAAATTTGTTAAGGAAAACTGCCCTGATATCCTAGAACCAGAGAGTCATTGAAGGAATCCACTGATCACTTCCTGAAAGAGATTCCAAAATGAGAACTCCAAGGAATATTATAGCAAAATTCCATAATTATCAAGTCAAAGAGAAAATACTGCAAACAGCCAGAAAGAAACAATTCAAATATTGTGGAGCCACAGTCAGGATTACATAGGATTTAGCAGCTTCTACATTAAAGTACTGGTAGGCTTGAGATATGAATTTCCAGGATTCAAAGGAGCTTGAATTAGAACCAAGAATCAACTACCAAGCCAAATTGAGCACAATCCTTCAGGGAAAAATATGGATATTCAATGAAATAGGGGACTTTCAATCACTCCTGATGAAAAAACTAGAGCAGAACAGAAAATGCAATGCTCAAGTACAAGACTCAAGAGAAGTATAAAAAGGTAAACAAGAAAGAGAAAACAAAAAAACATGTTATTCAATAAGGTTAAACTGTTTATATCCCTACATGAGAAGAAGATACTTGTAACTTTTGAGAACTATGTCTTTATTAGGGCAGTTAGAAAGGGTGTGGGTGTAAGTTGACTTTGATGTGATGACATAAAAAAATAAGGGGTGAAAAAAAGATTATACTGGGAGAAAAGGAAAGGGGGTGCAACATAGAATAAATTATGTCATATGAAGAAGCACAAAAGACCTATTACAGTAGAGGGAAAGAAGTGAGTGAGGTGAGCATTATCTGTACCTTACTCTCATCAGATTTGGATCAAAGAAGGAATAACATATACACTCAGTTGCATGTGAAAACTTTTTTTTAAACATGTGTTTTTAAAACTTTGGGTTCCAAATTTTCTCCCTTCTTCCCTCCCCACTCACCTCATTGAATATATAAATACTCAGTTGTGTATGGATATTTATCTTACCCCTTAGAGAAGTAGTAGGAAAAAGGGAAAAGAAAAGGGAGAGGGGCTGATAGAAGGGAGGACAGATTGAGGGATGCTGTGGTCAGAAGTAATACATGATTGAGGAGGGACAGGGTAAAAGGACAGAGACAATTATAAACAGGGTGGGAACAGAATGAAGGAAAATGCACAGTTGGTAATCATGACTGTGAATGTGAATGGGATGAACTCTCCCATAAGATGGAAGTGGATAGCAGAGAAGATTAAAAATGACAATCCTACAATATGTTATTTACAAGAAACACCTCTGAAGGAGAGAGAAAGGTAAAGGTAAAAGCCTGGAGTAGAATATATTATGCATCAGCTGAAGTAAAAAAAAAAAAAAAAAAAAAAAAAAACAAACAGGAGTAGCAATATTGATCTCAGACGAAGCAAAAGCAAAAATAGATCTAATTAAAAAAATAAAGGAAACTACATCTTGCTAAAAGGTACCACAAACAATGAAATAATATTAATACTAAAAATATGTGAGACAAGTGGTAAAGCATCCAGATTCTTAGAGGAGAAGTTAAGCAAGCTATAGGAAGAAATAGACAACAAATCTATATTGGGGGGGGGGCCTCAACTTTTCCCTCTCAGAACTAGATAAATATAATGACAAAATAAACAAAAAAGAAGCTAAAGATTTGAATCAAATTTTAGAAAAGTTAGATATAGTATACCTTTTGAGAAAATTGAATGGGGATAGAAAGAAATATATCTTTTTCTCAGTAGTACATGCCACCTACACAAAAAAATTGATGATATATTAGAGTATGAAAATCTCACAAGCAGATGCAGAAAGGCATAAATATTAAATACATCCTCTTCAGATCATGTTTCAGTAAAAATTATGTGTAACAAAAGGCCATGGAAACATAGACTGAAAATTATTTGCAAACTAAATCTTATACTGTATACCAAGATTAGGTCAAAATGAGAATATGATTTAGGCATAAAGGGTGTTACCATAAGCATATTAGGAGAGCAAGGAATAGTTTACCTGTCAGATATATGGATTAGGGAAGAGTTCATGACCAAACAAGATAGAGAACATTACAAAATGCAAAATGGGTAGTTTTGAATACATTAAATTAAAAAAAGTTTTTTGAGGGTGGATTTGAATTCAGGTCCTCCTGACTCCAGTGCTGGTGCTCTATCCACTGCACCACCTAGCTGACCCTAAATTAAAAAATTTTTGCACAAACCAAGCCAACGCAACCAAGGTTAGAAAGAAAGCAGAAAGCTGTGAAACAGTTTGTACTGCCAGTGTTTCTAATAAAGGCCTCACTTCTAAAATATATAGAGAATTGAGTCAAATTTATAAGAATACAATTCATCTCCCAATTGATAAATGGTCAAAGGCATTTTTTATTAATAAATTTATCTATTTTTAGTTTTCAACATTTACTTCCACAAGATTTTTGAGTTCCAAATTTTCACCCCATCTCACCCCTCCCCCGCCCCAAGATGGCATGCATTCTGAATACCCCTTCCCCTAGTCTGCCTTTCCTTCTATCTCTCCCCCTCTTCTCTTATCCCCTTCCCTTTTTATTTTCCTATAGGGCAGGATAGATTTCTGTACCCCATTT
>NW_020949203.1:0-1459 GCF_900497805.2 Vombatus ursinus | reverse complement strand
GCACGATCCGCTACATCATTGCCTTCAAAAATGCCTCCTGAGGTGGACTGATGAGAATAAACATGGAGAATGTAAAGGGGGTTTTTTCACTGCAACAAAATTTGCTGTAATTCCCTCAGGAGAGAGGATATGGTGGACTTATGAGGTTGGAGGACAGCGTCCTCTATGCATTTAAGAACCTTTACTGCATATAGACTATCAGAGATTATGTTTATAGGCTCAGGATATTTACGACAAGCCTGGAGGATGGCAAAGAGCTCATTTTTCTGGGTAGAGTCATAGGGGGTTTCTAATACTGTTATTTCCTTGGAGGCCTCATGATAAATAGAGGCCTTATAGTTTTTTGTAGCATCAGTGAAAACATTTGAGCCTTGAACAGGTTCTCCCATAACCTTTCGTTGGGGTGGTACTAAGGTTATTTGCTCTAGCATAGGGAGAAGCAGACAGGAGGAATGAGGACTTATCTCGGCCCATTGGGAGCAATGTGCCCAAGACCAATAGGTTTGCATAATGGCTTCTCGCTGTCCAGGTTCAAAATTCGAGTAAAGTAAAGGTCGCTGTCCAGACAAGTGGACAGCCCTTTGTACTGCAGCTAAGGCTAGTTCCCCTAACATCTCATAATAATTTGGCAGTACCTTGTGAGCCTTCTTTGCATATACAAATTCTAATAATTTGGGACCTTGGTGTATAACACAAAAAGGACTCTGTTGATTGACCAAGGAGACCTCTATTCTACCTTTGGGGTCCCATCTGGCGGTCTGGGCCTGGGCAGCAAGTGAGAATATTTGGGACACTGCTGCCTTAGCAGCAGGAGTCCATGCCCGAGGGGAGTTTAAATCTGAATTTCCTTTTAAGATATCATATAAAGGCTGCATTACAGCAGGAGGAATGGGTGTTCGGGCCCTGAGCCATTGGATCTGTCCCACTAACTTTTGGAAGTGATTCAAGGTGGTTATCTTATCAAGCACTAGTTCAGGAATTTGATTGCTAGTAGAGATAGCCTCCATACGAAGGCCTAGGTATATGAGTGGGTAATTTTGTCAGACTTTGTCAGGGGCCACCACCAAACCATAATGAGCAAGTGTAGAGACAGTTTCTTTTACTAATCTTGCTAATGTTTCATCACTGCTGGTGGCTAATAAAATATCGTCCATATAGTGAAGTATTGTGGCTTTAGGCCATTTGTCCCTGATAGGGTCCAGCACTCTTCCCACATAAGCCTGACATAAGGTGGGACTGCAGCACATTCCTTGGGGCAGGACCTTCCACTGATATCTTAAATCTGGTCCTGCATTATTGGTAGTGGGTATGGTAAAGGCAAATCTCTTTCTATCTTCTGGGGATAATGGGATAGAGAAAAAACAATCTTGGATGTCTATGACTGTCACAGGCCATCCAGAAGGCACTAAATTAGGGGAGGGAAGGCCAGGCTGTAGGGTTCCCATGGGCTCTAGGGTGG
>NW_020949202.1:0-3917 GCF_900497805.2 Vombatus ursinus | reverse complement strand
AGGGGAGGGAAGGCCAGGCTGTAGGGTTCCCATGGGCTCTAGGGTGGTGTTAACCGCCCTGAGATCTATTAACATTTGAAATTTCCCTGATTTCTTTTTTATTACAAACACTGGGCTGTTCCAGGGGCTGGACGTGGGCTCAATGTGCCCCACCTGTAACTGGTGCTGCACTATATCATGTAAAGCCTGGGCTTTCTCTGCAGGGAGGGGCCATTGGGGTACCCAGACTGGGTTATTAGATCTCCATGTTAGAGGAGTGGGTCTGACACAAGAAAATTTTTGCTGTTGCCCAACGGCCCCAGTTAAAAATCCTGCGGGGGTGGTATATAAACAGATGCACCACAAGCCTTCAAAATATCCCTTCCCCATAAATTGTATCTCAAACCTGTAACTACCGGGGTCGATTTGGAAAATTCCCTTGCTGAAAAGGGGAAGTCCGAACCACTAGGTAAAAGTCAGAGATTTTCCTGATGCAGCCCCGAGGGCGCATTCTGAGGGGGTGGAGCTTCCATCTGGTAAGCTTGTTGAGGGGCCCTCCTTGCCCCGCCTCCCGACTGGCTTGCAGCATTCTTTAGCATAATGGCCAGATTTGTTACAACTGTAACAAATTGCCTTAGGGCAGGCTCCACCAGGTTTCTGGCGGCATTGTGCCTTAAAATGACCGGCTTTTCCGTATAGATAGTACAATTTAGTCTCCTTTGTTTTCAGCACTTCTGATAGTCCTCTCCAAGCTGCTGCCTGTAGGAAGGGTTTATCAGGACCTTTTTTAATCTTGGTCAGGGAGGGCCTTTGTTTCCCCAAAGCCTGAATCTTACTAAAAGCCCGTAGGGCACATTGGGAAACAGCTGCAAACTCTGTATTTAGTGCCTCTTTTAACTCCTTAAATTTCTTCCATTCTAAAGGGGCCCAGGTCCTCCCTCCGTAGGTTAAGTGTGGGGGAGGGGGCCGTCCCTCCACGTGGCTTTCCCTGCTATGGTTTCCTGCTCTCTCCCGCCCCCCTGCCCGGCCTTGCTTTCTTTTCTCTTGCTTATTTTCCCATTCGCTGTTTCCAGTGTCCTCTGTCTCACTCCCTGAGTCTGTCTCACTCCTAGACTCTTCCTCACTACTGATTTCTGCTTCTTTCACTCTTTTATACACTTCTTTCCCTTGCACCTCCCGATCCGGAACCTTACCAAACAATTGTCCCATCCTCCTTCCTTCGCCCTATCGGCTAAGGGTCTCGTCTCTCTTCCCGCGAGCAGACCAGCTGGTCCATGGGGCCTCTGGCCTATTTCCTCCGCCCCACATTGGGCGCCACTTATACTGGCCGCACGCCGACCTTCTGCCGGCCGCACGCCGGTACCCGCTCCTCCTATAAGAAGCACACTACCAGAGTCTTACTCACACTCGAGTCTTCGGTCCTCAGCCGGATCAACACACAGAGACGAGCCATCGGGAGGCGCCAACACCAGAGCTTTATTCAGAGGCCATCACAGCAAGCCATCATAGCAAGCCCAAGCAGCAAGGCCAGAGCAACAGGGCAGGAGCCAGGAGAGAGCGCGTGTGTGATCTGACCACGCTTGTTCCTAAAAACCTACCTCGCCCCTCCTCCCCAGCCCGCTTACTAGCCAATGATTGTAGGGTCAGATACCGGAAGGGGCTGTCTGAGTTTAGCACACCAAGGGGGAGGGAGTGACATAGGAGGCTAGGACCGGATACAGGGAGGAGGCATCTGGGAATGGCGCATAGACAAGAGTACGTGACCTAGGAAGTCAGACTCAGGAGGGGTCTGGGGTCAGTGCTGCACAAAGGGACCCAGGAAGTCAGGAAGGTCACAAGAGGCGTCTGGGGATGACGTTGCCTATAGGGAGGGGACTAAGCAAAGGGAACTCAGTCCTCTGCCGTCCCACTCCCACGTGGCACCGCCCCTTGCCTCAGGAGCTCAAGCTCCAGCTACTTCCTTGTACCCAGCTTATCTCACAAAGCACTGCCCACTGCCTCAGGGCTTCTCCGTATCCAGCCCATCCCAGTTCACCACGACTCTGCCTACCACAGCCCCTGCCTCGACTTCCAAAATACCTAGATCTTACCCTACCTTTGCCACAGAGCCCAACCTGGTAGCTGCCAACATCAGACAGTCCCTCACAATTCCCCCTTTTTGTTTAGTAGAGGGGTGGAGACGGGGTCTCCATACTAGGCCTTCGGTTCTGAGTGCCTCTACAAAACCTCTAAAAATCCTAAGAAAACCTCCTAAAATAGTGGGTAGTAACAATAACAGTAAAAATGCAAAAGGGGTTATAAATGCCCAATGGGTTACAAAGGAGGGGATGGGGAAAGACGTATGCTTAATCCAATCACTAAGGTGATGAACAATATCATCAGTCTCGTGTTAGTGCCAAGTGTCAGATATGTACCATGCCAGTCTAATTAACACCCGCAAAGCCTGGAGTACAGAGGAAAGATTTGTAGCCTAGGTCTGGGAAAGGCACGGGTAACATTACATCAAATAGAAAAGAAAGGGAGAGTGTCATTATACTTTGTGAAATGGTGTCGCAAGTGGCATTATGGTTTAAGGGTGTTACACAAATGGATCAATATCAGCCATCGCATGGCAACTGCTGTCTCAATTCCAGCCACATAAGTTCATTCCCAATGTCCTGAGTAGCCAATGCTACTTTTTTGAATCTGCTCCTCCAGCTGCTGATCAATATCAGCCTGCACTTGGAGGGCTTGGGCGAATTTATTGGCCAGTTCCTCTATTTTTGAGGCAAGCAATTGCTGTCCACTGTATAAGTCCTGTATCTGGAACTCCTCGAAGATGGATGCTGCCAACGCCAAGTGCCCCCAGCCATTTTCTCTTGTTTCCCAGGGCACTGGAGCTGATGCAACCTGTGGCAAAGTCCTGATCGCGCAAAAAGTGAAAACAGTTTACTCAGTTTAGACATCCTAACTGTCATTTCTTTCTGCTCTCTCTGAATTTTCTGTTGACTGTGTTTCTTCTCCCGTCCTTGTTGTCTCTCCCGGGGCTTCTTCAACTCGTTTTGTTCTTCTTTCTGGTACCCAGCGGCTCTGGCCATCAGGATCTGTAAGACATAAATACCCCGGCCCTCTCCACAACACTACAGATGGGCCTTGCCAGTTTCCCTCATCGTCCTTCCAGAGGACTTTCTGGTTAAGGGATGGTGCATGTAGTGCTGTTTTTAAGGGGCCAGATGAATTACAAGTGGGTGGTGTTATTAGCTGTAGCATGCTAGGGGATAGGCCCATGTCTCTATCTAGACAGAGAAAATTGTATGTATATAAAGCTTTATCCACATCTGCTTGGGTAGGCCACCGCCTGTGCCCCGACCTCCTACTCCTCCTTTTTGTTTACTGAGGGTAGCTTTCAAGGTACGATGGGCTCACTCAACAATAGCCTGACCTGTGGGGTTATAGGGGATCCCTGTAACATGCTTAATGCCAAAGGATGTAAAAAAGGCAGTCATTTGTGTAGATAAATAGGCAGGCCCGTTGTCAGTTTTAATGACATGAGGGATCCCCACAGAGGCGAAGCAATGGTACAGATGCTTAATAACTGATGGGGTGTTCTCCTTACTGGATACAGTGGCCATTATAAATTTGGAAAAAGTATCAATGCAGACATGGATAGTGACACAGCCAAGATGAGTAACATCCATTTGCCACAAGTCATTGGGAAAAAGACCTCGTGGGTTAATCCCCTTACTGGGTGGAGGGGGCAGAAAAGGAACACAGCGCACACATCGCCTCACAATTTGTCGAGCCTGTTCACGAGTTAAACCATACAGGTGTCTCAGGGAGCTAGCTGGTAGGTGTAAAAAATCATGGGCTTGTTCAGGAGGAGTGAGGACTGGCAATAGGGAGCACTGTAAAGCACGATCCGCTACATCATTGCCTTCAAAAATGCCTCCTGAGGTGGA
>NW_020949201.1:0-3834 GCF_900497805.2 Vombatus ursinus | reverse complement strand
AGGGGAGGGAAGGCCAGGCTGTAGGGTTCCCATGGGCTCTAGGGTGGCGTTAACCGCCCTGAGATCTATTAACATTCGAAATTTCCCTGATTTCTTTTTTATTACAAACACTGGGCTGTTCCAGGGGCTGGACGTGGGCTCAATGTGCCCCACCTGTAACTGGTGCTGCATTATATCACGTAAAGCCTGGGCTTTCTCTGCAGGGAGGGGCCATTGGGGTACCCAGACTGGGTTATTAGATCTCCATGTTAGAGGAGTGGGTCTGATACAATAAAATTTTTCTTGTTGCCCAACGGCCCCAATTAAAAATCCTGCGGGGGTGGTATATAAACAGATGCACCACAAGCCTTCAAAATATCTCTTCCCCATAAATTGTATCTCAAACCAGCAACCACCGGGGTCGATTTGGAAAATTCCCTTGCTGTAAAGGGGAAGTCCGAACCACCGGGTAAAAGTCGGAGATTTTCCTGATGCAGCCCCGAGGGCGCATTCTGAGGGGGTGGAGCTTCCATCTGGTAAGCTTGCTATGGGGCCCTCCTTGCCCCGCCTCCCAACTGGCTTGCAGCATTCTTTAGCATAATGGCCGGATTTGTTACAACTGTAACAAATTGCCTTAGGGCAGGCTCCACCAGGTTTCTGGCTGCATTGTGCCTTGAACTGACTGGCTTTCCCTTATAGATAGTACAATTTAGTCTCTTTTGTTTTCAGCACTTCTGATAGTCCTCTCCAAGCGGCTGCCTGTAGGCGGGCCACAAAATCCGGGAAGGGTTTATCAGGACCTTTTTTAATCTTGGTCAGGGAGGGCTTTTGTTTCCCCAAAGCCTGAATCTTACTAAAAGCCCATAGGGCACATTGGGAAACAGCTGCAAGCGCTGTATTTAGTGCCTCTTTTAACTCCTTAAACTTCTTCCATTCTAAAGGGGCCCAGGTCCTCCCTCCCACGGTTAAGTGTGGGGGAGGGGGCCGTCTCTCCACATGGCTTTCCTTGCTACAGTTTCCTGCTCTCTCCCAGCTACTGCTCTCCCGCTCCTGCCCTCCTGCCCGGCCTTGCTTTCTTTTCTCTTGCTTATTTTCAAATTCGCTGTTTCCAGTGACCTCTGTCTCACTCCCTGAGTCTGTCTCACTCCCTGAGTCTGTCTCACTCCTAGACTCTTCCTCACTACTGATTTCTGCTTCTTTCACTCTTTTATACACTTCTTTCCCTTGCACCTCCCGATCCGGGACCTTACCAAACAATTGTCCCATCCTCCTTCCTTCGCCCTATCGGCTAAGGGTCTCGTCTCTCTTCCCTCGACCAGACCAGCTGGTCCACGGGGCCTCTGGCCTATTTCCTCCGCCCCACGTTGGGCGCCACTTATACTGGCCGCACGCCGACCTTCTGCCAGCCGTGCTCCAGTACCCACTCCTTCTATAAGGAGTACACTACCAGAGTCTTACCCACACCCGGGTCTTCGGTCCTCAGCCAGATCACCACACAGAGACGAGCCATCGGGAGGCGCCAACACCAGAGCTTTATTCAGAGGCCAACACAGCAAGCCATCATAGCAAGCCCAAGCAGCAAGGCCAGAGCAACAGGGCAGGAGCCAGGGGAGAGCACGCGTGTGATCTGACTACGCATGTTCCTAAGTACCTACCTAGCCCCTCCTCCCCAGCCCGCTACTAGCCAATGATTGTAGGGTCAGATACCGGAAGGGGCTGTCTGAGTTTAGCACACCAAGGGGGAGGGAGTGACGTAGGAGGCTAGGATTGGATACAGGAAGGAGGCATCTGGGATTGACGCATAGACAAGAGTACGTGACCTAGGAAGTCAGGCTCAGACACTGGGAGGAGGGGTCTGGGTCAGTGCTGCACAAAGGGACCCAGAAGTCAGGAAGGTCACAAGAGGCATCTGGGGATGACGTTGCATATAGGGAGGGGACTAAGCAGAGGGAACTCAGTCCCCTGCCATCCCACTCCCACGTGGCACCGCCCCTTGCCTCAGGAGCTCAAGCTCCGACTACTTCCTTGTACCCAGCTTATCTCACAAAGCATTGCCCAATTGCCTCAGGGCTTCTCCGTATCCAGCCCATCCCAGTACACACGACTCTGCCTACCACAGCCCCTGCCTCGACTTCCAAAATACCCAGATCCTACCCTACCCTTGCCACAGCGCCCAACCTGGTAGCTGCCAACATCAGACAGTCCCTCACAATTCCCCCTTTTTGTTTAATAGAGGGGTGGAGACGAGGTCTCCATACTAGGCCTTCGGTACTGAGTGCCTCTACAAAACCTCTAAGAATCCTAAGAAAACCTCCTAAAATAGTGGGTAGTAACAATAACAGTATAAATGCAAAAGGGGGTTATAAATGCCCAATGGGTTACAAAGGAGGGGATGGGGAAAGACATATGCTTAATCCAATCACTAAGGTGATAAACAATATCATCAGTCTCGTGTTGGTGCCAAGTGTCAGATATGTTCTGCGCCAGTCTAATTAACATCCGTAAAGCCTGGAGTACAGAGGAAAGATTTGTAGCCTAGATCTGGGAAAGGGCACAGGTAACATTACATCAAATAGGAAAGAAAGGAGAGTGTCATTATCCTTTGTGAAACGGTGTCGCAAGTGGTGTTATGGTATAAGGGTGTTACACAAATGGATCAATATCAGCCATCGCATGGCAACTGCTGTCTCAATTCCAGCCACATAATTTCATTCCCAATGTCCTGAGTAGTCAATGCTACTTTTTCAATCTGCTCCTCCAGCTGCTGATCAATATCAGCCTGCACTTGGAGGGCTTGGATGAATTTATTGGCCAGTTCCTCTATTTTTGAGGCAAGCAATTGCTGTCCACTGTATAAGTCCTGTATCTGGAACTCCTTGAAGATGGATGCTGCCAACGCCAAGTGCCCCCAGCCATTCTCTCATGTCTCCCAGGGCACTGGAGCTGGTGCAACCTGTGGCAAAGTCCTGATCGCGCAAAAAGTGAAAACAGTTTTACTCAGATTAGACATCCTAACTGTCTTTTCTTTCTGCTCTCTCTGAATTTTCTGTTGACTGTGTTTCTTCTCCCGTCCTTGTTGTCTCTCCCGGGGCTTCTTCAACTCGTTTTGTTCTTCTTTCTGGTACCCAGCGGCTCTGGCCATCAGAATCTGTAAGACATAAATACCCCGGCCCTCTCCACAACACTACAGATGGGCCTTGCCAGTTTCCTTCATCGTCCTTCCAGAGGACTTTCTGGTTAAGGGATGGTGCATGTAGTGCTGTTTTTAAAGGGCCAGATGAATTACAAGTGGGTGGTGTTATTAGCTGTAGCATGCTAGGGGATAGGCCCGTGTCTCTATCTAGACAGAGAAAATTGTATGTATATAAAGCTTTATCCACATCTGCTTGGGTAGGCCACCGCCCTCAGCCCCGACCTCCTACTCCCCCTTTTTGTTTACTGAGGGTAGCTTTCAAGGTACGATGGGCTCGCTCAACAATAGCCTGACCTGTGGGGTTATAGGGGATCCCTGTAACATGCTTAATGCCAAAGGATGTAAAAAAGGCAGTCATTTGTGTAGATAAATAGGCAGGCCCGTTGTCAGTTTTAATGACATGAGGGATCCCCACAGAGGCAAAACAATGGTACAGATGCTTAATAACTGATGGGGTGTTCTCCTTACTGGATACAGTGGCCATTATAAATTTGGAAAAAGTATCAATGCAGACATGGATAGTGACATGGCCAAGATGAGTGACATCCATTTGCCACAAGTCATTGGGAAAAAGACCTCGTGGGTTAATCCCCTTACTGGGTGGAGGGGGGAGAAAAGGAACACAGTACACACATCGCCTCACAATTTGTCGAGCCTGTTCA
>NW_020949200.1:0-1141 GCF_900497805.2 Vombatus ursinus | reverse complement strand
CAGCTCAGTTAGTCTCCAGAGTGCTGGTGAGTGCTGAGGCGCCCTACGTGGATTCCTGTCTTTCCAGCAGTTGAGCATCCAGCCCTTTTCTTCTCTTTTTCTGACACACTCCTTACCCCAGATGCTACTACCATCCCCTAATACCTTGTATTTATTTCATACATACTTAATATGTATACATGTTGTATACCCTGATAGAATGGAAGCTCCCTGAGGGGAAGGATTGTTTGTTTTGTCTTTGTTCCTAAAGTCCTTATCATAGTTCCTATCATATAGGAGGACATTAATAGATAGTTTCTTTGTTGATTGATTGATTGATTGATTGTGGATCCTGTCAGATGCTGAGCACATAAACCACCAGATCTAGACTGCATTATTCCAACAGCTAGTATGGGTGCTAGGTGCATAATATATGCTTGTTGATTTAAAATGGAATTTTCTATCAGTGTTCTCTGGGGGCTGCGGGTGTGAGTAGGCCTATCCTTGTAAGGGCCTTTATATTCCTGAGATGGCAACATGGGGAGTCTAATGGGAAAACTGAATAGAGGAAAACCCTAGCATGGGTGGGCCATATTCATTCTACCACTAAAGGCTGGAATGTGAGATGATAATTCCCAAATGGCACTCGGAGTCCAAGGATGGAGTTTATTAGCAGTCTTATGGTCGGAGATGACAGACTGATGATATCCAGTAAGGGAGGGGAGAGGGAGAGCTGGAAGAACAGAAGGAAGCCAGAAGGGTTTGTTTCTGAGCTTTTGACTTTTAGGGGTTTTTTTTTTCCCTTTGCTTCTAGACATATGATTTGTATAATGAATGTCATGAAAAAAATCATAGCCATATTGGGAGAAAACTTTATTTTAAGCCATAGCTTGGTAAAGAAATGAAGATGGAAAATAGGAAACATGAGTTCCCCAAAGAAGATGGCATTCTACTGGACCTAGGCAAGATACTTCTCAAAATGTAGTGGGAAAAAGCGTGACCCTCAACTATTGAGAAACCTGGGTTTAAATCCTGCTTTTGATACTTATTATCTGTCTGGCTACTACCACATTGCTTAATCTTTCTGGGCCTTAGTTTCCTCATCCCTAAAATGCGGACAACAATAACCATAGTACCTACTTCACAGGACTGTTTTGAGGAT
>NW_020949199.1:0-5589 GCF_900497805.2 Vombatus ursinus | reverse complement strand
AGGGAAGGTTTAGCAGAGGGGTTTGTGCCTGTCTTAGGTTGTCCCGAGGAGTGGGAGACTGTTGCCCGTCATGGGGGCAATATGCAAGGCAACGCCCCTGGCTTAGGTCAGACTCCCCTCAGGGGGATCTTACCCGTCATTGGCTAACCAAACCAGCGCTCAGACTAATCCTTGGGACCGGCCAATGTCGGTATAAAGATCAGGGTCGCCAGTATCCAGCCGACAATAATGGACCTGAATAGGTTTGGACAAGGCCTTGTCCAGCTGTTGTTTGACATAGGAGGTGATCTTCCGGAACACCCGAGGACCGAAGGTTAGAGCTAATAAAAACACAAATATAGGCCCTACAAGAGGTAAAATATAAGGAAGAAAGCCATGAAGATTACTTAAAAAAGGATTTTCAAACAGTTCTCTCCGACGCTTGACCAGATCATCCTGTAATTTCTTTATCTTGTCCCGGACTACACAGGACTTATTAGCATAGAAGCAACATTTTTCCTGTAAGGCCAAGCATATACCCCCTTGTTCGGCTGTCAAGAGATCCAATCCCCTTCTGTTCTGCAAGACCACCTCAGCTAGAGAGTCGATCTGGTCCTGGAGATCACTAATAGTTCCTGATAAGGTTTGGATATCATCAATGAGCTGTGCAGAGAGTTTATTATAGGAGTGTATGGCGACTCCCAAGCCCCCAGACCCTGTCGCAAGGGCGCCCGTAATGCCCAAGCCAACAAGCAAGGGAATAGCAAATACGGCCCTTTTATGTCTTCCAGCCATAAAGTCGAGGCTGGGAACCGGAACAGGCTCGTCCCCCGGAACAATATCCATCTCAGGTGGAACGGAGGCAATGGAGCAATAACCAGTCCAATTTACGGGCAACGCTGGGAGCGCCATATTCCCTCCGCAGAGAAAAACATGGCCTAGAGGGGGACACAGGAAACTGCTAGTACGAAGGACAGAGGAACAATTCACATGAGGGAGAAAACCCACATCAATGGAGACAGAGGCATTGGGAGTGGTACCCTCAAAGCAGGGGGCTACAAAGAGTGACTGATTCAAAGGGATCGGTTGAATCCTAAAAGGGAGGCGAGGAGCTCGTTGCTGGCCGGGGCGTCAAAACCAGCAAGGCAGACCCTCAGGACAGCCAGGAGGTACCAGCGTAGGGGTGATCGTTTTCCAAGCATTTCCTGTAGATAAAGAAAAGAAATATTTCTCAGAGAGGTTTGTCCTCCCTGGAAGGAAGGTTAACTGGAGGCGGAGAAGCCATTTTACAGGAATCAACTTGCTTTACAAGCCTCTCAGGAAGCCAGCGAGCAGATTGTTTTTCTTTAATATATATACAGACCGAACCCCGACCCCAAATAAGAACAGGGTCGGGACCCTGCCACTGGTTAGTAAGGGGATCTTTCCACAGTACTTTGGCATAATTGTGCTGGGATTCGGGGTGCCAAAACCTATCAGCCGCTGATTTGCCAGTATCATCCAATTGAAGAAAATTTAATATGAAAAGAGCATGGCTGACCAGGTTCCGAGGGGATCCTTTGACCAGGTAGAATGCCCCTCTTCAAAGTTTGGTAATAGTGTTTTTTAAGGTTTGATGGGCCCGTTCCACAATACCTTGCCCTTGAGGATTATAAGGAATGCCTGTGACATGAGAGATACCAAGGGTGGCACAGAAGGAGCGAAAAGCTGTGCCAGCATAACCAGGGCAATTATCAGTTTTAATAGACTTGGGCTTGCCCATAACAGTGAGGCAAGAGAGGACATGAGCTATCACGTGGCGGCAGGCCTCACCGCTCTGCAATGTGGCAGAGAGAAAGCCGCTGTATCGATGGAGACATGCATATATTTTAAATGACCAAAATCAGAAACATGAGTCACATCCATTTGCCATAGGGCGTTAGGAAAAAGACCTCGTGGGTTAATCCCCTTACTGGGTGGAGGGGGCAGAAAAGGAACACAGCGCACACATCGCCTCACAATTTGTCGAGCCTGTTCACGAGTTAAACCATACAGGCGTCTCAGGGAGCTCGCTGGTAGGTGTAAAAAATCATGGGCTTGTTCAGGAGGGGTGAGGCCTGGCAGTAGGGAGCACTGTAAAGCATGATCTGCTACATCATTGCCCTCAAAAATGCCTCCTGAGGTGGACTGATGAGAATAAACATGGAGAATGTAAAGGGGGTTTTTTCGCTGCAACAAAATTTGCTGCAATTCCCTCAGGAGAGAGGATATGGTAGACTTATGAGGTTGGAGGACAGCGTCCTCTATGCATTTAAGAACCTTTACTGCATATAGACTATCAGAGATTATGTTTATAGGCTCAGGATATTTACAGCAAGCCTGGAGGATGGCAAAGAGCTCATTTTTCTGGGTAGAGTCATAGGGGGTTTCTAATACTGTTATTTCCTTGGAGGCCTCATGATAAATAGAGGCCTTATAGCTTTTTGGTAGCATCAGTGAAAACATTTGAGCCTTGAACAGGTTCTCCCATAACCTTTCGTTGGGGTGGTGCTAAGGTTATTTGCTCTAGCATAGGGGAGAAGCAGACAGGAGGAATGAGGACTTATCTCAGCCCATTGGGAGCAATGTGCCCAAGACCAATAGGTTTGCATAATGGCTTCTCGCTGTCCAGGTTCAAAATTCGAGTAAAGTAAAGGTCGTTGTCCAGACAAGTGGACAGCCCTTTGTACTGCAGCTAAGGCTAGTTCCCCTAACATCTCATAATAATTTGACAGTACCTTGTGAGCCTTCTTTGCATATACAAATTCTAATAATTTGGGACCTTGGTGTATAACACAAAAAGGACTCTGTTGATTGACCAAGGAGACCTCTATTCTACCTTTGGGGTCCCATCCGGCGGTCTGGGCCTGGGCAGCAAGTGAGAATATTTGGGACACTGCTGCCTTAGCAGCAGGAGTCCATGCCTGAGGGGAGTTTAAATCTGAATTTCCTTTTAAGATATCATATAAAGGCTGCATTACAGCGGGAGGAATGGGTGTGCGGGCCCTGAGCCATTGGATCTGTCCCACTAACTTTTGGAAGTGATTCAAGGTGGTTATCTTATCAAGCCCTAGTTCAGGAATTTGATTGCTAATAGAGACAGCCTCCATACGAAGGCCTAGGTATATGAGTGGGTAATTTTGTTGGACTTTGTCGGGGCCACCACCAAACCATAATGAGCAAGTGCAGAGACAGTTTCTTTTACTAATCTTGCTGATGTTTTATCACTGCTGGTGGCTAATAAAATATCGTCCATATAGTGAAGTATTGTGGCTTTAGGCCATTTGTCCCTGATAGGGTCCAGCACTCTCCCCACATAAGCCTGACATAAGGTGGGACTGCAGCACATTCCTTGGGGCAGGACCTTCCACTGATATCTTAAATCTGGTCCTGCATTATTGGTAGTGGGTATGGTAAAGGCAAATCTTTCTATCTTCTGGGGATAATGGGATAGAGAAAAAACAATCTTGGATGTCTATGACTGTCACAGGCCATCCAGATGGCACTAAATTAGGGGAGGGAAGGCCAGGCTGTAGGGTTCCCATGGGCTCTAGGGTGGTGTTAACTGCCCTGAGATCTATTAACATTCGAAATTTCCCTGATTTCTTTTTTATTACAAACACTGGGCTGTTCCAGGGGCTGGACGTGGGCTCAATGTGCCCCACCTGTAACTGGTGCTGCACTATATCGCGTAAAGCCTGGGCTTTCTCTGCAGGGAGGGGCCATTGGGGTACCCAGACTGGGTTATTAGATCTCCTTGTTAGAGGAGTGGGTCTGATACAAGAAAAATTTTGCTGTTGCCCAACGGCCCCAATTAAAAATCCTGCGGGGGTGGTATATAAACAGATACACCACAAGCCTTCAAAATATCCCTTCCCCATAAATTGTATCTCAAACCAGCAACCACCGGGGTCGATTTGGAAAATTCTCTTGCTGTAAAGGGGAAGTCCGAACCACCGGGTAAAAATCGGAGATTTTCCTGATGCAGCCCCGAGGGCGCATTCCGAGGGGGTGGAGCTTCCATCTGGTAAGCTTATTGAGGGGCCCTCCTTGCCCCGCCTCCTGACTGGCTTGCAGCATTCTTTAGCATAATGGCCTGATTTGTTACAATTGTAACAAATTGCCTTAGAGCAGGCTCCACCAGGTTTCTGGCGGCATTGTGCCTTAAACTGACTGGCTTTTCCGTATAGATAGTACAATTTAGTCTCTTTTGTTTTCAGCACTTCGGCTGCCTGTAGGCGGCCACGAAATCTGGAAGGGTTTATCAGGACCTTTTTTAATCTTGGTCAGGGAGGGCCTTTGTTTCCCCAAAGCCTGAATCTTACAAAAAGCCCGTAGGGCACATTGGGAAACAGCTGCAAATGCTGTATTTAGTGCCTCTTTTAACTCCTTAAACTTCTTCCATTTTAAAGGGGCCCAGGTCCTCCCTCCCTCGGTTAAGTGTGGGGGAGGGGGGCCAAAATAGGGGTTTCGGATTTGGGTTTGGAGGTTACTGTAGGGGCAGTGAGAGCAACAGCCGGGCCAGGGATGCAATCAGCGAGTTCCAAATCAAGGAGCCGTAGTTCCTTAAGCAGCTGTGCTTTCTCTTTCTTAAACATCAACGTCTGTGGGAGGGACTGAATCTGAGAGGGGAGCGAGGTCAAGGGAGTGTCAACAGGCGGAAAAGGGGGAAGAGTATGATAAGAAGGGGGAGCAGAAGGGGGCAGAGAAGCAGGAAGATGAGGGGTTGGGAGTGGAGAAGCAGGAGCAGCGGGCGCGGAAGCAGAGTGCTGTATAGTAGGAAGACATGCAGGAGCAGCACTGAAATTACAGGGGTCATTATAAGAAGCAGCCTCCTGCTCAAGGTCAGCTGCATCAGTAGGATCTAAGGTATCATTTGACCTCTTGACCAAAGCCTCTTGTAAAACAGGATAAATGCGCTCAACTCTCCTACTTTGGGAGGAGAAATCATCTAAGGGCATGTCGATGGACACAGAATCACAATCCTTGCTAGACTCATCCTCTGTTGCGGGTGGGGCTGGTAATGGACAAGGAGGCTCCGGGGGGCCTCCGTCTTTTTCACTGACAATCTTACAAACCTCCGTCTCAAAAGGACGTATTTTCAAAATATCGTAAATACAATTCCAGTAATTGAACGCAGTAACAGGGACCTTCTGGGGCCCAAAAGTTCTAAAATAATCATTAAGACAATCTCCCACCCGTTTCCATCTTTTCTCATCTATAGTTCCTTCCTGGGGGAACCAAGGACAAACGTCCTTTTTTAAAAAAAACAAAAAATTGTATAAGATCCTTTTTCTTAACCTTTACTCCCCGTGTCTTTAATGAGGCCTTAAGCCCTTCTACAAATTTTTTATGACTACTAGCATCCTGCCCCATTTTGAGAGTGTCTCCTTACCTCAGGTCTCTATTCCGCAGATCAGGCAAATCCGCGGCGACCAATTCTCATGTATCGTGACTGCAGTCGTTTTTTCCACAGGAGCACACACCAAAAACCTTTACTCCTTTTAAGGGGGTCTCGGGCCCCACGTTGGGCGCCAAATGTCCTGTCCCGCGGGACATCAACGGAGGTCCGGACCTGTAAAAGAAGGAGGG
>NW_020949198.1:0-5546 GCF_900497805.2 Vombatus ursinus | reverse complement strand
GTAATGCCCAAGCCAACAAGCAAGGGAATAGCAAATACGGCCCTTTTGTGTCTTCCAGCCATAAAGTCGAGGCTGGGAACCGGAACAGGCTCGTTCCCCGGAACAATATCCATCTCAGGTAGAATGGAGGCAATGGAGCAATAACCAGTCCAATTTACGGGCAACGCTGGGAATGCCATAGTCCCTCCGCAGAGAAAAACATGGCCTAGAGGGGGACACAGGAAACTGCTAGTACGAAGGACAGAGGAACAATTCACATGAGGGAGAAAACCCACATCAATGGAGACAGAGGCATTGGGAGTGGTACCCTCAAAGCAGGGGGCTACAAAAAGTGACTGATTCAAAGGGATCGGTTGAATCCTAAAAGGGGGGCCTAGGAAACAATTTACCGGAAGGGAAGGATTTTCGGCAGAAGCAAGGTTACCAAGGGGGGGTAACGCCATAGGAATGGGAGTACCGAGGGGCAAGCAAAGCCAGCAGTCCGCAGCCAACACAGGATTGGTCTTATTTAGCATAAGGTGAGTGGATTCCAAAATGACAGACGTCTCACCATCGAGACTCAATCTGTGAGGCCGGGGACGCGCAAGAGGATGATAATGGAGGGAGGGGAATTGGGCCCGAATGAGTTCCTCAATGTGCTGCTGGACCTCATGTTCTCTGGCTGTGTCAGAAGGGCCCCCTCCGTCTGATACATGTAGGGGTGCACGTTCGGGCCAACAGACATCGTGGCCAACATCGGCAGACGAACAAGACGCCTGGGCATATTTGTTAGTATGTCCCTGGAGAGTGGCGGAGGTTTCCCCACCAAAGGTTCCTGCATAGGCTTGCTGTAGAACTGCTGTCAAATAAACCTTATTATTAGAAGAACACTGCTGGACGCTGTTATAGCAAAGGGAATGAATGGCTTGATAGTAGCGACAGGGGGAGGGGCAGGGACCAGGGGACCCAGGCAGAGAGGGAATGACTCGGGGTTTGGCAACACACTCCCACCGTTGCTTAAATCCCCCACCGGTGGATGGTCGATAGGTGAGATAGGCGGTGTATTCATTGCAGTCGTTGGAGTAAGAGAACCGCTGCGGTGTTACCCGTGTATACCCTCCACGGCAGTCTCAGGGTGGCCCAAAAAGGGAGTCGAGGAGATCATTGCCGGCCGGGGCGTCAAAACCAGCAAGGCAGACCCTCAGGACAGCCAGGAGGCACCAGCGTAGGGGTGATCGTTTTCCAAGCATTTCCTGTAGATAAAGAAAAGAAATATTTCTCAGAGAGGTTTGTCCTCCCTGGAAGGAAGGTTAACTGGAGGCGGAGAAGCCATTTCACAGGAATCAACTTGCTTTACAAGCCTCTCAGGAAGCCAGCGAGCAGATTGTTTTTCTTTAATATATATACAGACCGAACCCCGACCCCAAATAAGAACAGGGTCGGGACCCTGCCACTGGTTAGTAAGGGGATCTTTCCACAGTACTTTGGCATAATTGTGCTGGGATTCGGGGTGCCAAAACCTATCAGCCGCTGATTTGCCAGTATCGTCCAATTGAAGAAAATTTAATATGAAAAGAGCATGGCTGACCAGGTTCCGAGGGGATCCTTTGACCGGGTAGAATGCCCCTCTTCGAAGTTTGGTAATAGTGTTTTTTAAGGTTTGATGGGCCCGTTCCACAATACCTTGCCCTTGAGGATTATAAGGAATGCCTGTGACATGAGAGATACCAAGGGTGGCACAGAAGGAGCGAAAAGCTGTGCCAGCATAGCCAGGCCCATTATCGGTTTTAATAGACTCGGGCTTGCCCATAACAGTGAGGCAAGAGAGGACATGAGCTATCACGTGGCGGCAGGCCTCACCGCTCTGCAATGTGGCAGAGAGAAAGCCGCTGTGAGGATCGATGGAGACATGCATATATTTTAAATGACCAAAATCAGAAACATGAGTCACATCCATTTGCCATAGGGCGTTAGGAAAAAGACCTCGTGGGTTAATCCCCTTACTGGGTGGAGGGGGCAGAAAAGGAACACAGCGCACACATCGCCTCACAATTTGTCGAGCCTGTTCACGAGTTAAACCATACAGGCGTCTCAGGGAGCTCGCTGGTAGGTGTAAAAAATCATGGGCTTGTTCAGGAGGGGTGAGGCCTGGCAGTAGGGAGCACTGTAAAGCATGATCTGCTACATCATTGCCCTCAAAAATGCCTCCTGAGGTGGACTGATGAGAATAAACATGGAGAATGTAAAGGGGGTTTTTTCGCTGCAACAAAATTTGCTGTAATTCCCTCAGGAGAGAGGATATGGTGGACTTATGAGATTGGAGGACAGCGTCCTCTGTGCATTTAAGAACCTTTACTGCATATAGACTATCAGAGATTATGTTTATAGGCTCAGGATATTTACGGCAAGCCTGGAGGATGGCAAAGAGCTCATTTTTCTGGGTAGAGTCATAGGGGGTTTCTAATACTGTTATTTCCTTGGAGGCCTCATGATAAATAGAGGCCTTATAGCTTTTTGGTAGCATCAGTGAAAACATTTGAGCCTTGAACAGGTTCTCCCATAACCTTTCGTTGGGGTGGTGCTAAGGTTATTTGCTCTAGCATAGGGAGAAGCAGACACGAAGAATGAGGACTTATCTCGGCCCATTGGGAGCAATGTGCCCAAGACCAATAGGTTTGCATAATGGCTTCTCGCTGTCCAGGTTCAAAATTCGAGTAAAGTAAAGGTCGTTATCCAGACAAGTGGACAGCCCTTTGTACTGCAGCTAAAGCTAGTTCCCCTAACATCTCATAATAATTTGGCAGTACCTTGTGAGCCTTCTTTGCATATACAAATTCTAATAATTTGGGACCTTGGTGTATAACACAAAAAGGACTCTGTTGATTGACCAAGGAGACCTCTATTCTACCTTTGGGGTCCCATCTGGCGGTCTGGGCCTGGGCAGCAAGTGAGAATATTTGGGACACTGCTGCCTTAGCAGCAGGAGTCCATGCCTGAGGGGAGTTTAAATCTGAATTTCCTTTTAAGATATCATATAAAGGCTGCATTACAGCGGGAGGAATGGGTGTGCGGGCCCTGAGCCATTGGATCTGTCCCACTAACTTTTGGAAGTGATTCAAGGTGGTTATCTTATCAAGTCCTAGTTCAGGAATTTGATTGCTAATAGAGACAGCCTCCATACGAAGGTCTAGGTATATGAGTGGGTAATTTTGTTGGACTTTGTCAGGGGCCACCACCAAACCATAATGAGCAAGTGCAGAGATGGTTTCTTTTACTAATCTTGCTAATGTTTCATCACTGCTGGTGGCTAATAAAATATCGTCCATATAGTGAAGTATTGTGGCTTTAGGCCATTTGTCCCTGATAGGGTCCAGCACTCTCCCCACATAAGCCTGACATAAGGTGGGACTACAGCACATTCCTTGGGGCAGGACCTTCCACTGATATCTTAAATCTGGTCCTGCATTATTGGTAGTGGGTATGGTAAAGGCAAATCTCTTTCTATCTTCTGGGGATAATGGGATAGAGAAAAAACAATCTTGGATGTCTATGACTGTCACAGGCCATCCAGATGGCACTAAATTAGGGGAGGGAAGGCCAGGCTGTAGGGTTCCCATGGGCTCTAGGGTGGTGTTAACCGCCCTGAGATCTATTAACATTCAAAATTTCCCTGATTTCTTTTTTATTACAAACACTGGGCTGTTCCAGGGGCTGGACGTGGGCTCAATGTGTCCCACCTGTAACTGGTGCTGCACTATATCATGTAAAGCCTGGGCTTTCTCTGCAGGGAGGGGCCATTGGGGTACCCAGACTGGGTTATTAGATCTCCATGTTAGAGGAGTGGGTCTGATACAAGAAAATTTTTGCTGTTGCCCAACGGCCCCAGTTAAAAATCCTGCGGGGGTGGTATATAAACAGATGCACCACAAGCCTTCAAAATATCCCTTCCCCATAAATTGTATCTCAAACCAGCAACCACCGGGTCGATTTGGAAAATTCTCTTGCTGTAAAGGGGAAGGCCGAACCACCGGGTAAAAGTTGGAGATTTTCCTGATGCAGCCCCGAGGGTGCATTCTGAGGGGGTGGAGCTTCCATCTGGTAAGCTTGTTGAGGGGCCCTCCTTGCCCCGCCTCCTGACTGGCTTGCAGCATTCTTTAGCATAATGGCCAGATTTGTTACAATTGTAACAAATTGCCTTAGGGCAGGCTCCACCAGGTTTCTGGCGGCATTGTGCCTTAAACTGACTGGCTTTTCCGTATAGATAGTACAATTTAGTCTCTTTTGTTTTCAGCACTTCTGATAGTCCTCTCCAAGCGGCTGCCTGTAGGCGGGCCACGAAATCCGGGAAGGGTTTATCAGGACCTTTTTTAATCTTGGTCAGGGAGGGCCTTTGTTTCCCCAAAGCCTGAATCTTACAAAAAGCCCGTAGGGCACATTGGGAAACAGCTGCAAACGCTGTATTTAGTGCCTCTTTTAACTCCTTAAACTTCTTCCATTTTAAAGGGGCCCAGGTCCTCCCTCCCTCGGTTAAGTGTGGGGGAGGGGGGCCAAAATAGGGGTTTCGGATTTGGGTTTGGAGGTTACTGTAGGGGCAGTGAGAGCAACAGCCGGGCCAGGGATGCAATCAGCGAGTTCCAAATCAAGGAGCCATAGTTCCTTAAGCAGCTGTGCTTTCTCTTTCTTAAACATCAATGTCTGTGGGAGGGACTGAATCTGAGAGGGGAGCGAGGTCAAGGGAGTATCAACAGGCGGAAAAGGGGGAAGAGTATGATAAGAAGGGGGAGCAGAAGGGGGCAGAGAAGCAGGAAGATGAGGGGTTGGGAGTGGAGAAGCAGGAGCAGCGGGCGCGGAAGCAGAGTGCTGTATAGTAGGAAGACATGCAGGAGCAGCACTGAAATTATAGGGGTCATTATAAGAAGCAGCCTCCTGCTCAAGGTCAGCTGCATCAGTAGGATCTAAGGTATCATTTGACCTCTTGACCAAAGCCTCTTGTAAAACAGGATAAATGCGCTCAACTCTCCTACTTTGGGAGGAGAAATCATCTAAGGGCATGTCGATGGACACAGAATCACAATCCTTGCTAGACTCATCCTCTGTTGCGGGTGGGGCTGGTAATGGACAAGGAGGCTCCGGGGGGCCTCCGTCTTTTTCACTGACAATCTTACAAACCTCCGTCTCAAAAGGACGTATTTTCAAAATATCGTAAATACAATTCCAGTAATTGAACGCAGTAACAGGGACCTTCTGGGGCCCAAAAGTTCTAAAATAATCATTAAGACAATCTCCCACCCGTTTCCATCTTTTCTCATCTATAGTTCCTTCCTGGGGGAACCAAGGACAAACGTCCTTTTTTAAAAAAAACAAAAAATTGTATAAGATCCTTTTTCTTAACCTTTACTCCCCGTGTCTTTAATGAGGCCTTAAGCCCTTCTACAAATTTTTTATGACTACTAGCATCCTGCCCCATTTTGAGAGTGTCTCCTTACCTCAGGTCTCTATTCCGCAGATCAGGCAAATCCGCGGCGACCAATTCTCATGTATCGTGACTGCAGTCGTTTTTTCCACAG
>NW_020949197.1:0-4743 GCF_900497805.2 Vombatus ursinus | reverse complement strand
GGCCCTTTTATGTCTTCCAGCCATAAAGTCGAGGCTGGGAACCGGAACAGGCTCATTCCCCGGAACAATATCCATCTCAGGTAGAACGGAGGCAATGGAGCAATAACCAGTCCAATTTACGGGCAACGCTGGGAACGCCATATTCCCTCCGCAGAGAAAAACATGGCCTAGAGGGGGACACAGGAAACTGCTAGTACGAAGGACAGAGGAACAATTCACATGAGGGAGAAAACCCACATCAATGGAGACAGAGGCATTGGGAGTGGTACCCTCAAAGCAGGGGGCTACAAAGAGTGACTGATTCAAAGGGATCGGTTGAATTCAAAAAGGGAGGCAAGGAGATCGTTGCCAGCCGGGGCGTCAAAACCAGCAAGGCAGACCCTCAGGACAGCCAGGAGGTACCAGAGTAGGGGTGATCATTTTCCAAGCATTTCCTGTAGATAAAGAAAAGAAATATTTCTCAGAGAGGTTTGTCCTCCCTGGAAGGAAGGTTAACTGGAGGTGGAGAAGCCATTTCACAGGAATCAACTTGCTTTACAAGCCTCTCAGGAAGCCAGCGAGTAGATTGTTTTTCTTTAATATATATACAGACCGAACCCCGACCCCAAATAAGAACAGGGTCGGGACCCTGCCACTGGTTAGTAAGGGGATCTTTCCACAGTACTTTGGCATAATTGTGCTGGGATTCGGGGTGCCAAAACCTATCAGCCACTGATTTGCCAGTATCGTCCAATTGAAGAAAATTTAATATGAAAAGAGCATGGCTGACCAGGTTCCGAGGGGATCCTTTGACCGGGTAGAATGCCCCTCTTCGAAGTTTGGTAATAGTGTTTTTTAAGGTTTGATGGGCCCGTTCCACAATACCTTGCCCTTGAGGATTATAAGGAATGCCCGTGACATGAGAGATACCAAGGGTGGCACAGAAGGAGTGAAAAGCTGTGCCAGCATAACCAGGGCCATTATCAGTTTTAATAGACTCGGGCTTGCCCATAACAGTGAGGCAAGAGAGGACATGAGCTATCACGTGGCTGCAGGCCTCACCGCTCTGCAATGTGGCAGAGAGAAAGCCGCTGTGAGGATCGATGGAGACATGCATATATTTTAAATGACCAAAATCAGAAACATGAGTCACATCCATTTGCCATAGGGCGTTAGGAAAAAGACCTCGTGGGTTAATCCCCTTACTGGGTGGAGGGGGCAGAAAAGGAACACAGTGCACACATCGCCTCACAATTTGTCGAGCCTGTTCACGAGTTAAACCATACAGGCGTCTCAGGGAGCTCGCTGGTAGGTGTAAAAAATCATGGGCTTGTTCAGGAGGGGTGAGGCCTGGTAGTAGGGAGCACTGTAAAGCACGATCTGCTACATCATTGCCCTCAAAAATGCCTCCTGAGGTGGACTGATGAGAATAAACATGGAGAATGTAAAGGGGGTTTTTTCGCTGCAACAAAATTTGCTGTAATTCCCTCAGGAGAGAGGATATGGTGGACTTATGAGGTTGGAGGACAGCGTCCTCTATGCATTTAAGAACCTTTACTGCATATAGACTATCAGAGATTATGTTTATAGGCTCAGGATATTTACGGCAAGCCTGGAGGATGGCAAAGAGCTCATTTTTCTGGGTAGAGTCATAGGGGGTTTCTAATACTGTTATTTCCTTGGAGGCCTCATGATAAATAGAGGCCTTATAGTTTTTATAGCATCAGTGAAAACATTTGGGCCTTGAACAGGTTCTCCCATAACCTTTCGTTGGGGTGGTGCTAAGGTTATTTGCTCTAGCATAGGGAGAAGCAGACAGGAGGAATGAGGACTTATCTCAGCCCATTGGGAGCAATGTGCCCAAGACCAATAGGTTTGCATAATGGCTTCTCGCTGTCCAGGTTCAAAATTCGAGTAAAGTAAAGGTCGTTGTCCAGACAAGTGGACAGCCCTTTGTACTGCAGCTAAGGCTAGTTCCCCTAACATCTCATAATAATTTGGCAGTACCTTGTGAGCCTTCTTTGCATATACAAATTCTAATAATTTGGGACCTTGGTGTATAACACAAAAAGGACTCTGTTGATTGACCAAGGAGACCTCTATTCTACCTTTGGGGTCCCATCTGGCAGTCTGGGCAGCAAGTGAGAATATTTGGGACACTGCTGCCTTAGCAGCAGGAGTCCATGCCCGAGGGGAGTTTAAATCTGAATTTCCTTTTAAGATATCATATAAAGGCTGCATTACAGCAGGAGGAATGGGTGTGCGGGCCCTGAGCCATTGGATCTGTCCCACTAACGTTTGGAAGTGATTCAAGGTGGTTATCTTATCAAGCCCTAGTTCAGGAATTTGATTGCTAATAGAGACAGCCTCCATACGAAGGTCTAGGTATATGAGTGGGTAATTTTGTTGGACTTTGTCAGGGGCCACCACCAAACCATAATGAGCAAGTGCAGAGACGGTTTCTTTTACTAATTTTGCTAATGTTTCATCACTGCTGGTGGCTAATAAAATATCGTCCATATAATGAAGTATTGTGGCTGTAGTCCATTTGTCCCTGATAGGGTCCAGCACTCTTCCCACATAAGCCTGACATAAGGTGGGACTGCAGCACATTCCTTGGGGCAGGACCTTCCACTGATATCTGAAATCTGGTCCTGCATTATTGGTAGTGGGTATGGTAAAGGCAAATCTCTTTCTATCTTCTGGGGATAATGGGATAGAGAAAAAACAATCTTGGATGTCTATGACTGTCACAGGCCATCCAGATGGCACTAAATTAGGGGAGGGAAGGCCAGGCTGTAGGGTTCCCATGGGCTCTAGGGTGGTGTTAACTGCCCTGAGATCTATTAACATTCGAAATTTCCCTGATTTCTTTTTTATTACAAACACTGGGCTGTTCCAGGGGCTGGACGTGGGCTCAATGTGCCCCACCTGTAACTGGTGCTGCACTATATCACGTAAAGCCTGGGCTTTCTCTGCAGGGAGGGGCCATTGGGGTACCCAGACTGGGTTATTAGATCTCCATGTTAGAGGAGTGGGTCTGATACAAGAAAATTTTTGCTGTTGCCCAACGGCCCCAATTAAAAATCCTGCGGGGGTGGTATATAAACAGATGCACCACAAGCCTTCAAAATATCCCCTCCCCATAAATTGTATCTCAAACCAGCAACCACCAGGGTCGATTTGGAAAATTCTCTTGCTGTAAAGGGGAAGTCCGAACCACCGGGTAAAAGTCGGAGATTTTCCTGATGCAGCCCCGAGGGCGCATTCCGAGGGGGTGGAGCTTCCATCTGGTAAGCTAGTTGAGGGGCCCTCCTTGCCCCGCCTCCTGACTGGCTTGCAGCATGCTAAAGAGCATAATGGCCAGATTTGTTACAATTGTAACAAATTGCCTTAGGGCAGGCTCCACCAGGTTTCTGGCGGCATTGAGCCTTAAACTGACTGGCTTTTCCGTATAGATAGTACAATTTAGTCTCTTTTGTTTTCAGCACTTCTGATAGTCCTCTCCAAGCAGCTGCCTGTAGGCGGCCACGAAATCCGGGAAGGGTTTATCAGGACCTTTTTTAATCTTGGTCAGGGAGGGCCTTTGTTTCCCCAAAGCCTGAATCTTACAAAAAGCCCATAGGGCACATTGGGAAACAGCTGCAAACGCTGTATTTAGTGTCTCTTTTAACTCCTTAAACTTCTTCCATTTTAAAGGGGCCCAGGTCCTCCCTCCGTCGGTTAAGTGTGAGGGAGGGGGGCCAAAACAGGGGATTCGGATTTGGGTTTGGAGGTTACTGTAGGGGCAGTGAGAGCAACAGCCGGGCCAGGGATGCAATCAGCGAGTTCCAAATCAAGGAGCCGTAGTTCCTTAAGCAGCTGTGCTTTCTCTTTCTTAAACATCAACGGTCTGTTGGAGGGACTGAATCTGAGAGGGGAGCGAGGTCAAGGGAGTGTCAACAGGCGGAAAAGGGGGAAGAGTATGATAAGAAGGGGGAGCAGGAGGGGGCAGAGAAGCAGGAAGATGAGGGGTTGGGAGTGGAAAAGCAAGAGCAGCGGGCGCGGAAGCAGAGTGCTGTATAGTAGGAAGACATGCAGGAGCGGCACTGAAATTACAGGGGTCATTATAAGAAGCAGCCTCCTGCTCAAGGTCAGCTGCATCAGTAGGATCTAAGGTATCATTTGACCTCTTGACCAAAGCCTCTTGTAAAACAGGATAAATGCGCTCAACTTTCCTACTTTGGGAGGAAAAATCATCTAAGGGCATGTCTATGGACACAGAATCACAATCCTTCCTAGACTCATCCTCTGTTGCAGGTGGGGCTGATAATGGACAAGGAGGCTCCGGGGGACCTCCATCTTTTTCACTGACAATCTTACAAACCTCAGTCTCAAAAGGACGTATTTTCAAAATATCATAAATACAATTCCAGTAATTGAACGCAGTAACAGGTACCTTCTCGGGCCCGAAAGTTCTAAAATAATCATTAAGACAATCTCCCACCCGTTTCCATCTTTTCTCATCTATAGTTCCTTCCTGGGGGAACCAAGGACAAATGTCCTTTTTTAAAAAAAACAAAAAATTGTATAAGATCCTTTTTCTTAACCTTTACTCCCCGTGTCTTTAATGAGGCCTTAAGCCCTTCTACAAATTTTTCATGACTACTAGCATCCTGCCCCATTTTGAGAGTGTCTCCTTACCTCAGGTCTCTATTCCGCAGATCAGGCAAATCCACGGCGACCAATTCTCATGTATCGTGACTGCAGTCGTTTTTTCCACAG
>NW_020949196.1:0-3824 GCF_900497805.2 Vombatus ursinus | reverse complement strand
TCTCTCTCTCTCTCTCTCTCTCTCTCTCTCTCTCTCTCTCTCTCTCTGTCTCCCTCTCTGTCTCTGTCTCTCTTTTTCTCTGTTTCTCTGTTTTTTTTTCCTCTGTCTCCAGCTGTCTCTGTCTCTCTCTGTCGCTCTGTCTTTCTTTCTCTCTCTCCCTCCCTCTCTAATAATGGCTTGGAATCCTATAACCTCTCATAAGACCTATGGAAACTTTGGTGACAGAATTGTATGCTGGTAAAACCCTTTGTATCCACAAATGTTTCAAAAGAATAGTGTGTAGGCTTGGTCAAGTGGTGACCTAGGAAAGAGGAGAAAATTCTCTAAAAGCAGAACTGTACCAAGGGCAGAGTAATCAGAGCTTTATCTCGGAGTACAGAAATTTTGAGGGTGCCAATAGCACTTCTACATTTTTAGCATGTAGAAATAGATGAGTTTAGCATCTAATTAGCAAGAATATTTAGTTAAAACAGGAATCTACTAGATGATGCTCTTCTCTCTCAGGGAAGTTTTACCCTAGGTAAATTCTTACGAATTTCCCAAGTTCTTCTTCCTAGGGCCATGGTGAGAGGGAAGGAGGAACTTTGTCTTTGTTCCCTGCCATCCAGGGCTCTCCTCCCCTAATAGGACCTTATGTCTCAGGTCTGAAGTATTGCCCACCCCCACCCCCCAAACAAGGTCTTAAATTTTAGGGTTAGGGTTTTGTTACTGCTCTTCATGCTGGGCCATTTTGGTAAATGCCTTTGCCATGAGCTATATGCATCAACTGCCTGACAGTTAAAGGTGAATGCACTGATGATGGCTTAGGAGCTCTATTTTTTAGCACTGTAGACATATAAAGTGCCTGGAACCTTGGGTGGTCATCCTCGAAGTGACCAAACTAGTAAATGCAAGTAGTCCCAGAGGAGCATACTTCTTCAGAGAAAGCAAGGTTACATGGCTTCCAGCTCTGCTGGCTCTAATCTTGACTAGTTAGTTGATAATAACCAGATGTGGGCTGGCCACCTTCTTTTCCTGCTATCTAGCACCAGTGGTTCTGGTTTGTTTGTTTGTTTGTTTTTCCAAACTGGAGCTTTCCAGGGTCTCTCAGCCTCGTTGGTACCAAATCATTAATCAGCAAGTACTTGTCATGACTTAATGGGTCAAGAGGGGCAGCTAGGTGGTACAGTAGATAGAGTGCTGAGGCAGAAGTCAGTATACTCATCTTTGTGAGTTCAAATCCAGCTTCAGACACTTACTAGTTGTGTGACCCTGGGCAAGTCACTTAACTGTGATTGCCTCAGTATCCTCATCTGTACAATGAGAAGGAAATGGCAAACCACCCCAATATCTTTGCCAAGAAAACCCCAAATTGGGTCACAGAGAGTTGGACACGACTGAAACGAATGAACAGTAAATGGGCCAAGGTGCACATTTAATTCAGCATGAAGAGAAAGTACGTGCTGAAGTTTTTGTGTTGGGTGCAACTAATTACCAGAATAGTCATGCAAGCTAATCTTTCAAACTAGCATGCTTTGAATTGACTGAATAGTTTATATTGTGATGCAGAACAACCAAGAGTTCTCTGAAAGGAGGATTGCAATTTTTAGGTATTAAATATATCACATAAATTAATTTCAACTCATCAAGCTTTTCTCAAGCAATTATTGTGTCCAAGATGAAAGAGACAGCCTGGTGGAGTCTGTCAAATTCAAATATAAACAGGGCCACTGAACTACATAAGAGGATCTCTTTGGCTGCATATTGACTTAGAAAACCACATTTTAACATTATCTATGTTTTGTTGTATTTTTTTAATTTGTTAAATATTTCCCAGTTACATTTTAATCTGGTTCCTGTTGGAAGTGTTGAAGTTGACACCTGGTGTAATGGATAAAAGACTGACTTGGGAGTCAGGAAGATTGGGATTCTATTCTTTTTTCTGACTTACCGGCTAGATAACCTTGGACGAGTCATTTAACCTCTTTATGCCCTAGGTAATCCATGAAGACTTAGACACGTATTAGCTGTATGACCCTGGGCAAGTCACTTAACTTTGCCTCAGTTTCCTCATCTGTAAAGTGAGCTAGAAAAAGAAACGGCGAACCGCTCCTGCATCTTTGCCAAGAAAAGCCCAAATAAGATCACAAAATGACTGAACACAAACTCAAGAAGCAGATAAATTGCAGGACAGTTACTGATTTGCATTGTTACTTCATAGAGGAGTTGCCTACAAGGAAGAAATCAGAGGTCTGGACCAAAAATATGTGTAAGGCATGGTGCTAGGTGCTGAAGTCACAAAGACTCAAAGTTAAGGTGCTTGTTGTACTGTTGTCTTTACTGAAAGAGAGGGGGAAGTTATGCTTTCTTTCTGCTGCAGAAGAGAGAATTATCTCTTAAATCCAGACAGATAATGCTGGCTCCCAATGACCTAAAAGAAGTGTTTGTCTTTCTTGGTCTTTAATCCTTGGGGAAATAAAGGTTACACATGGTTATAGTCTGGTTTTAACTTCAGACCTTGTGGGAAAATGATACACTAGATGATTTCCAGTCTATGGAATAATCAGTGAATGATAGGTGATATCACTTCCAGTGGAAAAAAAAAATATGTTTCATTAGCCTGAAAGGGGCATGGTCTGCTGTGTGAAGTCTGGATTATATATCCCCTATATAGTTGCCTGGACTATATATCCCCAGGCCTACCTCCTATAGGTTTGCTCCAAACTCTCCTGGGTTTACTCTTGTGTCTCATTATACAAAAACGTTGTGAGGGACCTACACAAAATTTGCAATGCCTTGCATCTGGGCCATTAGGAAACACCATATGTGTCAGAGCTGTTAAATAATTATCCCAAGAAACTTCACTCCCTCTATGAGGAAGACATTGGATAGAGTATATCCACATCATCTGCAACTGGCTGTGTAGGCTGGGGTGGTAGTGGGGCACGGGATGTGGGCCTTGTCTCTGTATACCACCCGACCCTTGTTTCCTCCTACATACCCAGGCTAAATCAAGGTTTACCATAAAGATGAACCCAACACTCCAGGGACCCAGACTTATCCACAAACTACCCAGCTCCACAGCAAAGCCCTCTTTCCCTTCCTTGCCCTAATTCACTCATGTACTGCTACTTTCTCTTTCTGTCACTCTCACATCCATTCTCATATATTCAGTAACTGCTCCAAAAATTAGACTTTGTATATTCTGGGGCTGATTACCTTAGTACTGACTTGTTAGTTGATATTCATGGGCTATGAGTCAATCACCTAATTCCTACTATCAAGAAAAGCTGATTACTAGGAGATTACCATCATCAGAAGTCCTGACTATTTTATATAGATAGCCAAGACAACAGTTAATGGTTGTGGGCAACTGTGAGCAATCTTGGATT
This sequence comes from Vombatus ursinus, assembly GCF_900497805.2. Taxonomy (NCBI): domain Eukaryota; kingdom Metazoa; phylum Chordata; class Mammalia; order Diprotodontia; family Vombatidae; genus Vombatus; species Vombatus ursinus. Next base: position 453 of record NW_020949196.1, on the reverse strand, counting down.
AAGATGTGTAGCTATTCTCTCTACACTATATTTTAAAAGGAACAGTGTTACTTGTAGGTAAATAAATAAAAAGTTGGAAAGGCTCACTGCACCAGTCTGCTCCACCTTTACACTGGCTGCCTGGGTATGATTTTTACCCTGAGGATGACTCAGTAATTGGTGAATCCCTTCCTGGAACCATTATATCAAGAGAAGGCCTAACCATGTTGCTTCCCTCTTCAATGTTTCCTCTCTACTTCCTGTTCACCCTCTTCCCTGATACCCTCCATCCCTCCTTCCCCTGTGCTTTATAATTCCCCTTTGTGTTTTGCCTTCCCTTTTAGAATGTAGACTCGAGAGTAAGGATTGTTTATTTACTTGTTAATGTAGTCCCAGTACTTGGCACATGCTAAATGCTCTTTCTCTGCCTCTCTCTCTCTCTCTCTCTCTCTCTCTCTCTCTCTCTCTCTCTCT
>NW_020949195.1:0-8141 GCF_900497805.2 Vombatus ursinus | reverse complement strand
CTATCTATCTATCTATCTATCTATCTATCTATCTATCTATCTATCTACATACATATAATTTTTCCCCTCCAACTACACTAATACTGACAAAGGTCTCAGGAGTTACAAATATCATCTTTCCATGCAAGAATGTAAACAGTTCAACCTTAATAAGTCTCTTATGATTTCTCTTTCCTGTTTACCTCTTCATGTTCCACTTGAGTCTTGTATTTGAAAATCAAATTTTCTATTCAACTCTGGTCTTTTCATCAAGAATCCTTAAAAGTCCTCTATTTCACTGAATGATAATTTTTTCCCCTGAAGAATTACACTCAGTTTTGTTGGGTAGGTGATTCTTGGTTGTAATCCTATCTTCTTTGCCCTCCAGAATATTATATTCCATGCCCTGTGGTCCCTTAATGTAGAAGCAGCTAAATCTTGTGTTATCCTGATTGTGTTTCCACAATACTTGAATTGTTTCTTTCTGGCTGCTTGTAATATTTTCTCCTTGACCTGGAAACTCTGGAATTTGGCTACAATACTCCTAGGAGTTTTCCTTTGGGGATCTCTTTCAGGCGGTGATTGGTGGATTCTTTCAATTTCTATTTTGCCCTCTGGTTCTCAAATATCAGGGCAGTTTTCCTTGATCATTTCTTGAAAGATGATGTCTAGGCTCTTTTTGTCATCATGGCTTTCAGCTAGTCCAATAATTTTTAAATTCGCTCTCCTGGATCTATTTTCCAGTTCAGTTGTTTTTCCAATGAGATATTTCACATTGTTTTTTAATTTTTCATTCTTTTGGATTTGTTTTACAGTGTCTTGATTTCTCATAAAGTCACTAGCTTCCAATTGCTCTATTCTAATTTTTAAGGACGTATTTTCTTCAGTAATCTTTTGGACTTCCTTTTCTATTTGGCCAGTTTTGCTCTTTAGGGCATTCTTCTCCTCATTGGCTTTTTGGACCTCTTTTGCCATTTGGGTTAGGCTATTTTTTAAGGTGTTATTTTCTTTAGCTTTAGCAAGCTGTTGACTTGTTTTTCATGATTTTCTTGCATCACTCTCATTTCTCTTCCCAGTTTTTCCTCTACTTCTCTTACTTGCTTCTCAAAATCCCTTTTGAACTCTTCCAAGGCCTCGGACTGATTCGTATTTTTCTCAGCAGTTTTCTTGGAAGGGAAACTGCGCTCCTCTCCCAGCCTGGCGTGATATACCTTTCTGATCAGCCAACCAGGTTGTCTTGGGATGGAAATTTGTTTTCCTCTGTTTTTTTGTGGGTTCTGCTGCTTTAGAATTTGTGTAGAGCCATTTTTATAGGTATTTGGAGGGGTTTGGGGGAGAGCTCTAGCAAGTCACTGCTTTCCCTCTGCCATCTTGGCTCCACCCTCTTGAAAATCTGCACCCCTAAGCAAATTATTTAACTTGTATGAGTCTTAGTTCTCCCATCTGTAAAATAAGAGTGTTACACTAAGGTTTCCTCTATGGTCCCTTCTAGCTCTAAATCCAGATTTGATGAAATATACTTCCCTAAAGTCTAGGACAGTCAGTGGTCTCAACCTCAAATAGCATATTTGATTTATAAGACATCTCTTGGTAGTACTACTCCTTAGCTCTTCTATCCAGACTCAGTTACACCGTTGCATACTCATTTGGAGCAAAAGGACATTATATACCTTGGAGGATAACAAGCAACCTCTTTAAGTGAGATGCAAATTATTGATCCCTGATATAGGGGATGCATCTGGTTCCATTTGCCTTTCCTTTCTGTTGTAGATTTCCATACAGATGCACTAGCTTGACTTAGAGTGACCTCCCTTTGATCATCCATAAATAGCTATCCTCTGCTCCCTAGATGATTAGAACTGTGTGGGTAGGGAGGGAGAGTTTGATGAAAGGAACTGTGCATGAAGTTAAACTCTCATTCATTTTTCCCTTGCAACATAGCTGACTCTCTGAAAGAAATATGGGTAAATTAGGACTAGGTTTAATTTGATGCTTTGCTGTCCTAATGACCTCTATGTATTGTTAAGACCAGAACTGTAACTAGGGCAGTGCAACCAGAGCTTAACTTCTGGGTGCTGAAGTTAGAAGTTTCTGATAGCATTTGCAGACTTTCAGCAACATATAGACAACAGAAAATAAGCAATTAAAATTAACTTAAATAGGAAGCTATCCTTCCTTGTATCTTTCTCAAGCTCTTGGATCTCTGTTCTTCCTTCTTCCCTCCCCCCTACAGGGTTGTGTCCACTCATCCTTACCCACTCAGCTGAGAACACCATTCATACTATCTGCCCTGTGGCATAGTTTCTAGTGACGTCTTTCTTTAAGACCTTACCAACATCATGTTGATTATGACTTTGCCCAGCCTTTCTTTGACCCAAGGAGTGTAGGACAGCTCTCAAAGATATTTCAGAGTACTACTAGGCAATCAATTATCTCTGAACATAGTCATTTTGTAGATCCAGTGAACCAAGCTGGTAAGAGGAATGACTATTCTCTGCTGGCAATGTGCACTATAAACTAAGGCACTTTCCAGCTCAGACAGTTAATGAAAATCTAAGGGTATTTCTGTCTGACATAAAAATGAAAGATTTTTGTAACAACAACTGATGCTACTACAAAGTTCAGAGATCAAGATTCAAAAGTAGAAATGCAAACACTATCATTGCATTTAACTGGATTATAAAAGAAGTAATACAGACTCAAAGTGGCAAGAAGGAGGTTATACAGTATAGTACAAATAGTCCCAGATTTGAAGTCAAGAAAGGGCTGAGTTCAACTTCTAACAATAATATTTCGTAGTTGGTCATGTCACTTAATCTCTGTGACTCTTAGTTTTCTCATCTGTTAAATGGGACTTCTATGTCAGGGACCTCTGATTTTATCAGTATAGAAACTCCCTCTACCAATGCCAATCACAATACAATTTGATATGGGATTTTAAGGAGTTGCCTGAGACTCAGAAAGGTTGTTACTTTCTCTTGGCCATGGAGTTTATAAGAGTCAGAAGAAGAATTTGAACTAAAATCTTCCTAAATTCAAGTCACCCATCAATACACAATAACATGTTGCTTCTTTATCTGTGAAGTGAAAATAATAATAGCCTCAACACCAACTCACGGTAGTGTTATGAAGAAAGCACTTCGCTCACCCCAACTCTCTCTATACTCATGAGGACATCATTATGTGGTAGTTTCAAATGCTGCAAAAGAGAGTCTATTTTGTGTATTTGATATAGAACAAAATACATTAGAATTCTGGAACAAAGTGGGAAAGTGTTTATTACAATATTCTTTAAAGGTCACACAACTTCAGAGTTGGAAATTATCACAGACATCAAGTAAGACAATTTTTACCTAAACCAGAATCCCCTTCCCAACACCCACAACAAGAGTCCACCAAGATTTCTGGAGGGACTCCAATAGGATCTTTGAGTAGTAGTAATGACAGTATCATTGTGGCTATTGTCATTATTGTGCTCTAAGCCTCCTTTTCAAAATTTATATAATGAGAATAGTACTTGTGCCACCTAACACAGGATTATTTTGAAAAAAACATAGTTTGCAAATTAAAGGGGAAGAGATAGTACCTATCATTTGATTGAAATAGGGAACTCCCAGGTGAGGAAACTCCCTCCTCCAATCCAGGTTAGCACCTTCTCTGCAACTTACAGTTTTAGAGTTTTCTAGAATACACACGTCTTTCTGGTTTTGAGGATAGTTCTCTACCCATTATGCCACATTGTCTCTCATCATTTGCAGACTATAAAGCATAAAATTCTCTATAAATACCAGATATTATTAGCAATCCTTGTTCTGGGCAATGGCTTGAACATAGTTCTCATAGAATTGCAATGGTTTAGAACTGGACATTACTTTAAAGATTAACTAGTGCACCCTCTTCAATTTACAAATGGGGAAACTGAGACTCAGAATAGTAAGATAACTTTTTCAATGTTATGCAACTACGCTATCACAGAAAACCTTTTGAGAATGTTGCCCTACACATGAATTATATTAAATCCAAATACCAATTATTAAAATTTGCTTTGATTCTTAGACCCTTATGTAGTGAATTCAACATGTCCAAGTCTCTGACTCTTTTGGCACTATCTAGATAGTCATTCTTAAATCCTCAGACCAAGAATTATTGATAGAGCAAGGAAGTATATGTTACTTTTCCAATCATAATTCCTTACCATGAAAAAAAATGAAAATAAAGTGTGGAATTTTTGTAAGGGTAATACTAGAGGGGCATTTTTAAAGAAACTGTTCATTTGATGCTTTTTAATATAAATTCAAATTTGAAGAAGAAAGGACATCTGAAATGAAATCAATATTTTGGGTGATTTACATTCGAACTACCCACCATATAACGAATTGCCCACAGATCTTATGAGAGCCACTCACAGAAATTTGCTGTGCATCTATCATAATAGGGTCTAGTTAACTATAGCCAAGCAGAGCAGTCATGTCTTCCTACTTCATTCCATTCAAATATATGCATATTAACAATCTTAAAGTTCTGTGTTTATATGATATATTTACAACTATGTGGGACAAAAAAAAATAGTATTAGGATAAGATGCAAGTTTCCCAGAAGCACAAAAATGGAGCCTCCCTGCCAATAACCTTCAATTTGTCAGTCAAATTGTCAACCTTTTCTCATTAGTCATCAAGATTAGCAAAGCAAATGAGTGTCCACTGTGATTTGACTGTGTCTGCTGAAGGGTCCTCTAGCCCTAGGATTATCCAACCACCCCAAGCCTATAAAGCTGAATGAAGTCATAGATCTACAAAGGACGTCAGGAGTCATCTGGTCCAACCTCTTCATTTGGAAGACGAGGACATTGCGACCCAGAAAAGTTAGACGACTTGCCCAAAGGTATTAAGTGCTAAGCCAGGTTTTGAGCTCAAGTTCTGTGACAACAGTCTTTACACTGAACCACGCAGCCTCCTCAACCATTATATTAATTTCTTTGGTTTGAGCCAATTTATTTAGACAAAACTATGTCAAAATGAAAACAAGTTATGGGAAAGGAACGACACATGAACCCATTAGCGTGTAGCCAAGATAAACTCATGCAGCTTTTTTTTCTTTTTAGCAGACCTATTATTTCATTGGTATAAAAAGCTCTCTGTGAGGTATCCTACTGATACAAATCATTACCTGCTGTACAATCTATAATCTACAGCCAACATTTTGTTCCTACAATAACGAGGGTTGTTGTTGTTTGGTTGTTTCAGTCACGTCCAACTCTTTGTGACTCCATTTTGAGATTTTCTCAGGAAAGATACTGGAGTGGTTTGTCATTTCCTTCTCAAGCTCATTTTACAGATGAGGAAACTGAGGCAGACAGAGTTAACTGACTTGCTCAGGGTCACACAGCAAGTAAGTGTCTGAGACTAGATTTGAACTCATGAAGATGAGTCTTCCTGATTCTAAGCCCAGTGCTCTTCACGAGGCTGCCATAGCAAACATTTTACCAAGAAGTTAACGTCAAATCACTGTCCGGCACTGTGTAGACACAAAGAAAAATAAAACAATCCTTGCCCTCAAAAAATTTATTATGTAGAAGTGAGAAAAACAAGTCATGCACAAAAACAAGTTCAAATTCATAAGAGAGGTACAAAGCGTTATAAGAGCTGAAGGAGGAAATGACCAGTTACATTAGATTCGTTAGGTACCAGCTATCAAAGATCAAGGCCCTCAGAGTATGGGACAAAGAACAGATAATATATAATAAAAAAACAGTGAAGGCAGAAAAACTGTCCAAAGTATAGACTAAAGTCAAGGAAGGCTGACCTCAGTGGGGTGATACAATGGAGGTAGGCAAGCACAGGTTATATAATGAAATGTTAGGGCTGGAAGGGACCTTACTGATAATGTAGAAACCGGGGGCAAGACTAATTAAACCCAATTAGTTTCACAATCTACTTAGTGGAAGAGCTAGCCTCCCGACTCCCAGTTCAGTCTTTTTCTAATAGCTCCCATCCCCATTCAGGGGCTTCAAGGCACCTGAGGAGGAGTAGAGGGAGCCCAAAGCAATACAAAGAGCATTGAACTTGGAGTCAGAAAACTTGAGTTCCAATCCTGACTCTGCCATTTATTATCTTTGTGACCTTGGACAAGTCCATTTTGCCCTTCTTGGCCACAGTGTTCTCATCTATCAAATGGGCAGTTCTAACATTCTGGGAAGGAGAACCCACTTGGCAATTTTGCCCTTAGACCTGCCCTGCTGCAGGCTGATGTTACACATAGCCTGTCCCATCACTGCAGTCCCCCCAAAAAAGGAAAGAATTGTACCTGTTCCTTAGTTTGAGGGTTGACAGTAACAGCTGGATACACTGCTCTGGAGAAGGCCGAAGGAGGGCAAACTGTTCTTTAAATTACAACAAAGCACAATATACACAATGGGATCAAAACAGGTGAAAAAGATACGAATCTACTTTCAGCCTGACTTAGAGCCTCACTTGGGCTTGTCATTGCAAGCCCACTTCAGTTCCCCCTTTGTCTGAGTTCACCTCCTCAGCCCCAGGCTTGCAAGGAGCCAATCAGCCTGAAACACTTAATATTTCACAGCTCCTTTATCAAGACAGGAACTAAGTAATGCTTAACCCTAGTCTACCATGGATGGGCTCAGAGCCCCTGCGGATAGCCTTGGCTTTGCCTGGGCTCATGGACAATCCCCAGTGACCTACCTGTGATATATTTCCAGATCCCCCCAGCTGCATCTGAGTCCCAGGAATCTGCCCTTTGCTGGGTGGGTTTGCCCAGAAGGCCACCAGGCACCACAGTCCTTTCAATCTTCAACAGCTCCTACTGGCTCTTTCAGCTTCTCTCTGTGAATCATGCAAATAGCCTCTAGGCTTATTTCCTGGAGAAAGCAGAAGTGAGGAAGCAGGGAGAGTTTCATTTTATATTTAATCCAAGCTGGTGACAACAGCAGCCTGAGTTACTGCAGAGACAGCCGGGCTGTACAGGAAGGTGACCTTTGACTTCCTTTGAACCAAAAGAGAAAACCCTCTAGAGCCTCAGGGACCATTTCCAACAAATGTGTGCTTCTTCCTCAAAACCAGGACTCAAAACCAATGTACTACCTATTTATCTGCATTTTGGGAGGGGGCCATGTAGGAAGAGGAGCAACCTTAAGATCAGATCATGGCAAGTAAAGGATTTTCAGGAAGGGGTCAGCTATTTTTTTCTCCAGATGTGGTTCTGCATATGACTTGTAAGTATAGGAGAGAGAATCTTTCACCAAAATCAAGCATTAAGCAGGAAACCACACCTTAACAGTAGTAACAGCAGGGGACTGGTCTGGCTCTCAAATACTAGGGTTCCCATCAGAGCAGTACTTCTAATAGGGAACTTGGACAAGGAAGAAAACAAGCATTTATTAAACATCTGCTATGTGCCAGGCACTGTGCTAAGTGCTTCCCAAATATTATCTTATCTGATCTTCCCAACAGCCCTGGGGAGTGCTTTTATTATCCCCATTTTACAGTTTATGAAATCTATCTGACAGAGATTAAGTGACCTGCCCAGGGTCACACAGCTAGTATGTGTCTGAAGCTAGTCTTGAAATCAAGTATTACTACCTCCAAGACCAGCTTCTATCCACTGCACCATATATCTACCCCAAGTCATTGACTCTACCTTTGTAACCTGGGGCAAATCATTTCACCACTCTTGTCCTCAGTTTCCTCAACCATAAAATGAGAGAACTGGATAAGAATGGCCTCTGAAGGTCTTGCCAGCTATAACTCTATGATTCTATGACTCATTTCTCTGGGCTAGTTTCTTTATCTGTGAAACAGAAGTACGTCTTTCTGAGTTGGACTGGTAGCCTCTAAGACCCCTTTATATCCAATAACACTACTACTAATGAGAAAAATTACAACAGCGTGAGTTTACATACCAATACTTTTATTGAGCTCCAGAAAGCAGTTATTTTATCCATGTGTACAATAGTCTGTGGAACACTAAATATAAAAGAATAAAAGCTGGATAGCAACATGGCCCAATCAAGATAGAAAGAAAGGCAAAAGACAAGTTCTCCTGTCAAGGAGCTTACAATCTAGTGGAAAGGTAACAAGCAAATAGATATGTGTAAGCAAGATATATATATATATATATATATATATATATATATATATATATATATA
>NW_020949194.1:0-4115 GCF_900497805.2 Vombatus ursinus | reverse complement strand
ATATATATATATATATATATATATATATATATATATATATATATATAGGATAGATAGGAAATTATAAATTTTGTTTTTTTTTCAATTGTTTCCAACTCTTCATGACCCCATTTGAGGTTTTCATGAAAACTAGAGTAGTTTTCCATTTCCTTCTCCCACTCATTTTATAGATGAAGAAACTGAGGCAAACAGGGTTAAGTGACTTGCCCACAGTCACTCAACTAGTAAGTGTCTGAGGTCAGATTTGAACTCATTTGGGTGAGTCTTTCTGACTCCAGGCCAGTGCTCTATCCATTGTGCCATCTAGCTGTTCCCAATGAAAACTTAATAGGGAGTTCCGCTTCCAGGAGCCAAGATGGTGGAGTAAAAAGGTAGTCGCTCTCACCCTCCCCTATCAGCCTCTGAAAACCCAGAAAATATCACCCCAGGAAAAACCCTGGAACAGCTGAACCAGAAGAAAGATGGGGTACAGCAGTGCAGTAGCCCAGATAGCCAGAGGGATTAACGGGAAAGGCCCCTCTTACCCTGGGGGAAGGGGAGCAGTACGAAACAGGAGTCGCCCAGCCAGCTAGTGGAAAGACCCACTTTAGCACACCAGGAGGAGAATCTGGTGCCTTGGAATTCTACAGCAAATGGGTCTCCCAGTGCCTCAGGAAAAATAAGGGAAGCAGCACTACAAAGGGCCCCAGGTGGATAAGCACCCTACAGCATTCCTCTGAAAGGAGTTGAAGAAATCAACCTAAAGGTGCCAAAAAGTTCCAGCCTTGTTGATTCCAGTGCAACACAAGGTAAGCTGTCAGAACCCTACAGCCTCCAAGTGCCAACCAGGAGGAGATCCCGAAGCCCAGGTGGTCGAGCAGGCAAACGCCAACAGCTGTACCTCCGAGTGCCTCAGTGAGGGTGGGGTAACTGGTGGAAACCAGCTCAGAAAACCACCAGGTGCCTCGGCATTCTACAGCAAAGAAGTCTCCAAGTACCTCAACAGAAATAAGGGAGGCAGCACTGCAAGGGGCCCCAGGCAGAAAAACACCTGGCAGCACTTATCCAAAAGGAGCTAAACAAAGCTAAAGGAAAGGAAAAGCAGGCAACCTAGATTTACCTGAAAGTCCCAGCCTTGCTGATTCCAGCCCAACACCAGACAAGCTGCTGGAGCCCTACAGCCTCCAATTGCCACCATAAGAGGCCCCAGCTCCCAAAGCCAGTGACCAAGACCAACACAAGAAGCTTGGGTCAGTGCCCTCTGCTCCCCAGCAGGAGAGCTTAATCTCTGTAAAGACCAGGGAATAAAGAAACACCATGAGTAAAAAGAAACGAACGATAGATTCTTATTATGGGAAGAGTAAAGATCAAGACAGAAATTCTGAAGAGGACAACACTGTCATCAAACCCACAACTGCAACAAAAAAGGGAATATGAACTGGCCTGAAGCCCAAAAAGCCTTCTTAGAAGAACTCAAGAAAGATTTTAAAAGTCAAATGAGAGAGGTAGAGGAGTCCTTTAAAAGTACAATTGGCCAATTGGAAAAAAAGTACACTGAAGAAAACAAGTCCCTAAAACACACAATTGGCCAATTGGAAAAAAAGTACAATGAAGAAAATGAATCCATTAAAAATACAATTGACCAATTGGAGAAGAAAGTACAAAATTTAACAGAAAAAAAATATGTTAAAAATTAGAATTGAACAAATGGAAACTAATGACTCTATGAGAGAGCAAGAATCAGTCAAACAGAAACAAAAAAATGAAAAAATAGATGAAAACGTAAAATACCTCATGGGTAAAACAGCTGACCTGGAAAATCGATCCAGGAGAGACAAGGCCTACCTGAAAGTCACGATGAAAAAAAGAGCCTGGACAATATCCTTCAGGAAATCATAAAGGAAAACTGCCCTGAAGTCCTAGAACCTGAAGGTAAAATAACTACAGAAAGAATCCATTGTTCCCCGCCTAAAAGAGATCCCAAATTGAAAATGCCAAGGAATATAACAGCTAAATTCCAAAATTACCACATTAAAGAGAAATTACTGCAAGCAGCCAGAAAGAAACAATTTAAATATCAAGGAACCACAGTCAGGATTACACAGGACTTTGCAGCCTCTACATTAAAAGACTGTAGCGCGTGGAACATGATATTCTGGAAGGCAAAGGAGCTTGGAATGCAGCCAAAGATTAACTACCCAGCGAAAATGAGTGTGATTTTTCAGGGAAGGAGATGGATATTCAATGAAATAGGGGACTTCCAAACATTCCTGATAAAAAGACCAGAGCTCAACAAAAACTTTGATCTTCAAGTACAAGATTCAAGAGAGACATTCAAAGGTAAATGGGACAGAAAGATACAATATGTTGTTAATAAGAGCAAAATGTTTACATCCCTACAATGGAAGATGACACTTGCAACTCTTGAGAACTGTATTGTTATTATACCATGTTAAAGGAGTATACATAAAGGGGGTGGATATAAGTTGACTTTGATGTAATGATAAAAAAAATTTAATCAAGTGGGTTAAATGGATCCAAGTAAGTGGATTAGTCTGAGCTAAGAAAATGTACTGAGAAAGGAGGAAGCAGACAAGGGTAAATTACATTACAGGAAAAAACACAAAAAACTATTAGAGCAGAGGTAAAGAAGGGAGGGGGATAAGCATTGTTTGAACCTTACTCTCATCATATTTGGCTCAAGAAGGGAATAACATAATCAGTTAGGTATAGAAATCTAACTTGCACTATAGGCAGTAGGAGGCAAAAGGGGAAAGAAAAGGGAGGGGGGATAGAAGGGAGGGAAGAAGCAGTAAGGGTAAAGGGGAAGAAAAGGGAAAGGGATAATAGAAGGGAGGTGGGACCCAAGGAGGCACTGGTCAAAAGCAAAACATTAGTGAGGGGGGGAAAGGAGAAAGGAGAAAGAAAAGCATAAATGGGGGAAAAAAAGGATGGAGAAAAAGACACAGATAGTAATCATAACTGTAAATGTGAATGGGATGAACTCTCCCATAAAACAGAAGCGTATAGCTGATTGGATTAAAAACCATAATCCTACGATATGTTGTTTACAGGAAACACATTTGAAAAAGACTGACACATACAGGGTAAAGGTAAAAGGCTAGAGCAAAATATATTATGCTTCAGCTGAAGTAAAAAAAAGCAGGGGTAGCAATCCTGATCTCAGACAAAGCAAAAGCAAAAATAGATCTTATCAAAAGAGATAAGGAAGGAAACTACATCCTGCTAAAAGGCACCATAGACAATGAAGTAATATTATTACTAAACATATATGCACCAAATGGTATAGCATCCAGATTCTTAGAGGAGAAGTTCAGGGAGTTACAGGAAGAAATAGACAGCAAAACTATACTAGTGGGGGACCTCAACCTCCCCCTCTCTGAACTAGATAAATCTAACCACAAAATAAACAAGAAAGAAGTTAAGGAGGTGAATAGAACATTAGAAAAGTTAGGTATGATAGACCTGTGGAGAAAACTGAATGAGGATAAAAAGGAATATACTTTTTTCTCAGTGGTACATGGCACATACATAAAAATTGATCAGGTACTAGGGCATAAAAACCTCACAATCCAAAGCAGAAAGACAGAGATAGTAAATTCATCCTTTTTAGATCATGATGCAATAAAAATTATATGTAATAAAGGGCCATGGAAAGACTAAAAAATAATTAGAAACTAAATAATCTAATCCTAAAAAATGATTGGGTCAAACAACAAATCATAGAAACAATCAATAATTTCATTCAACAGAATGACAATAAAGAGACAACATATCAAAACTTATGGGATGCAGCAAAAGCAGTTCTTGGGGGAAGTTTTATATCTCTAAATGCTTGCATAAATAAAATAGATTTTATTTTTTTTCTTTTTAGTTTTCAACATTTACTTTCACAAGATTTTCAGTTCCAAATTTTCACCCCATCTCGCCCCTCCCCCCACCACAAGATGGCATGCATTCTGAATACCCCTCCCCCTAGTCTGCTTTCCCTGCTATCTCTCCCCACCTTCCCCTTCTATTTTCTTGTAGGGCATAATAGATTTCTGTACCCCATTTCCTGTATTTCTTATTTCCCAGTTGCATGTGAAAACATTTTTTTAAACATGTGTTTTTTA
>NW_020949193.1:0-4123 GCF_900497805.2 Vombatus ursinus | reverse complement strand
AGGTACTGGCGCACGACTGGCAGAAGGTCGGCGTGCGGCCCGTATAAGTGGCGCCCAACGTGGGGCGGAGGAAATAGACCAGAGGCCCCGTGGACCAGCTGGTCTGGTTGCGGGAAGAGAGACGAGACCCTTAGCCGATACGGCTAAGGAAGGAGGATGGGACAGTTGTTTGGTAAGGTCCCAGATCGGGAGGTGCAAGGGAAAGAAGTGTATAAAAGAGTGAAAGAAGCAGAAATCAGTAGTGAGGAAGAGTCTAGGAGTGAGACAGACTCAGGGAGTGAGACAGAGGTCACTGGAAACAGCGAATTTGAAAATAATCAAGAGAAAAGAAAGCAAGGCCGAGCAGGAGGGCAGGAGCGGGAAGGCAGGAGCCGGGAGAGAGCAGGAAACTGTAGCAAGGAAAGCCACGTGGAGAGACGGCCCCCTCCCCCACACTTAACCGAAGGAGGGAGGACCTGGGCCCCTTTAGAATGGAAGAAGTTTAAGGAGTTAAAAGAGGCACTAAATACAGCCTTTGCAGCTGTTTCCCAATGTGCCCTACGGGCTTTTAGTAAGATTCAGGCTTTGGGGAAACAAAAGCCCTCCCTGACCAAGATTAAAAAGGGTCCTGATAAATGCTTCCCGGATTTTGTGGCCTGCCTACAGGCAATTTGTTACAATTGTAACAAATCCGGCCATTATGCTAAAGAATGCTGCAAGCCAGTTGGGAGGTGGGGCAAGGAGGGCCCCTCAGCAAGCTTACCAGATGGAAGCTCCACCCCCTCAGAATGCGCCCTCGGGTCTGCATCAGGAAAATCTACTTTACCCGGTGTTTCGGACTTCCCCTTTACAGCAAGCGAATTTTCCAAATCGACCCCAGTGGTTGCTGGTTTGAGATACAATTTATGGGGAAGAGATATTTTGAAGGCTTGTGGTGCATCTGTTTATATACCACCCCCGCAGGATTTTTAATTGGGGCCGTTGGGCAACAAGAAAAATTTTCTTGTATCAGGCCCACTCCTCTAACATGGAGATCTAATAACCCAGTCTGGGTACCCCAATGGCCCCTCCCTGCAGAGAAAGCCCAGGCTTTACGTGATATAGTGCAGCACCAGTTACAGGTGGGGCACATTGAGCCCACATCCAGCCCCTGGAACAGCCCAGTGTTTGTAATAAAAAAGAAATCAGGGAAATTTCGAATGTTAATAGATCTCAGGGTGGTTAACACCACCCTAGAGCCCATGGGAACCCTACAGCCTGGCCTTCCCTCTCCTAATTTAGTGCCTTCTGGATGGCCTGTGACAGTCATAGACATCCAAGATTGTTTTTTCTCTATCCCATTATCCCCAGAAGATAGAAAGAGATTTGCCTTTACCATAGCCACTACCAATAATGCAGGACCAGATTTAAGATATCAGTGGAAGGTCCTGCCCCAAGGAATGTGCTGCAGTCCCACCTTATGTCAGGCTTATGTGGGAAGAGTGCTGGACCCTATCAGGGACAAATGGCCTAAAGCCACAATACTTCATTATATGGACGATATTTTATTAGCCACCAGCAGTCATGAGACATTAGCAAGATTAGTAAAAGAAACTGTCTCTGCACTTGCTCATTATGGTTTGGTGGTGGCCCCTGACAAAGTCCAACAAAATTACCCACTCATATACCTAGGCCTTCGTATGGAGGCTGTCTCTATTAGCAATCAAATTCCTGAACTAGGACTTGATAAGGTAACCACCTTGAATCATTTCCAAAAGTTAGTGGGACAGATCCAATGGCTCAGGGCCCGAACACCCATTCCTCTTGCTGTAATGCAGCCTTTATATGATATATTAAAAGGAAATTAAGATTTAAACTCCCCTCGGGCATGGACTCCTGCTGCTAGGGCAGCAGTGTCCCAAATATTCTCACTTGCTGCCCAGGCCCAGACCGCCAGATGGGACCCCAAAGGTAGAATAGAGGTCTCCTTGGTCAATCAACAGAGTCCTTTTTGTGTTATACACCAAGGTCCCAAATTGTTAGAATTTGTATATGCAAAGAAGGCTCACAAGGTACTGCCAAATTATTATGAGATGTTAGGGGAACTAGCCTTAGCTGCAGTACAAAGGGCTGTCCACTTGTTTGGACAGCGACCTTTACTTTACTTGAATTTTGAACCTGGACAGCGAGAAGCCATTATGCAAACCTATTGGTCTTGGGCAAATTGCTCCCAATGGGCCGAGATAAGTCCTCATTCCTCCTGTCTGCTTCTCCCTATGCTAGAGCAAATAACCTTAGCACCACCCCAACGAAAGGTTATGGGAGAACCTGTTCAAGGCTCAAATGTTTTCACTGATGCTACAAAAAACTATAAGGCCTCTATTTATCATGAGGCCTCCAAGGAAATAACAGTATTAGAAACCCCCTATGACTCTACCCAGAAAAATGAGCTCTTTGCCATCCTCCAGGCTTGCAGTAAATATCCTGAGCCTATAAACATAATCTCTGATAGTCTATATGCAGTAAAGGTTCTTAAATGCATAGAGGACGCTGTCCTCCAACCTCATAAGTCTACCATATCCTCTCTCCTGAGGGAATTACATCTAATTTTGTTGCAGCGAAAAAATCCCCTTTACATTCTCCATGTTTATTCTCATCAATCCACCTCAGGAGGCATTTTTGAAGGCAATGATGTAGCGGATCGTGCCTTACAGTGCTCCCTACTGCCAGTCCTCACCCCTCCTGAACAAGCCCATGATTTTTTACACCTACCAGCGAGCTCCCTGAGACGCCTGTATGGTTTAACTCGTGAACAGGCTCGACAAATTGTGAGGCGATGTGTGCGCTGTGTTCCTTTTCTCCCCCCTCCACCCAGTAAGGGGATTAACCCACGAGGTCTTTTTCCCAATGACTTGTGGCAAATGGATGTCACTCATCTTGGCCGTGTCACTATCCATGTCTGCATTGATACTTTTTCCAAATTTATAATGGCCACTGTATCCAGTAAGGAGAACACCCCATCAACTTAGTTATTAAGCATCTGTACCATTGTTTTGCCTCTGTGGGGATCCCTCATGTCATTAAAACTGACAATGGGCCTGCCTATTTATCTACACAAATGACTGCCTTTTTTACATCCTTTGGCATTAAGCATGTTACAGGGATCCCCTATAACCCCACAGGTCAGGCTATTGTTGAGAGAGCCCATCATACCTTGAAAGCTACCCCCAGTAAACAAAAAGGGGGAGTAGGAGGTCGGGGCTCAAGGCGGTGGCCTACCCAAGCAGATGTGGATAAAGCTTTATATACATACAATTTTCTCTGTCTAGATAGAGACACGGGCCTATCCCCTAGCATGCTACAGCTAATAACACCACCCACTTGTAATTCATCTGGCCCTTTAAAAACAGCACTACATGCACCATCCCTTAACCAGAAAGTCCTCTGGAAGGACGATGAAGGAAACTGGCAAGGCCCATCTGTAGTGTTGTGGAGAGGGCCGGGGTATTTATGTCTTACAGATTCTGATGGCCAGAGCCGCTGGGTACCAGAAAGAAGAACAAAACAAGTTGAAGAAGCCCCGGGAGAGACAACAAGGACGGGAGAAGAAACACAGTCAGCAGAAAATTCAAAGAGAGCAGAAAGAAAAGACAGTTAGGATGTCTAATCTGAGTAAAACTGTTTTCACTTTTTGCACGATCAGGACTTTGCCACAGGTTGCACCAGCTCCAGTGCCCTGGGAGACACGAGAGAATGGCTGGGGCACTTGGCGTTGGCAGCATCCATCTTCGAGGAGTTCCAGATACAGAACTTATATAGTGGACAGCAATTGCTTGCCTCAAAAATAGAGGAACTGGCCAATAAATTCGTCCAAGCCCTCCAAGTGCAGGCTGATATTGATCAGCAGCTGGAGGAGCAGATTGAAAAAGTAGCATTGGCTACTCAGGACATTGGGAATGAACTTATGTGGCTGGAATTGAGACAGCAGTTGCCATGCGATGGCTGATATTGATCCATTTGTGTAACACCCTTATACCATAACGCCACTTGCGACACCATTTCACAAAGTATATGACACTCTCCTTTCTTTTCTATTTGATGTAATGTTACCTGTGCCTGGATGGCAGAGGACTGAGCTCCCTCTGCTTAGTCCCCTCCCTATATG
>NW_020949192.1:0-1097 GCF_900497805.2 Vombatus ursinus | reverse complement strand
CCCATTCCATTTTGGGTACAGTCTAGTTCTGGCCTCATTTTTTTTTTCTTCTCCTCAGCTTATGAGCTCCTGGTTCTGCAATGAATCTTGGTTACGTTAGTCACCCAAGTTTCTATGTTTATTCAACATCAAAAATGTGAAATGTATGTATTTCTAACATAAACCAGGCTCTCCAACAGCCGTCTGTAGTGTACATGGCAATGTCTACAGAGAAGAGAGGCCCAGAAACCAAACCAGATTTGTTCTTCATATATATACATATATATATGAGCTTAGGGGCTAAAACACAGGGTATGTTTTTACATCCTAAAAATCACACATAGTCTGGGATGGAAACTTAGACTAAATCATTCTAATTTTAGAAAATGGATATGTTATATACATATATGTTAGGGTAGAGGTGTGAGGTGGGTCATCTTAGTGTAATATTTTTATATAAAATCCTAGACTAAGTCCTTTTTCCCCCAGGCCTACATGGTCACTCACTGTTGGGTAAAGTGTGTGTTGGCAAGGAATGGGGGCGAGGGATGAGTGGTCAATGAAATCTCTATATGCAAACTCTCCAAGCCAGGAGTGTTAGCTCAGAAAGCCAGAGTCACCCATACAATGATTAGCTTATTGAGTCTGGGTAGGGAAGGCCCCATTCTTTAGCCTATCTTGGGTTCAACTGCAAACATTTTTTCCCTCTTGAGAATTCATACATCTCATCCCCTTTGACCTACATTTCCCATAGCTGGGTCAAGGCAACATTAAGATCTAATGTTTGTGTGTGTGTGTGTGTGTGTGTGTGTGTGTTATAGTGGTAGCCCAAATGTTTCTAGGGTTGCCTTTACTATGGAAGGAGATCTTCCTCTTTTTGTGCATATAATGTGTGGGGGCAAAGGGTCAAGGTCTAGAGTAGGTGGGATGTTTTTGCCTCTGGGGACACCTTTTGTGAGGTCCATTCAAGGCCATTCTCTACAGTAAAGTTGAAGTCAGCAATCCAGTTTTTCCTAGATGTAGCTATGGACAGAAAGGTGTGATTCGAAGAATGAAAGAAAAGCTCACCTGCACACACACACACACACACACACACACACACACACACACACACACAC
>NW_020949191.1:0-1096 GCF_900497805.2 Vombatus ursinus | reverse complement strand
CCCATTCCATTTTGGGTACAGTCTAGTTCTGGCCTCATTTTTTTTTTTCTTCTCCTCAGCTTATGAGCTCCTGGTTCTGCAATGAATCTTGGTTACGTTAGTCACCCAAGTTTCTATGTTTATTCAACATCAAAAATGTGAAATGTATGTATTTCTAACATAAACCAGGCTCTCCAACAGCCGTCTGTAGTGTACATGGCAATGTCTACAGAGAAGAGAGGCCCAGAAACCAAACCAGATTTGTTCTTCATATATATACATATATATATGAGCTTAGGGGCTAAAACACAGGGTATGTTTTTACATCCTAAAAATCACACATAGTCTGGGATGGAAACTTAGACTAAATCATTCTAATTTTAGAAAATGGATATGTTATATACATATATGTTAGGGTAGAGGTGTGAGGTGGGTCATCTTAGTGTAATATTTTTATATAAAATCCTAGACTAAGTCCTTTTTCCCCCAGGCCTACATGGTCACTCACTGTTGGGTAAAGTGTGTGTTGGCAAGGAATGGGGGCGAGGGATGAGTGGTCAATGAAATCTCTATATGCAAACTCTCCAAGCCAGGAGTGTTAGCTCAGAAAGCCAGAGTCACCCATACAATGATTAGCTTATTGAGTCTGGGTAGGGAAGGCCCCATTCTTTAGCCTATCTTGGGTTCAACTGCAAACATTTTTTCCCTCTTGAGAATTCATACATCTCATCCCCTTTGACCTACATTTCCCATAGCTGGGTCAAGGCAACATTAAGATCTAATGTTTGTGTGTGTGTGTGTGTGTGTGTGTGTGTTATAGTGGTAGCCCAAATGTTTCTAGGGTTGCCTTTACTATGGAAGGAGATCTTCCTCTTTTTGTGCATATAATGTGTGGGGGCAAAGGGTCAAGGTCTAGAGTAGGTGGGATGTTTTTGCCTCTGGGGACACCTTTTGTGAGGTCCATTCAAGGCCATTCTCTACAGTAAAGTTGAAGTCAGCAATCCAGTTTTTCCTAGATGTAGCTATGGACAGAAAGGTGTGATTCGAAGAATGAAAGAAAAGCTCACCTGCACACACACACACACACACACACACACACACACACACACACACACAC
>NW_020949190.1:0-27941 GCF_900497805.2 Vombatus ursinus | reverse complement strand
ACACACACACACACACACACACACACACACACACACACACACACACAATCTGTCCCATATTCAAGTGCTTGAACAGGGATTCTTCTTCTTCTTCTTCTTCTTCTTCTTCTTCTTCTCCTTTTTTTTTTTGGCTAGGCAATGGGGTTAAGTAACTTACCCAGGGTCACACAGCTAGTAAGTGTTATGTGTCTGAGGCCAGATTTAAACTCAAGTCCTCCTGAATCTAGGGCTGGTGCTCTATTGACTGTGCCACCTAGCCGCCCCTTTAAAATTCTTTTTTTTTTTTGTAGGCAATGGGGTTAAATGACTTGCCCAAGGTCACACAGCTAGTTAAGTGTCAAGTGTCTGAGGCCAGATTTGAACTCAGATCCTCCTGACTCCAGGGCCAGTGCTCTATCCACTGAGCCACCTAGCTGCCCCTTGAACAGGGATTCTTAACCTTTTTTTATGTCCTGGACGCCTTTGGCAGTCTGGTAAAACCTATGGACCCCTTCTCAGAATAATGATTTTAAATATAATATATATGGATTTACAAAGGAAACCAATTATGTGAAATACAATGAACAAAATATTTTTAAAAAAGAATTTCACAGACCTCAGGTTAAGAATCCCTATGCGAGAGTGTCTGATATCTATCATAAAAGATTTATCTCTTTGGATCAAATATTTTTCTCATTCTTTTGAAAAGGAAAGGTTAAATAAGATTAAGTCCTTAAGACCTTCACATGATTTAGTTTTCTGCTCTTTCCTCTTGATAGGAGGGGATAAGGCATCATGAGAACACTGAACTTGAATCAACATGTGTTTTAGTCACTCTGTCTCTGTAACCTTCCCATCTAATTTGGGGGTATTACCCTTTCCCCCATGGTAAAGGAGTCTGATTACCACCTAACTCTCTCTCTGCCTGGAGTCCTGCAGACACTATAAACTGGACCTTCAGATGGCAGACCACAGAAGCATTTGAGTCTGCAGAAGTTCCCAGAATCATCTCTTCTGGAGTGGGATCCAGTTCAGAGAAATGAAAGTAAGGAACACTGATGGGAGCTCATTTCCAAAGAAAATCTGCAGTGAGACTCAATGTGTATTCCATGAAAGGAGGGATGGTTAAAGGAACTGGCTCCAGAGAGAACTGAAAATGCTTCAATTTCAATTAGTCTTTGAATGAACTAAGAGGCCCATTTCACTTGAAATGCTGAGAAGTACAGGCCCAGTACCTGTGCTGAATGAAGACAATATAAGAGTTCTCTAAAAGTGAAAAGAGAAGGGGCAGGAACCCACAGTATGACAGCAAACATTCCCAGGAGGAAAATCAGAGAGGTTTCTATGCAGCCATTAAGAAGGAATATACCAGAGGCTATGGACAGGTGGTGAGATATGGGGCAGGTTTTCAAATTTTTCTCCTATGTCTTGTTTAGATGGAGAAAACTTCCCTGATTCTATTCTGGGGACTGTGCTATTTCTTCCCCTTTGTCATCTCTATCAGCTCACCCTCTTCCCATCTCTTTCCATCTGCTTTCTACTTGCTAATTTAGGGCACCCCTTTTCTTCTCACTTTTAGAGAACTCTTAAATCATCTTAATCTCAGATACTGGGCCTATATATACTTTACATATTTTGATAACAACTCAATGAATTGCCTCTAGTGACAGGCAGTGTTACCCTTGGAAACAAGCTGTCTCTGTCTCTCTTTCTCGATCTCTCTGTCTCTCTTTCTGTTTCTCTCTCTGTCTCTCTCTCTCCCCCTCTGTCTCTCTCTCCTCTCCAGCCCCCCAGTTTTCCCTCCTGTGTCACTCTCCTCTACCCTACCACTCTCCAATCACAGAAACACTTCCCTATGTCCCTCACATACAACTAATAAAACGAGTAAGGTGAAACAAGAGATGCGAAGCCCTAGGTAATTAACTCCTTCGATGACTGGTCCCTAAATGATCAAGAGTTGACTTGGTTTCATTTTAGCCAACGTTATGATGCTGATCAGCTAGAAAAAACTGAGACTCCCACCCCACTACGCTTGGTGGAAACTGTGCCTCATCCAATATGAGACAAAAAGACAGGAGCCAAGAACCACCTGAGCACCAAAGCAGCAGCACGTGGAAAATGACTTAATCACACACTTATGCTCTGACTGAATGAATGAAAGGCTAAAGAACTGTTCCCCCACCCCTGGGAGTGGGTGAATCCTTGAAGCAGTGGGCAAATAATGAAGAAGGCAAAGTCTTTATGTATCCCTCATCTGAGAGGTTGGAGCGGATGGCAACACAGGCCCAGGAACACCTGGGGAGGAACACACACCTGTGGGACTTAAACTTGGCCTGCCTTTTTTGGATTGGCCTTGTCTGATTGTTCGTCCAACCAACCCAACAATCAGTTGTATTAACCCAGCTAGAAAAAGATCAAAGACTGGGAAAGAAACAATGCCATCATCTGTTTTTGACTGGAAAGAGAGTGAGGTTCAGGCATTGTTGTTATAAGTACTGATGACTTCATCAGTGTAGGGAACTCCTGGTGTGGAAACTCCTTCCACTGCCACAGACTGGTAACTCAACTGCAGTTTATAGATTCGGGGTGGGGGCACTGAGAGGCTAAATGTATTTTTCAGGGCCACATAGCTATTATGTTAAGAGCCAGGACTTGGACCCAGGTCTTCTCTCCAAGAGAATAGCTGTCTATCCATTATGTTATATTGTGTCTCTTGTACTAATTCATTTAGATAAGAACTTAAGAGGCCACATAGTTTTTCCTTTGTTTAAGGAATTCATCTTTTCAAAATATCCCTGCAAGACAGTTATCCATCCTCTGCTTAAATTCTTCCAGTGCCTGAACTCATTATTTCCTAAGGCAATCTATTCAATTGTTGACTCTCTGAAAATTCAGTGCCCAATTATTGTTGAAGGGTCTGACCAGTGCAGAGCATTGTGGGACTGTTACTCCCCATTTTCTGGACAATATAAGCAACCCAAATCAACTAGATATATTTTCAATTTTATCTCCCACAGGTCATAGCTATACATGTAAGCCTACCCCTCAGTAAAGGCCTAAGCCAGTAACAACAGGGATCTGTATCAGACAAGGTGGGTGGGCAGGTCAATCAGAAAAAGTCATGGCACAAATTTTCAGAAAAATGATTCCTGGGTTGGGGGCTGATGGCTACAGCACGACTTTCCTCAGACTGGCTTCTTAAAACAGGCTCTGTGGTTGTGGAATCAGGCCAAGGGAAGTAACATGGTTGCCAAAGTGAAATAATAAACAAATAGCCTAGGGAGAGCTGAATGAAGTGGGATGGAGAGAAGAAGGATGATCTGTGGGTTTCTGAAAGGCGATAGGACTGTAATAGGAATTCTATCCTGAGCAACTAATTAATGCCCAGAAAAAAAAATTCCTAGCCCTGGGAGGGTAAATGCCACAAAGAACAGACAGAGAGCATAGAAAAGAAGACTAAATAAGTAGAAAGAAGAGGCAGGGGTTGGAGGAAAGGGAGAGAAATGGGGGAAACAAGGAAAAAAGAATGGGAAGTTGAGAGGGGCAGAGTAAGAGAAGAGGAGGAAGGAAAAGGGAAAGAATGAGAAAGATAAAGAGGTATAGAGATGGAGAAGGGAAACAGAGAAAGAGGGAGAGGGATAGAAGAATGAGTAGAGTTAGAGGGAAGTTGAGTACTCTTTAAAGAGAGTTCACTGGAGAAAATCCCTGAGAAATAGTTTTTGGTTGCTGTCCTTAGTTCTCAAAGAGGACCAAAATTGCATCACTATGTCAGAGTCAAGTTATGGTGTGTTCAGCTGTGGTTTATCAGACCAATTCGAACTTGGAATGCTCTACCACAGGTTGGACATAAATGGTCCATGTGAACATTTGTGGGGGGGATTCTCTCAATTTGCACATCTCATTTCTCTTTTGAGCTACTTCAATTCTGCTTTGAACACAGCACCTTCTTTGATGTGGGTATGCCATGTTGGGAGAATATGTTGAGAAATAGCAATTTAAAAAGCAACTTCGAAAGAAAACTCTAGGAAGTGCCAGAATGGCTTAGTATGGGTGACTTGGAACAGTTGGAATTAGAAGTGGAGATAATGGATGACTAGTAGCTTGGTTGAGAAGAAGACTGGAGGACTTAGGAAGGGATGGGACAGAAATTAGCTAGAGCATGAGGATTTGCTAGAGGAAATAGGGAAACTACTTATGGATAGGCAATAGGAGTTGTGAATGACCTGTGAAAGGTAATAGATAAGAGGTTCTACATTGACAAGGGTCGCTCTCTAGAAGGAGAGAAGAGAAAATGGATTGTCTTCTTTGGTGTGGGGGAAGTGTCTGTAAGAAAGTTTTCAAGAGAAAAGAGAAGAAGTTTAAGCTGCATCAGGAGAAGAGGAAGAAGGAAATAAAGACTAAGGCTGAGGCATAATGGGTGATCTTATGGGACCAAAGAAGCTGAGGAGCAGGAGGAAAAGATGAATAACTAGGGCAGGAACCAAAGATTACCAGGCCCTCTAATGTAAGATGGAAAGCAAGATAGGTGGAATCCAGGGGCTGCAGACTGAAGGATGTTCATCCTGGGTCTCTAAAGGAATTGTCAAGCCTGGCTTTGGACAGTCATCTGAGGGCAAACTTAGGAAATGAGGAAATCACTGTTAAAAAGGTGAAGAACATCTAACAGAGATTTTGTGATTGATACTGACAATGCACGCAGTCCAGAGTTTCACAGTGAGCAGTTTTTATGATATGGGGAGAATGCACCAAAGCAAATTACACTGCCATACACATTTTTTCACAGGAAACTTAAAAATAGGCATATGCACATATAGACACATTTGTGTCTGTGTGTACATAAGTTCACACACATAGGTACATGAACTTTTAAAAATTTCTTTGCCAGGGCAGCTAGGTGGCTCAGTGGATAGAGCACTAGCCCTGGAGTCAGGATGATCTGAGTTCAAATCCAGTCCCAGACCAGACGCTTGACACCTACTAGCTGTGTGATCCTGAGCAAGTCACTTAACCCCAATTGCCTCACCCCCGCCTCCAAAAAAAATTCTTTGCCTAAAGTACAGCAGTGGCAGAAGTTAAAGTCTTACTTCAAATGAAATCAACAAGAGCTCAATCCTCCCCCTCTGTCAGAGAGGCGGCAGCAATGAATAAGCTGTAAGACACATTAATGAGAAATAACAGAGATGATGGCAAAAACACTTCCCCATTGACCCAATCTATCAGCAGTTAACAGCCCCAATCTCCTGATGGCCCGCGGAGACAGCTCAGAGGAGATTTGGCTGAGGAAAAGTTATCAGGACCGAAGTGGCCATGAACACAGGAACTTACATTTCCACGATGCCCTCCGGCAAGTTGGCTGGGATTTCTGTCAAGCCTTTTCCTCGACAATCCACAATATTGTTGCTACAGGTACATGCGGATGGGCAGGATATCGAATTGACACTGCAGGATGGAGGCTCTGAGTGGGCGCCTGTGGGGTCAAAGAAGGAAAATCCAATCAACAAGAATCTGGGTCTTCTGATTCTCACCCAGAGCTTCCCATCAAGGTGGCAATGGCCTGGATCACTTAGGCCCCAAAGAAGAATTGGGCAGTGAATTATCTGGATAATTGTTGCCAATTTTCCGCTTCAGAGAACCTACAGAGTCACAGCTGCCACAGACTCTATATTCAGCAAGTGGGAGACATTCTAGAGTTTGGCCCTGACCCCAGCCCCTTTCCATAGTGTTCCTTCTGCTTTGTTACCCCATTATCCTTCTGTTTCAGAGGAAAAGGGGGCCTTGGGGTTAAACTAGAATAAAAAGTTGTCTGTGGAATCTAAAGCCAACATAATGAGACAGTGTTCATAGGCTGCCAAACATCTGGAGGACCAGTGAAGAACTCACAATATCTTAATCAGTTAGTCTTTATGAGGCCAAACTTCTGTATAATTAGAAATATTTGGATGATGGGCTGAGTTTTCCAATTTTCATTTGGATAGTTGGTGTTGGATGGAGAAACAGTTGAAGTTTAAGTGAATGTCAAGGTTAGATTCTAAGCAGAAAAGTGCCTGGGTAACTTTTTATGGCAGGAAGTCCTAGAATTGACTTACCCAAACTCTAGTAGGAGGCAGGAGGAAAATAAACAATATTTTACACAATTTTCCCCTGATGTGCTTTAGTCACAGCTGAAATCTAACTGGACTACTCATCATCTCCTGAAAGTGGCCCACACTCTCTCACTGCTACTTTCTTGCGTATACTACTCTTTAACCCTGAAATGTCTTTCCTCTCCAATCCCAGTGTACTGACATTTTCATTGTTGGTCAGTTGTTTCATTTGTGTCTGATTCTTCATGACCCTATTTGGGGTTTTCTTGGCAAAGACACTTGAGTGGTTTGTCATTGCCTTCTCCAGCTCATTTTACAAATGAGGAAACTGAAACAAACAGGGTTAATTGTCTTGCCAAGGGCCACACAGCTAGTAAATGTCTGAGGCTGGACTTGAATTCAAGTCTTCCTGACTTCAGGCCTGGTGCTCTGTCTACTACCAGTCCTTTAAGAATCAGCTCAAATGATACCTCCTCCATGAAGCCTCCTTTGGATCCTTGACTGGAAGTAATTTCTCCCTCATTTAATGTCTTACTTCTTCTCTTGCACATCTATCAAATTCTAATTTATATTGTATTTATCAATTGTGCTGTCTCTCCCCTATCAGACTGCAGGATTCTTGAGGGTAAGGACAGAGTCTGATTTATTTCTTATTTATTTATCTGACTCCCAGAACATATTTTGTTGTTGTTGCTGAATAAATAAATAAATGAATCATCAATGCCTTTTCTACCTGGAGGCTTTCTGACTCAACTGTTAATACAGTTGCCCTCAGTGACATGAAAGGCATTTTGGAATTTCTTAGAATTTAGGTATGCCTTAATTCCTAGGGATAAAGAACAAAAACAAACAAACAAACAAACAAAAACAAACCACATGAAACGCAGTAACTATAAACACTAAAGCCATCCCTCTGCTTTGTGTGTTCTAGTGGATGTCAAGTCAGAACCAAAGCCAAGTGATAAAACCCCACAAAAAGCTTATTTATAAAGCCAAATCTGAGAAACATTGGAAGTCCCTGAACAAACTCAACATTCATAGAGCAGATAAAAATTCCAATTCCTCCGTCCATTTCTACCATCAAATCCTTGTCCAAGAAGATCTTTCAGGAGTTTTCAAGACATGTTTTTTGTTCTCTTTCTCAATTTTTTAATGTGAGCTAAAAATCTGAAAAATGCAGTCAATTTTCCAGTAATAAACTGCCTGTGAATTGGGAAATTTATGACCTCCAAAGCAAACCAGACCCAAACCTGCTCTTCTCATCCCTGATTCCCCAGCAGGGCCTCACTATACCCTAGCCACATTCATCCACAGATGGTTTGGTTCAATTTCTTTCTAGCCCCTACCTTCCAGCTGAAGGAAGGATCTCAGGCAGGGAAAAACCCAGCCCAAGCCTATAGACCTCATGTTGGCAGTTTCACAATCTAGAACCTGTGACTAGAACCTCTCAGGCCACAGATTAAAGAGGAAATATAGGAAAATTCTTCAAGGAAGGAATACACACACACACACACACACACACACACACACACACACACACACATTTTGGTTTGGATTCAATTCACCAGAAAGACTTAACAGCTTAAAGTGAGTCAGAGCTGCAGCTGGTTTGGAGCAGAGAGCCAACGTGCCCTATGGCAGACCCTCATTTGGACTCTTAAGAGAGAGCCTTTTACTATCCCTGTTGAAATCTCCTCATGCCAGAGTGTGTTCACTCTACAGGTCCCTGGACTGAGGTCTGAAGCTTAATGTGGAATGCTTAATATCGCAGCAGGAGCCCTGCCCCAGCAAATGCCAACAGCAATTAGCATAGATACCCTGGGACAAAATATAATAACCATCACTCAGAAACCCCTATATTCTTCACCACCCCCCATATACAGACACGTATAAATCATGTACCTCTCCCACCATTATGAATTAACTTGTATGTTTGCTGAGGGACTTGTGTCCATAGGGATGAGGACTTCAAAGTCATATAATACCTAGTTATACTGACCATCAGGAGAGCCTAGTAAGACATAATCTGTTGGAATGGAGAAATGACAAGGGACCAAAAGAAGCAAGAATTGAGTCATTCTCCTAAAGATGGAAGAAATCAGACATATTTCCAAATGCAGACAGTTTACCAGTTTCTGAAAGAATCCTCCAGATAGTTATTTTTCCTGCTTCTTGGAAGCATCCTCTCCTTCCTCCATTTGGAGATTTTTAAAAGGAATATTGGGGGTAAATGGCTTCCATCCTATCAGCACACATCAGAGAGATGCACCGTTCTTGGGCACAAATGTCAGGATTTTGAAATGCAGACGGCTCTACCAACAGAAACTGCCAGTGACTGGTCTTCTACATCAAGGGGTGAATTCTCCTGACAAAAGCAAAGGAGAATTGCAGTAAAACCCATGCCTCTTGTTTGAGAAATGTCATGAATTCCATAGAGAATTTATGTCTGTGCACTTGAATTTCCATCAGTTCAAACAGATTGAAACCGATGGTCATCTTTCTTTTGATCTGCCAATATTATTTGGATAGGATGTGTCAGAAAATGGGAGAAAGAGAAACAATGTGTGCTCAGGCTGATATTGGAGGCAGGAGGTGCTGAAATGGACTTAAAAAAAAAAACAAAACAAACCAGGTCCTTCCAACTTTCCCCCTGCAGCTAATTCTCTGCAAAGTAAAATCAAATTGGTACTGAGGCCTCTCCTGGGGGTTGTTGTGTTTCTCCACAGAGTCCTAGTGGCTTTGCATATGTGAAATGTACATTCCGTGTTTCAAGCAGCACTGTCCAATATGAAGAAAAAAGCATTTTAAATACACTGATTTTGTTGCTGCCTGCAGTTTACATTGAAACAATGGTTTAAAAAATATCTTCCCCCAATATCCTAGGCTGCTATTAATTTGGCACTTGCATGCAATGAAGCTATTATCCACTTTCTTCAATAGGACACTTGAGGGTTAAGCCGAAGACCAAAAATTCTGCCCATTTCCCTAGGAAAAATTCTGCCCCAGTCAGTACCACAGGCAGTGGACCTACTTTTTGACAAGGCTTTTATATTTGGCAACCACTGTGGTCATAAATGCCATGGTGGAAGGGGACTTCTGAGGGTATTTATTCCAATACAAGTATTTGGGAATATTATTGACAACAAGGTAGATAAGTGGTATTCCTCCCTTTGTTTGCAGGGGGAGTCATGGAGAACTCTCAACTTCTGTAGTCTATCCTTTCCATTTCCAGACAGCTTTGTTAGGAAATTCTGTATAGTTTGAATACCGTTGCTGTCCTTGTCTCCCTCTTTTGTATGTTACATAGCTTGTCACAGTACATTTTAAAATGTGATGTCCATCCCTGGGCTTGACACTCTAGGTATGGTCTGACCAGGATTCAGCACAAAAGTGCTACCATCTCCTTTACTCTGAAAACTATACAGTTATCCCTTCCACATCATGGGAATTAGGGGTGCAGCGCCCCCGTGATCTGGAAAATTCATGTAAATTTTTTTGGCCCTCTCTTCATACCAGAGAATAAGTTTGAATTTTTTCTTGTTCTTTTATAGGGTGTTTATAGTACCTTATTGTAAAATTTGGGTTAAGTATTTGACCAGAGGCTCTGTGCTGTCTATGGACCTTCTCCCAGCATCTGAGGCTTCTGTAAAACTCCCCCCAAATTCCCATTTAATTTCTTATGCCAAGCCATGATATATAGAAACTGCAATGGGGAAAGTCGCAATGTGGAAGGGATAACTGTACTTCTATTTTTATGGAATTAAGATCCTACTAGCTTTTTTTGGCTTTCATATCACCCTGACTCATACTAAGCTTATAGCCAATTAAAACCCTCAGGTCTTTTTTTCGCGTAATGTACCTTCTAGCTGTGTCTCGCTTCTCTTATATTTGTACAGTTGATTCTTTCGACCCAAGAATAGGTTTTTACATTTATCCCTATTAGATTTCATCTTGTTAGTTTCAGCCCACTGATACAGCCTATTTAGATTTTTAAGGTCATAATTCTGTGACCAGTGTATTAGATTATCCCTCTCCACTTTGTAGTTGTGTTCTGTAATATGACAACGTGCAAATACAACTTTGAGCTCTGTGTCACCTGCAAATTTCATCCATACACCATCTCTGTCTTCCTCCAAATCACTGGTAGATTTGAGATTTTTCCCATTTGCTTTTTGCCTCAGGGAAACTGACTTCTTTGGGGTCCCAGGATCATATTTCAAATGGGTAGTCACCGCAACACTCAGAAGTATGCTGTAGTGCCCCTGTGATGACCCTGAGGACAGGCCACTTGATTCATTCAAGCGAGGATATCCAATTTCATGGCAAGATAGGACTGGTTGAGCTAGATGTCCCCAGAAATGAGGGAGGGTTCTCCCTCACTTTGGAGCTCCCCTCAGTGTGGGGTAGTAGAAAATCAGTGGACCCAGAGTCTGGGAATCTGAGTTCAAATTCCAGCTCTGCCACTCACTAGCTTGTCTACCCTCTTACCAAGTCTCAGTTTCCTCATCAGGAAAATAGGGAAAAGATGAGCACTACCTAATTAATACATGTAAAGTACCCTGCATACCTTCAAGCACTATTTAAATATGACCTATTATTGGTACTAATAATAAGGTTGAAATAAGATAATTATGTGAAGTGCTTTATAATCATAAAATTGCTATATAAATGTGAGCAGAATGGGCTTGGGGAAATGAGTACCACTGGTTGGCCAGGTGCTATTGCTTATAGGTTGGGCTCAGGGGCTGACAGGGCAGGGCGTGGGGTGTCTGGAGGCTAAAGGGAAACTGCCGAGTTCCTTGGAGCTCCCTCTGGGGACACCCCTCCCCATACACATACACTTCTGTGGTGAGGCCAGGAGTTCATGTCACCCCTTGATCTCTAACCCACCTCCCAACATCTTGGGCTCTGCCTAGTCATAGCTCCCACTCCCACTCCTGCTTGTGGGTGGCTGGAGGGAGAGAGGAAACTTCCAAGGAGGACAAAGAAGCACTCTGTGGTTCTCTTCCAGGTGGTGACCCACCCCAGAGCTATGCTTCAAGGGGAAGTAGGAGAAGATCTGCCTTCCTCCCTGATGTGTTGCAGAGCCACAGGGCAGACTAAGCATCAAAGCTCCGGAGCAAAGTCTTTTATCCAGAGAGAAGAAAAGAGATTCCCACACTCCTTTGGAAGAAAAGGGCAAAGCAAAAGGAATAAGCTGCCTGGTAAGCCCATTCCACATGTGTATACACTTCTTTATCATCTCTCATTAATCCACTGTATCCTTGTGTGAACCAGCTTTGTAGGACTCTTCTCCCCCATCTTCCCCCCCCCCACTCAAAAGCTGCCCTCAATGAGAGCTGCAACTAACAGACATTGTTGGTATTGAGAGCACTTGTAATCTTTCTAAAGATTTTCTTTTGTACATCTGTGTCTACAAGTATCTATTCTTCAGTTCTTCATTTTTTAATGAGCACCCAAGGTACCTGGTCTTGGGAGCTCTTTCCATGGATCTAAACACCACCCCTTCATCCCATCATGTCTAGAATCCTCTGGCCATTCCCATCCTATTATTACATGGATGGAGTCAGGACATCTACATAATACCTGTCATTCTGTCATGGGCCAAGTCTCCTAGCACCTCTGTATGCCTTTCCTGAATTCTGAAATCATATTATAACATATAGAAAAGTGGGGCAAAGCATTCTTTCTCCTGGAAGCAGCTATGCCTTTCCTGGCCTCCTGCTCAAATTCTAATAGCCCTGGCACAACATTCTGAGAATAGAGAATGGTCCAGGGAGAAGAGGCAGCTGGGGTTTTTCGTGGGAACTGCCTTCTCCTGATAATCAGAGGGAATTGCTCCCAGGCCAAACGACCATCTGAATTGGGGAAAGATGACAGGGGATGGTTTCCAGATCAAACCTGTCAATTTGAAGATTCATTGCGGGCATCTCACTAGGTAGCGCCTCTGGTATGCTAACTCCATGACCCTGCTCTATTTTTCTCTACTTTGGCAAAGAAGTAGACCCAGCTGTGGGCTGGGAAATTACCCCTTTCTAGGCTTCCACCTCATTTTGCACCCTGCAAAATGGGAAAAATAATCCAAACTGATCCTAAAGAGTATGTGTGTGTGTGTGTGTGTGTGTGTGTGTGTGTGTAAGCATGTGTGCATGCTTTGAATAAAGCCGAAGAGAAATACATGCTTATCTAGTTTATTGGAGATAGGAATTTAAATCATAAAATATGAGCCAGAAGAGACTTTAGACCATAGATTGTTAGGAGATGGAATGTAAGAGCTGGAGGGACCATTAGGGAGTATCTTGTTATGATATAGCTAGGTGGTAGATGGGATGGATTCTGGACCTGGAGTTAGTTAGTACCTCAGACACTAACTAGTTGTGTGACCATGTGCCAGGCACTGAACTTCTGTCTGCCTCAGTTGTCTCATTTGTAAAATGTGGATAATTATATATATACACATATACACACATATACACATATGTGTATATGTATTCACACAGACACAATGTGTGTATGTGTGTGTATGGATATATATATACACACACACACACACACACACACACACACACACATATCCATACACACACATATATACTTTGCAAACCTTAAAGTTCTATCTAAACATAATATCCTCTTATTTTATATAAGAGGAAAATAGGGCCTAGAGAAATGAATTGTCCAAAGACTTAAGGGTAGGCACCACAACCATCTCAAATGGACCTCAATGGATATAAGCACTTATACCCAGGGTTACATATAGCCCTCAGCCCTCTTGTCCGGCTCTGTCTGAGCAGGAAGGTGACCTCAGAGTTCATTTGACCCAAACCTTTCAATTTAGAGAAGAGGGAATTGAGAGCCACAAATGTAGTTAAATAACTTGTTTGAGTTCATGTAATTAGTGGCTAAGCTACTAACTTGGAATCAGGAAGACCTGAACTATAATCTGGCCTCAGACACTTACTAGCTATGTGACCCTGGGCCAGTCACTTAACCCTGTTTGTCTCAGTTTCCTCATCTATCAAATGAACTGGAAAAAGAAATGGTAAACCACTTTGGTATCTATGCCAAGAAAACTCTAAATGGGATCCAAAGAGTCAGACAAGACTGAAGCAACTGATAACAACAACAATAACAAAGCTGGACTAGAACTCAAATCTCTTGGTTTGTAGAAAACTTTGAGTCAGAGTTTATAGATGGCAGAGTGGACAGCAAATACCCCAAACTGCTCTTTTCTTTGCTTTAGGATTAAAAATGTCCTTGGCATCCCAAAGGACAGGAGGAGTAGGCGGCACTGAGCAGTCTAGACACTGGCTGGGTATCTAAGCTCTGTGTGACTCAGGGCCATAGAGTCATTGAATGTCAGAGCTGGAAAGGCCCCTGGATTATTGTTTAATGGTCCCATCTTTTCACTTTGCACACCAGGATGATTGAACCCTTCTGTTGCATTATAACTCACTTTCTTTATTTCCTTGTTTTCAAACCTCATACTGCAGTGTACCCACAGTGGAGAAATCTATAGGACCCATGCGTGTACAGAAATAAATTAATTCCTGTTTTCAAATTAAGCATCCCCATTGGCCTCTGGCCTTTCAAAAGCCAACAATGGATTGCAATGACAACGGTGTGGGAGCAATTATGGAAAGAATATAAATGAATATGATTTAAATGCCAGAGGCATTATAAGTTTGGAAATGGCTAAATAAACCTAATAATCTCTTTCTTGTGATGTCCAATTATAGCACATTAATTAAAATCTACCAAGGAGGCTGTGCCTAGTCAAAGTTCACCTTCTTAATTCATTTTAGCCTTAGTATTTGGTCTCAGAAAAAAAAATTGAACAAAACACACACAAGGACATTGCCTATTCTATTTTTGTCAATCAATCAATCAACAGGTATTTACTGAGTACCTAGTATGTGCTAGGTCCAGGGCTAGGAGGGGATGTAAAAAATTATATGATAAGTCCCTTTTCACAAGGAATTTAGATTAAGTAAGGAAGACAAGATAAGATAAATACATATAAGAAAGGGAATTAAAAATGTAAGGTGGTTTTTGATAATTGTCAAAAATGATCATAGCCTCATGGATTTATAGTCAGAAGTAACCTTAGGTCATCTAGCTTAACCTCCTAATTTTAAAAATAGGTAAATTTCGCCCTCCTCCCCCAACCCCAAATCAAGTGACTGGCCCAAAGTAATCTAGCAGATCTGAGATATGAACTCAGGTTATTTGATGAAAAAATGCAGTATTCTTTCCACTGCTTACATTGATAGTAAGTGCTTTAAGAATCTAGAGGAGGAAAAACATGGAATTTTAAAGCTCTGAGGTATCTTAGAGATAATTTAGTTCAATCTTCTCATCTATGTCTAAGGAATTAAAGATGCTGAAGGTAGAAGTGACTTAAGCACAGCCTGGCCAAGAACTTGGAAGTCTTTACCTTAGATTTTTAAACTATGACTGTGAGGAAAAAAGATGGGGATTCTCCTGGAATAAAGTGTCCAGAAAACCTAATACATGGTCCCCATTTACTCCCTTTAGGTAGGTTTCTACCAAAATCATTTAGGATAGAGTAAAGGAAGAACCTGTAGGTCAAATAATATTGGAGTTGGTCACCAAGGCATCATCTACTTCCATGTACCTTTGACAGGAGAAGCCCCCTCCTCAATGGTAGGATTTGGGGATGGTCCTTTCAATGGGCAGAACCTTCCAAGTTTCCTTATAGGCCTAGGGTTCTACGTTTCATCTTTAACTAAGAAAAATTATGAAAGGAGTTTCCTTTACCTTTATCTGAAGGAAGCCAAACATGGAGAGTGGGGAGGATGGGGAGGGAATACTTAGACAACTGCAAAAACTCCTTTAAAAAAGGAAGAGTCTGAGACAACCTTTCCACCAACTCCCAATCACCTCCCCTGAGTGCATAAAATAAGTACGTTTAAATGGGAGGGTGCATTTATCAGGGGGACTGGAATTAAAGTGAAGTGCTCTGTGAGCAAATTTCTAGGTTGACTAGAGATAAGAAACTCATATTCTGGGCTTCTGAGAAGAGGTCAGTCACCAACCAGACTGCTGGATTGAATTCAAAGAGATAACAAGAACATAGAGAAGGGAGGGCCCTGGCCGACTGAGCAAGATAAAGCTTTCTCCCTATCTGCTGAGTAATGTGTGAGGTGAATTTCTCATTACCATGTAAGGGCTCAGGGTGGTTTATTCTGCTGTAGTGACGAGGGTTTCAGGGACAAAACTACACTCCTGGGATGGCTTAATTGACTCTTCCAGCTCCCATCCCCTCAGCCTATCAGATGCCCCTGACAGAAGAAAATGAACTTTCCCAGAGAAGTTCTGTTCTTGCTTTTCCAAAAGGAAATTTTCCCCAGTGAAATGTTAGAGGAGCAGTAATAACATGGAGCTTTTGTGGCTCTGAAGGTTTAAAAAAATCCAACAAACCTAAACCCTCAGCCTCTGGTGGTCCATTACCATTAAGGCCAATAATGCTGTCTTTGCCCAGTCTACCATAGCTGCCAGTGACCTTGACCTCTACTCAGAGCTGGCATTGGATTTTTAACATAGTTCTGTGTCATGGCCCAGGTCTCCTATTTTCACTCCTATTTTCGCTCATTCTTCACCTTTTTATGCCAGTCCATTTCCATCACCCTTAAAAGGCACTGAGAGAATTGTAAATCTTTGGTGTGTATAGAAGATGTCACATTGCTAATTTAGAATCTCTGGGATGGTTCTGTAGGTGATAAAGTGAGTATTGCTTAAATGTGGACTGCAGCTGAGAAAAGGTAGGATTAATACCCTCCTGGAATCTGGGATCTAAGAACTTAATTCTCATGTGCTAAAGTGTCACCTGGCTTAGTTATCAAGGGGCTATATGGAGAAGCTCATGAGCTGGTAAGGTTAATTACTATGAGTAAGGAAGGTAATTATAAAGCTCGTATCTAGACATCATCATCATACCAAGACATCTGCAAAAGGAGGAATGCTCACATTGGAGACTTAAGAGAGCATGCTTCTCATTCTGGTCTGGGGACTCTCACCACAGTCTTTCCCTGTGACCTGGGTGGCAACGACATAGTATGCTCTGATGGAAAAGCTGAGACTGACAGTACTGTGTTCATCTGATTGTGCTGTATTAAATTTGGCACACTACCATAATGATGTGTTTTAACATTCTCTCTAATTAGTTTTTCTCACTAGCCGTTGTATGGTTTCTGCACTGTATAATTATTTCTTTCACTGGCACTTATGTAGATATTGTACCCTTTACCTAATAATTACTGTAATTATAGTGACTATATCTGAATTTGATGCCTGTGTGATAAAAAGGTTTTATTATATGTGTTTGATGGGTAGTTATTTCTAAGTGGGTGTGGGAATTATTAGCGTCTACAGGAATTTATTTAGGTGGTGCTATGAGAAATGTTAAAATCTCTTTAGAGATTAGACATTTGATGAAGCTGAAGGCACTTGAAAAGCAATTAGAACAAAGATTTTTGTTTTGTTTTTGTCTGGACTTGTGAGTTCATTGGGACGGATTCTTGGTGTGGAAATTCTCTCCACTGATGAAAATCAGCTCTTTCTCAAGAGGGCCTGGTACCTAGTAGGCACTTAATAAATTCTTATTGATTGACTAATTCTCTATAACTGGTAGTCTTAGAGAGTGACCCGGAGGTACTGAAAGGTTAACTGCTTTGTCCATGGTCATATAGCAAGTCAGAAACTGGACTTGAACCCAGGACTTCTTGTCTCTAAGGCTAGCCCTCTATCTACTATGGTTCACTGTTTCTCAGATCCTAAGAAAAGTAGAATTAATTCTAAGCAATGCAATAATCCATATGTTTCTTTGTATATTACACACGGATCTACATTGAGCTTGCAAAGAACAGATAATATTCCTGCTTAAAAAAGGCACTTTGTAAACCCCAAAGAACATCAATGTGGCTGCAGCTATTATAATGACCATCATCATTACTACTCCTCTCAGTACCTAGCACAAAAGCATTGATGACACATCATAATAGGGCAGTTTCCTGTTTAGGTAACAATTGATCCCATTCATGGATAAACTCCTTGGTTTTGCTTTTCTAACTCTCACCTGGCTTATTCATGAGGCTAACTCTGTTACTCCCTTTGCTTGGTCTTAGCACCAAGAAACTAGAATTGTTAGAGACAGCGAAACCAGAGAGCAGCTATTTCCATGACTGGATTAACTGGAAAGTCTACTTTATCTCACTATCAAATGCTCTGGCTTTCAGAAGGGACCTGGAGGACCTTTCCCATTGGGAATGGAAGCTGCCTGTGTGGAAGCAGCAGATGTCAGCAATGAGTTGAAAAAAAAAACAAAAAAACACAAGAACACTTTTTTTTTTTAAAGTCACCTACTTCCAGAAAGTCTTCTCCATTTGACCCAGAGTCACCTACCGTTTCCATACATTTAAGCAATTTTCAATCATGGATCTAGATAGTGATTCATTACTTATATATCCTAGGTAATTTCTGCATTTGTTTTATTTAATGTATCCATATAGAGCTGCTGGATTCATCTTGTCTACCCACTACAGTAGAAATTCCTAGAAAATGGGAACAACTCTAATAAACTTTGTGAAACCCACTATGCCGTTGATTTTATCTGTCTCAGGGATGCTTCATAAATTCCTCCAATGGCCTAAGTGATCTGTGATCTCATTGAAATGGGCATACTCTTTCCAGTGACATAGGGCACTAAACCACCATTTAGTGACTGACCATGCTGTGTGATTCTTGTCCATATTCTTTTGTGAGTTTTCCACAGGGAACAATTCTAAAATTAATAAATAATGGGGTGTGATCAAAGGTCAGGGTGAATTCCTCAGATTACCAAACAATGAGCTTCCTTTCTGTCTCCGCCCCTCAAAAGTACAATCTTTACACAACACAGTTCTCAAAATCTGTAATGGAACTGATGCAACATTTTTTTAGACTGGACCTATAATTACATTGGCACAGGAACACCCCCCCCCCAGTGGGGATACTCCCTTTATTATCTGTAGAAGACTACAGGATTTCTACATAGTGCTATTATAATTTTCTGTGTGTCTGTGTTTGTCTAATTCTAATGTGATGGCTAAGGGAGATAGTAAGAAATCATGGGAGAGGAGGAAAGGGGAAGAGAGAAGATAGCACCCTCACCTGTGCACACATATTCTTTCTTCTGAACATCAGCTACACTGAAGCCCCTCAGGTGCACAGGAGCCATGCAAAGGGTGAACTGGCCAATGGATCGCCTCTGCCGTAGCCAATCAGAGAGCCAGGCCAGGCTGCAGTCACAGTACAGGTGATTGGAGTGGAGTCGCCTGCAGAGAAGGCAAGGGAGAGAAACACGTGGTTGTAGCCAGGATGGAATAGGGGGAGGGGGCCCTCAAACTGCCCTCCTGGTCAAGTCTCCGGAGCCAAGCTTTGAGTTGAATAGGGCGCATCTAAGGGAAATGCACAGAATCCACTGTCCTGAATCCAGGTGGTTAGAATCTCTGTGGCACCTTCTCCCATTACCATGGTGTAGTTAATTTATGAGCCTGGAAAATCTGACAAGCAGGGAGAAAACATTTCCCTCTCTGCTGTTAAATCATTATGCCCTTGGTATAGAAATGGAAAAAAAAGCTCTGGAGGACCAGATGCTGGGCTAGGACCTCTTCCATTCTTCTCCCACCTTTTTTTCCCCCTAAATGCCTTTTAAGCATCTGAATTCGGCACAGATTGCTTGGCATTCTTGGGATCACAACACAACTTTATCATCAGAGAACTGGGCTGTATAAGACAAGAAAAGGTCAAAAAGGAATATTCTTATTATTGAAGTATCCCTTCTTCATCCTTGCATTTTTTCAAAGGTATTATCAAAATGAGATTCTAATTTATACAGAGGCTCCTGTTAACCCACTACACACACACACACACACATACATACACACACACACACACACACACACACACTCACTCTTTCTCCTTCTCAAGTTCAAAGGCACCTGGAGTTTTTCCTTTACTGCTTGTCTTAAGCTTTCTCTACAGGCTGGAGCCTATAACCTTTTCCATTCACCCATATAGCTCCTGGGACTTGGGATCATTTTGCTGTATCTGTAGGATGGGAGGTAGGAGTGGGGTGGGGTGAATGCCACCCCTTCCCAGTAAGGGAGAAAGGGGGAGGGGTGATATGTGTCAAGTTTAAAGCAAGGCCACATTTAGTTGAGTGACTTATATCTCCACTAATTGGAGGCAAAGCACAAGGCATCTGTAGAAATTTCTAAAGTTTCCACCATAGGGCCTTTCTTTTCACTGGAGTGAGAAGGAACTGAGGGGAAATCTCAGATTTCTAACGGGTCATTCCAACTGTCTCTGGGTTACTAAAAGCAGCATTCTAATGGTGGCAGGTGAGTTTCGTTCACGTCAGCTAATCAAAAGCACAGGCTCTCGATCCAAGTTTCCAATGTCTAACCCTGGAAATGTTAATCAATTAAAGGTATCTGAAGACTTTTAATTAACCCACGAGCCAAGCCTGTTAAGCAACACTAAAGCCGTTGCCTGAAGGACTCCAGACAACCCTGTCTGAAACAGGGCGGGCTGAAGGGCTCTCCAACATACTTCACTGACATCAAGTTCAACAATGTTGCCTGAGTGCAGTAGACTTCCACTAATGTGCCGGTAGAGACATAAGTGCAAGCCGTAATGATGCATACACACATACACACACAGAGCCCTTGTCAATTTCAATCCTAGGGAGAGCCCTCTCTATCCACAGCTCACAGCTCATGCAGAGACAACCTGGCCCCTCCCCAACAGAGTCAAATTCTTGTCTTACTGCTCCAGACTGGGTTGGAGAAGAATCCTGGGACCATGACTGAGTCTGTGGGTTTTGGAGCCAGCTCTCAATTCCTGTGGCCCTTCCTTTTGCCACACTAACATACTTAGAATAATATATTATGTGCATTATAATTATCCTTGTACATCTTATTCTCCCTGCTGTCTTGTAAATTCCATGAAGGTGAGAACAGTTTCTTATCTAATCTTCATATCTTCTTCCACCCCTTGCACCAAACACAGTACTCTGAATATAATAGGCATTTAATAACTGCTTGTTAAATTTTATTTGAGAGCTCAGTGTATGGAGGGAAAGGATGACTTTAGTGATACGATGGCAGAGTTGAAGTTAGTATTCAGGTGCCTCTCACAAATCTATATATCCAGCCCCAGTTTCTCTCCTGAGCTCAGTCCCATCATCACCAACTACCTAATAAGCATTTCAAACTAGACGTCCCAAAAACATCTCAAATTCAACATGTCTAAAATAGAACTCATTATCTTTCTTCCCTTTACTGAATTTCCCTATTTCTGTCAGGGGCATCATCATCTTCCCAGTCTCCCAGGATCATAACCTGGGTGTCATCCTCATCTTTTCCTTCTCAAATTGTCCCCACCCACCCTTGAGAGCAGAAATGTTTCATTTTTGGCTTTGTATCCTTAGTGCCTAAAAACAATGTCTGGAATGTATAAAGAGCTTAATAAATGCTTGTTAAAATGAGATACTACTTGTAAAGCGCTCAGCATAGTCGCTGGCACATAGTAGGCACTTATAAATGTGTCTTCCCTTCCCTCCCCTTTCCCCTTGCTGATCAGTTGATTGATTGATTCTGAAATCAACATGCTTGATGGGATGGGAAGGAATGAGTTATCTTTCATTAGTTGAACACCTTCACATCAATATTGAAACAAGGGGATGTTCCTTTTCCCTTCTCTTCCTATAGGGAGTCTAGTTAAAAAGTCTATTTGCAGAAGCTCTAATTCTTTGGCCCAAAACCTACTGATGACTGCTCTACTGTCAGCTAGCCTGGAAGCTACATGGGATTTGGAACCATCAGCAGTGATGGAAAACAATCAGAGTGAAACCTCACTCAAAAATAAGTCATCAGGAACAACAAGGAAGTGCTGGACAGGCTTCAGCTAGACTTGGGGACTGAGGCATTCCTTTGTGCTTTAGGGACCCAAAGACCTTTCCATCAGAGTTCCATTTGGGTTTGTAAAGGTGATTATTGCCTCCTGCTGCCGTCACTTACCATGGAGGGACCACAGGAGATTCACCATTTAAGAAATGAACACTGAGCCGAATGATAAGCATAAATAAAGTCATTTGAGAAAGGAACAACAAGAAGAAAAAATGGAGAGAGGGGGATCGATGCAGGCTAATTCTTGTCAGTTCTAATCAAGGGTAAGAGATCAATGCAATAACGAAAGAAGGTTTATCCAGATTCTTACTGAGCTGATTAATTTAGAGAATGAAAAAAAAGTGTCTAGAGTTCTACAACTGTATTCATCCTTCTCCCTCTCCTCCGCCTTTGGAAGATCCCTGTCCCACTGGGCATTCTTTCAATTGTTACATATTTATTTATCACCACCAGCTTGTCCCTATGAGCCTTCCTTTATCTCCCCCCACACCTTTTAAAGGCTCATAAAGAACTCTGTACTTTTTTTAAAATTTAATTACCACTCCCCCCCCTTTTTAAACAAAAAATGATCACTTTTCTATGCAATGGAACCCTGTTTTATATAAAATAAAGGCACACAAATCAAATCAACGTAGTGGCCAAGCCTGAAAAGGTATGCCTCATTCCATATCTACTGTCCACCACCTCTTTATCAAAAGGCACCATCTTGCTACTTTCAAAGGGGATCCTGAGAGAGGCCTCCCAAAATGACATTAAGAGACAGCAATGAAGGTTCTGGCTAAAGCACTGGGGTGGTAGGTGGGGTTAATTTCTTCCTTTATGAACTTTACCTGTCAGAGCTAATGGGGGAGCCTGGCCTGACTGATTATTCCAAGCTGCCCTGAGTGATCTAGTTTGGAAGCTAGGAGGCATCAGAAAAAAATAGCTTTAATATTAAAGTTAAATGATCATGAAATCTGACCCTAGATGTTGCCAGGAATGTTTCTAATAATCCTGAGCTAAGGTTGAGTGTGTGTGTGTGTGTGTGTGTGTGTGTGTAATTATTTTAATGGATTTCAATAATTTCTGTGAAAAGTAATGGCAGGGGTGATGATAGGGGTAGATGTATTGGCTCCCAAAGATCTGGCATCGAGGAAAGAGTCAGACAGAAAAGAGCTGGGTCTCCCATTCTTTGGCTCTGTTTATTGGCCATGTGCTATGCTTTTGATGGTCCTTCTGCTACAGATGAAACAGATGGATGGTTAAAAAGAAGAAGTAAACCATTTCCATCCAGCCCCAGACTTCTCTCCTCACGTGACCCTATTCCTTGTTGTTTTTCTTTATTTATACACTGAATGGTAGAGGTGGCTGACTAGTGCGTATTGCTGCACGACCATTACCTGACTGCCATGGTGCACTCAATATTGATGAAACCACCTTTAGAGAACATAAGGTGAATGAATACAAATGCCAATTTATAAAGGTACCTTTTAGCCACAGATTCAAAATTAAATTTCCAGCAAATCCTTTTAGAGAGGGGTCAGTGTTCATTTTCTATAAAATGTGGTTCTCTGAATTCAATATAAAAGCTTCCCTTTATAAATCCTATTTATGACTTCCTTCCCTTCTTCTCCTCACCCCCCTCCTTCTGCCCCATCTCTCCCCCCCTTAATTACAGAGAAAGGGGGGGATTAGTCAGTGCACGCCTCCAGGGAGAGATATACAAAGCCATCTCTGAAATTAAACTAAAGAAAAAAATGGCCATAGACAGGCAGCTCGAGGAATGGGAGAGACTGATTGATTCATCTGAAATCACCAGATGAGTATTCTGGAATATCAGAGGGGATGACAGCAGCCACAAACACAAAGGTCTCCTCAAAACAATGTACCAAACAACTCTGGGTCGCTTCCCCCCCTCCCAAGAAAACAGCCCTGGCTTCTATTAATGCTACTCCTTAAAGGACAACAAAGGAGAGGAAGTATAAATCACTGATTATCAGCCCACAGGAATCAGCCTGCCAATTTCTGCAGGTGAGAGTCATTTTTCTTCTATTCAATTCGCTTGTCTAGGGAGATATACACTCCATCCCGCAGCAGCTCACTGCTTCCTTCTCCAAGACACAGACTGCCTTCTTCATTCACTATTTTTAGGATTTGCTTTAGCCCTTGGAGTTGTCCCAATGAGCTTCTCTTTAAACCTTCATCTCTTCCATCCTCCACACATTTAAAGGAGGAAGGAAAAGAATGCACATGCAGGAATTTATGTTTTATTTCGCCAATTACATTGTTGCATGAGTGGCTGTGGGAAGAGTTTGGAAAGCTAGCCTGGGAACTGGGCCAATCTTTAAAATCGTTGACTTACGGAATGGAATCTCATCTCTCTGACTTGCTGCTCTGCTTTGGTGGCAGGGGGATGGACCATTTGGCTTCAGCGAGGTCCCCAGGAATTCTTAAATCTCCATGGGCCCATATAGTTCAGGTTGATTCACTGAGCAATTATTAATGCCTACGGTGTGCCAGATGCTAGGGATGCAAAGACAGAAACGAAACCATCTCTGTCCTCAAGGGGCTTGCATTCTCCTTGAAACAACAGTCTGGCTGCTTCATGCTTTTGCTCAGATTTCTGGGTAAGAGGTTCAATGTTCTACTGCACTTTGGCCCTGTGTGTGTTTGGCTAAAGCCCGTTGCCACATAGCTCAATTCTACCCACTACCAAGACCCCAGAGAAGTTCCATTTCTGCCAACCAGCATGGTCAGTCTTCTAAAAGAGCCTTAAAAACTAAATGTGTTGGGGGAAATTTCCCATTTTATTGAGGGGTTCATTGCTCCCTTGTTTGGCACAGAGATTTATGCCCTGAGAACAAAGCCTGGGTCTACTCAAAGCATTTAAAGGAAGAACAGTAACAACAAAAAGTTGCCAGGTGACACCATCAGAAGTTCCTGGAGGCTCAGGATGGGGAGGCATGCAATGGGCATGAAGGTGTGGGATAAGTAGAGGAGGGGAACAAGCAGAAGGTAAATACTTACAGGGTGCGGATCTTTGGCATGTGGTTGAAGCTGGTGACCGGGATACGGCTGATGTTGTTGTTGTTGAGAGTACTGTTGAGATAGAAGAGGAGGAAAAAATATGGTGATCAATGGATCTGTGTTGGTGGGCAGGGGGCTGTTTACATAAGGCAACGTCGGGACGGGGAGGATTACAAGAACACCCATAAATTAGCAGCCTGTGATTATAAAGAGGGAGGTGGGGAGCCACACTC
Source organism: Vombatus ursinus (assembly GCF_900497805.2). Classification (NCBI taxonomy): domain Eukaryota; kingdom Metazoa; phylum Chordata; class Mammalia; order Diprotodontia; family Vombatidae; genus Vombatus; species Vombatus ursinus. The sequence goes on along the minus strand of NW_020949190.1, from coordinate 3,668 downwards.
ATTGGAGAGAGTCAAACAGCGCCTATTGATGACAGCAAGACTAGGAACAGCGAGGCCAGATCTAACACAGCCAATCCAATCTGGGTAGCCTAGCCACTCAACAATCAAAAATGCAGAGGAGTGGGGCAGCTAGGTGGTGCAGTGGATAGAGCACCAGCCCTGAAGTCAGGAGGACCTGGGTTAAAATCTGGCCTCAGACCAAACACTTGACACTTACTAGCTGTGTGACCCTGGGCAAGTCACTTAACCCCAATTGCCAAAAAAAAAAAAAAAAGGAAAAATGCAAAGGAGTGCCCATCAAATCTTTTACTTCCCTAGGTGGACAAACTCTACTTTCCTCTCAGCACCTCTGGATTCCATCTGAATACTAGAGCACTCTGTTGGTCTCTTTCTCTATAATTTTATAATGAATCACTGATCTAACTCAAATGCCACCTCTTCCATGAAGCCTTCCCTGATCCCCCTGCTCATTAACAACTTTCTCCTTGGATCTCAAGGAACACTAGATAACCCAGTGCTTACAGAACAATAGCAAATTTAAAAAAAAAATAAAGATTGGATCTTCCTGTCTTGCCCAGGTTGGAAATGCCACGTCCATTGACAAGCCAGACTCCACCGATGATCTTCACAGAAGCTTTGACCTGCTCTGTTTCTCTGGCCTGGGCTGATTTCATCTTCCTTAGGCAGCCTGGTGGCCCCCCGTTTCCAGGGGTGGGGGGGTGGGGCTCAGGCTCAGCCCCAGCTGTGATACAGTGATCACAGGTGCTTGCCACCAGTAACAATAATAAGTTTTTAACATTATTTTTTAAAGGAAGCTATGGAGATACAAAAGAGTTAGCAACCACCATGTAAGCAGTAGGGGGTTAAGTTATGAGCATAGATACCTAGAATACATAACATTATAGGATGAATATTCTAGAGATTATAGGATTATGAGTTTAGAGCTGGAAGGGTCCTTAGAGGCCATTGAGTCCAATTTCTTCATTTTATAGATTAGGGAATTGAGACTGAGGGAATTGCCCAGAGTCACACAGGTAACAGGCGTCTGAGGCAGAATTTGAACTCGGGTCTTAGCTCAGTGGAAAAGTGTCCATCCTTATAAATCCTGAGCCTAGATGGATGGACCTCTTAGGACAAACCCTCAGCTTCTAGCAGGTGAACTGAAATCCTTACTCCCACTCCCTAAAAGGGGAGATCCCAGGCAGTTTGCTCTGAGTCAAGGGAGCTGATTAATATTTTCTTCTATAAACAAACTGGCTGTGAGTTGTATGGAGCAGGCTGCCCTCATTTGTATTGCTCCTAATTACATCGATGACTCTTTGGCAGATTAGAAGCTGTAAAGTTCATCAAAGATTCCATGGGAAATGGAAATTAATAAAAGAGACAAAAGCAAAAACCCTCTGAGGGGCAGGGTCAAGTGAGGGAGAATTGGGTTGTTTGGATATGGGAATGAGGAATCCATTTCTGCCGTACTCATCCTTGGAGATGACAGCTCTGAGACTAACAATGTACTCCCACCCCCAACCCCACCCCCCACCCAGTTCCATGGTTTTTTAAGCCACAAGATGCAGAGGAATTTGAAAAATAAGGATGTGGATGTAGCTTTTTGACAGAATTTCCTCTTTGTTTACTCTCAGCAGTGCTATTTACCATGTGACCTTGGGTGCAAGTGACAACTTTGGGAATCAGTATCCTAAACTGTAAACAAACAAACAAACCAGTGTGTGTGTGTGGGGGGGGTTGGATTGGAAGATCTCTAAGGTATCTTCCAACTTTACAATCCTGTCATTCTATATTGTCCTCCATTACTCCACAGTTTACTAGTGACCCCATTATCCTTCTTTACCTTGCTCCTCCCTACACTAGCACCTCTCTGCATGTCCCTCCACCATTTTCCCAGTAGTAGGAAAGTGTCCTCTCCCTGGAGGTTTCCCTTGCTTCAGCAAAGGAGGTCTATTTTTGCCTTCTACCCTCAGAGAACTGGCCTTCTGAGACACCAGGCTTGACCACATCACAAAGCCCATTGTTCACGCTCTACTGGCTTGGGTTTGCTAGTGGCACTAGCAGAGCCTCGGCTGAAGCCTCAGAGGCAGAATGCTTGGGACATCCCTCTTCCTTAATCTTCAGACCTAGGGAATGTTTTGCTTAAGGGCTATAAGAACAGGGAAAAACCCTTCTTTTCCAGATGTTGGGAGGGAAATGTTACAATGGTATGGTATGAATGCCAAGAGACTGTCAAATGGCCTGGTATTCTACATTTGGAAGGTGTCTATCCCTACCCAGACTGTTTGTTCCCCATCCCACTGAAATATAAGCAGAGGCATTTCTGTAACTAACCTAATCTATAATCTTCAGATGGGCTTACATCCCTCTCCCACGACCAAGCCAAAGCAGGTTTCCAAGCAAAATACTTTCTTGTTATTGCTGGATCCCTACCACCTGAGCCATCCTCAGACAGGAATCTGATCGGCTCTAAGGAATGAGAGAAGTGGCAGTTTGGTTGTTTCACATTTACCCAGCCAAAAGAGGAAAGGCTGAGCCCCATTGGTTGGTGCAAGAGGTGGGTTCTGTATATACTGGGACACTCAATAGAGCAAGATTTAAGGGTCATCCTGAGGCAGAACATTAAGAACAAGAATGCCTCGATAACTCATAACTTGTCTTTTTAAGTTCTTCCTTTGGTTCACCATCTACCTTACCTCATTCATTCCTGCCACTTCTCAAGCCCTTTCAACACATGGTTTATAAACACCGAGCTGCATAGCCCAAGTCTAATTTTGTAACCCTGATATAGGGGGATTGATCAAAGGAGTTTCCTAATTTCACAGATTCTATGAAATTAGTCAGGGAAGTCCCTTAATCCTGTGGTTTTGAGTTCTCCAATCAATTTAATGAATTAACCCAGAGGTCAACTTCGTGTGGGACTTCTGTGCAGGGAGCTGATCAAAGGAGGTCCCTGATTGCCCTCTCTCCCCCCACTTATTGGTTTTGGCTCTATGCAGTTTTTCTTTTTGCCTCATATGGAGTTACTGGGTGCACAGGCTTTCTCAAACCAGTGGGGTGGTAAAGGAGGTCCCCTGGCTTGGCCACCTCAGTCACCTGATCTATCTCCATTAGACTTTTACTTGTGGGGTCATGTCAAAGCTGTTGTATTTCAAACCTTGCTCATAAGGCCAAGCAAGATTACAAATGCAATCCTTTCAGTCACTAAGCAGCAGCTGATAAAAGTTTTTACAAAGTTTTAAAATCAATTAAACATCATGTTAAAAATTTTAAATAACTTTTAAAGTACATTTTATAAATTTGTAGTATTTATATTTCTCTTTTAACTTTTTAAAATAGTATTTTATTTTTCACTAATTATACATAAAGACAATTTTTAGCATCCATTTTTGTAAGATTTTGAGTTCCAAATTTTTCTTCCTCCCCTCTTCCTAAAATGGTAAGCAATTTGGTATAGGTTATATATGTAGTACTTATATTTCTGAAGCTACTAAAGCTTAAAACCGAACTAAGACTTTTAGGATGCCTATATATACACATTTGTATTTATTCACTTTACATTTACATTGTATGTATATATTTGTTTCTCTCATTATAATGATTATTTTATTCTCTGTATTTTTTTTTCTCCATTGCCTAGTACAGTAGTACCTGATATGTGGAAG
>NW_020949189.1:0-27939 GCF_900497805.2 Vombatus ursinus | reverse complement strand
ACACACACACACACACACACACACACACACACACACACACACACACAATCTGTCCCATATTCAAGTGCTTGAACAGGGATTCTTCTTCTTCTTCTTCTTCTTCTTCTTCTTCTTCTCCTTTTTTTTTTTGGCTAGGCAATGGGGTTAAGTAACTTACCCAGGGTCACACAGCTAGTAAGTGTTATGTGTCTGAGGCCAGATTTAAACTCAAGTCCTCCTGAATCTAGGGCTGGTGCTCTATTGACTGTGCCACCTAGCCGCCCCTTTAAAATTCTTTTTTTTTTTTGTAGGCAATGGGGTTAAATGACTTGCCCAAGGTCACACAGCTAGTTAAGTGTCAAGTGTCTGAGGCCAGATTTGAACTCAGATCCTCCTGACTCCAGGGCCAGTGCTCTATCCACTGAGCCACCTAGCTGCCCCTTGAACAGGGATTCTTAACCTTTTTTTATGTCCTGGACGCCTTTGGCAGTCTGGTAAAACCTATGGACCCCTTCTCAGAATAATGATTTTAAATATAATATATATGGATTTACAAAGGAAACCAATTATGTGAAATACAATGAACAAAATATTTTTAAAAAAGAATTTCACAGACCTCAGGTTAAGAATCCCTATGCGAGAGTGTCTGATATCTATCATAAAAGATTTATCTCTTTGGATCAAATATTTTTCTCATTCTTTTGAAAAGGAAAGGTTAAATAAGATTAAGTCCTTAAGACCTTCACATGATTTAGTTTTCTGCTCTTTCCTCTTGATAGGAGGGGATAAGGCATCATGAGAACACTGAACTTGAATCAACATGTGTTTTAGTCACTCTGTCTCTGTAACCTTCCCATCTAATTTGGGGGTATTACCCTTTCCCCCATGGTAAAGGAGTCTGATTACCACCTAACTCTCTCTCTGCCTGGAGTCCTGCAGACACTATAAACTGGACCTTCAGATGGCAGACCACAGAAGCATTTGAGTCTGCAGAAGTTCCCAGAATCATCTCTTCTGGAGTGGGATCCAGTTCAGAGAAATGAAAGTAAGGAACACTGATGGGAGCTCATTTCCAAAGAAAATCTGCAGTGAGACTCAATGTGTATTCCATGAAAGGAGGGATGGTTAAAGGAACTGGCTCCAGAGAGAACTGAAAATGCTTCAATTTCAATTAGTCTTTGAATGAACTAAGAGGCCCATTTCACTTGAAATGCTGAGAAGTACAGGCCCAGTACCTGTGCTGAATGAAGACAATATAAGAGTTCTCTAAAAGTGAAAAGAGAAGGGGCAGGAACCCACAGTATGACAGCAAACATTCCCAGGAGGAAAATCAGAGAGGTTTCTATGCAGCCATTAAGAAGGAATATACCAGAGGCTATGGACAGGTGGTGAGATATGGGGCAGGTTTTCAAATTTTTCTCCTATGTCTTGTTTAGATGGAGAAAACTTCCCTGATTCTATTCTGGGGACTGTGCTATTTCTTCCCCTTTGTCATCTCTATCAGCTCACCCTCTTCCCATCTCTTTCCATCTGCTTTCTACTTGCTAATTTAGGGCACCCCTTTTCTTCTCACTTTTAGAGAACTCTTAAATCATCTTAATCTCAGATACTGGGCCTATATATACTTTACATATTTTGATAACAACTCAATGAATTGCCTCTAGTGACAGGCAGTGTTACCCTTGGAAACAAGCTGTCTCTGTCTCTCTTTCTCGATCTCTCTGTCTCTCTTTCTGTTTCTCTCTCTGTCTCTCTCTCTCCCCCTCTGTCTCTCTCTCCTCTCCAGCCCCCCAGTTTTCCCTCCTGTGTCACTCTCCTCTACCCTACCACTCTCCAATCACAGAAACACTTCCCTATGTCCCTCACATACAACTAATAAAACGAGTAAGGTGAAACAAGAGATGCGAAGCCCTAGGTAATTAACTCCTTCGATGACTGGTCCCTAAATGATCAAGAGTTGACTTGGTTTCATTTTAGCCAACGTTATGATGCTGATCAGCTAGAAAAAACTGAGACTCCCACCCCACTACGCTTGGTGGAAACTGTGCCTCATCCAATATGAGACAAAAAGACAGGAGCCAAGAACCACCTGAGCACCAAAGCAGCAGCACGTGGAAAATGACTTAATCACACACTTATGCTCTGACTGAATGAATGAAAGGCTAAAGAACTGTTCCCCCACCCCTGGGAGTGGGTGAATCCTTGAAGCAGTGGGCAAATAATGAAGAAGGCAAAGTCTTTATGTATCCCTCATCTGAGAGGTTGGAGCGGATGGCAACACAGGCCCAGGAACACCTGGGGAGGAACACACACCTGTGGGACTTAAACTTGGCCTGCCTTTTTTTGGATTGGCCTTGTCTGATTGTTCGTCCAACCAACCCAACAATCAGTTGTATTAACCCAGCTAGAAAAAGATCAAAGACTGGGAAAGAAACAATGCCATCATCTGTTTTTGACTGGAAAGAGAGTGAGGTTCAGGCATTGTTGTTATAAGTACTGATGACTTCATCAGTGTAGGGAACTCCTGGTGTGGAAACTCCTTCCACTGCCACAGACTGGTAACTCAACTGCAGTTTATAGATTCGGGGTGGGGGCACTGAGAGGCTAAATGTATTTTTCAGGGCCACATAGCTATTATGTTAAGAGCCAGGACTTGGACCCAGGTCTTCTCTCCAAGAGAATAGCTGTCTATCCATTATGTTATATTGTGTCTCTTGTACTAATTCATTTAGATAAGAACTTAAGAGGCCACATAGTTTTTCCTTTGTTTAAGGAATTCATCTTTTCAAAATATCCCTGCAAGACAGTTATCCATCCTCTGCTTAAATTCTTCCAGTGCCTGAACTCATTATTTCCTAAGGCAATCTATTCAATTGTTGACTCTCTGAAAATTCAGTGCCCAATTATTGTTGAAGGGTCTGACCAGTGCAGAGCATTGTGGGACTGTTACTCCCCATTTTCTGGACAATATAAGCAACCCAAATCAACTAGATATATTTTCAATTTTATCTCCCACAGGTCATAGCTATACATGTAAGCCTACCCCTCAGTAAAGGCCTAAGCCAGTAACAACAGGGATCTGTATCAGACAAGGTGGGTGGGCAGGTCAATCAGAAAAAGTCATGGCACAAATTTTCAGAAAAATGATTCCTGGGTTGGGGGCTGATGGCTACAGCACGACTTTCCTCAGACTGGCTTCTTAAAACAGGCTCTGTGGTTGTGGAATCAGGCCAAGGGAAGTAACATGGTTGCCAAAGTGAAATAATAAACAAATAGCCTAGGGAGAGCTGAATGAAGTGGGATGGAGAGAAGAAGGATGATCTGTGGGTTTCTGAAAGGCGATAGGACTGTAATAGGAATTCTATCCTGAGCAACTAATTAATGCCCAGAAAAAAAAATTCCTAGCCCTGGGAGGGTAAATGCCACAAAGAACAGACAGAGAGCATAGAAAAGAAGACTAAATAAGTAGAAAGAAGAGGCAGGGGTTGGAGGAAAGGGAGAGAAATGGGGGAAACAAGGAAAAAAGAATGGGAAGTTGAGAGGGGCAGAGTAAGAGAAGAGGAGGAAGGAAAAGGGAAAGAATGAGAAAGATAAAGAGGTATAGAGATGGAGAAGGGAAACAGAGAAAGAGGGAGAGGGATAGAAGAATGAGTAGAGTTAGAGGGAAGTTGAGTACTCTTTAAAGAGAGTTCACTGGAGAAAATCCCTGAGAAATAGTTTTTGGTTGCTGTCCTTAGTTCTCAAAGAGGACCAAAATTGCATCACTATGTCAGAGTCAAGTTATGGTGTGTTCAGCTGTGGTTTATCAGACCAATTCGAACTTGGAATGCTCTACCACAGGTTGGACATAAATGGTCCATGTGAACATTTGTGGGGGGGATTCTCTCAATTTGCACATCTCATTTCTCTTTTGAGCTACTTCAATTCTGCTTTGAACACAGCACCTTCTTTGATGTGGGTATGCCATGTTGGGAGAATATGTTGAGAAATAGCAATTTAAAAAGCAACTTCGAAAGAAAACTCTAGGAAGTGCCAGAATGGCTTAGTATGGGTGACTTGGAACAGTTGGAATTAGAAGTGGAGATAATGGATGACTAGTAGCTTGGTTGAGAAGAAGACTGGAGGACTTAGGAAGGGATGGGACAGAAATTAGCTAGAGCATGAGGATTTGCTAGAGGAAATAGGGAAACTACTTATGGATAGGCAATAGGAGTTGTGAATGACCTGTGAAAGGTAATAGATAAGAGGTTCTACATTGACAAGGGTCGCTCTCTAGAAGGAGAGAAGAGAAAATGGATTGTCTTCTTTGGTGTGGGGGAAGTGTCTGTAAGAAAGTTTTCAAGAGAAAAGAGAAGAAGTTTAAGCTGCATCAGGAGAAGAGGAAGAAGGAAATAAAGACTAAGGCTGAGGCATAATGGGTGATCTTATGGGACCAAAGAAGCTGAGGAGCAGGAGGAAAAGATGAATAACTAGGGCAGGAACCAAAGATTACCAGGCCCTCTAATGTAAGATGGAAAGCAAGATAGGTGGAATCCAGGGGCTGCAGACTGAAGGATGTTCATCCTGGGTCTCTAAAGGAATTGTCAAGCCTGGCTTTGGACAGTCATCTGAGGGCAAACTTAGGAAATGAGGAAATCACTGTTAAAAAGGTGAAGAACATCTAACAGAGATTTTGTGATTGATACTGACAATGCACGCAGTCCAGAGTTTCACAGTGAGCAGTTTTTATGATATGGGGAGAATGCACCAAAGCAAATTACACTGCCATACACATTTTTTCACAGGAAACTTAAAAATAGGCATATGCACATATAGACACATTTGTGTCTGTGTGTACATAAGTTCACACACATAGGTACATGAACTTTTAAAAATTTCTTTGCCAGGGCAGCTAGGTGGCTCAGTGGATAGAGCACTAGCCCTGGAGTCAGGATGATCTGAGTTCAAATCCAGTCCCAGACCAGACGCTTGACACCTACTAGCTGTGTGATCCTGAGCAAGTCACTTAACCCCAATTGCCTCACCCCCGCCTCCAAAAAAAATTCTTTGCCTAAAGTACAGCAGTGGCAGAAGTTAAAGTCTTACTTCAAATGAAATCAACAAGAGCTCAATCCTCCCCCTCTGTCAGAGAGGCGGCAGCAATGAATAAGCTGTAAGACACATTAATGAGAAATAACAGAGATGATGGCAAAAACACTTCCCCATTGACCCAATCTATCAGCAGTTAACAGCCCCAATCTCCTGATGGCCCGCGGAGACAGCTCAGAGGAGATTTGGCTGAGGAAAAGTTATCAGGACCGAAGTGGCCATGAACACAGGAACTTACATTTCCACGATGCCCTCCGGCAAGTTGGCTGGGATTTCTGTCAAGCCTTTTCCTCGACAATCCACAATATTGTTGCTACAGGTACATGCGGATGGGCAGGATATCGAATTGACACTGCAGGATGGAGGCTCTGAGTGGGCGCCTGTGGGGTCAAAGAAGGAAAATCCAATCAACAAGAATCTGGGTCTTCTGATTCTCACCCAGAGCTTCCCATCAAGGTGGCAATGGCCTGGATCACTTAGGCCCCAAAGAAGAATTGGGCAGTGAATTATCTGGATAATTGTTGCCAATTTTCCGCTTCAGAGAACCTACAGAGTCACAGCTGCCACAGACTCTATATTCAGCAAGTGGGAGACATTCTAGAGTTTGGCCCTGACCCCAGCCCCTTTCCATAGTGTTCCTTCTGCTTTGTTACCCCATTATCCTTCTGTTTCAGAGGAAAAGGGGGCCTTGGGGTTAAACTAGAATAAAAAGTTGTCTGTGGAATCTAAAGCCAACATAATGAGACAGTGTTCATAGGCTGCCAAACATCTGGAGGACCAGTGAAGAACTCACAATATCTTAATCAGTTAGTCTTTATGAGGCCAAACTTCTGTATAATTAGAAATATTTGGATGATGGGCTGAGTTTTCCAATTTTCATTTGGATAGTTGGTGTTGGATGGAGAAACAGTTGAAGTTTAAGTGAATGTCAAGGTTAGATTCTAAGCAGAAAAGTGCCTGGGTAACTTTTTATGGCAGGAAGTCCTAGAATTGACTTACCCAAACTCTAGTAGGAGGCAGGAGGAAAATAAACAATATTTTACACAATTTTCCCCTGATGTGCTTTAGTCACAGCTGAAATCTAACTGGACTACTCATCATCTCCTGAAAGTGGCCCACACTCTCTCACTGCTACTTTCTTGCGTATACTACTCTTTAACCCTGAAATGTCTTTCCTCTCCAATCCCAGTGTACTGACATTTTCATTGTTGGTCAGTTGTTTCATTTGTGTCTGATTCTTCATGACCCTATTTGGGGTTTTCTTGGCAAAGACACTTGAGTGGTTTGTCATTGCCTTCTCCAGCTCATTTTACAAATGAGGAAACTGAAACAAACAGGGTTAATTGTCTTGCCAAGGGCCACACAGCTAGTAAATGTCTGAGGCTGGACTTGAATTCAAGTCTTCCTGACTTCAGGCCTGGTGCTCTGTCTACTACCAGTCCTTTAAGAATCAGCTCAAATGATACCTCCTCCATGAAGCCTCCTTTGGATCCTTGACTGGAAGTAATTTCTCCCTCATTTAATGTCTTACTTCTTCTCTTGCACATCTATCAAATTCTAATTTATATTGTATTTATCAATTGTGCTGTCTCTCCCCTATCAGACTGCAGGATTCTTGAGGGTAAGGACAGAGTCTGATTTATTTCTTATTTATTTATCTGACTCCCAGAACATATTTTGTTGTTGTTGCTGAATAAATAAATAAATGAATCATCAATGCCTTTTCTACCTGGAGGCTTTCTGACTCAACTGTTAATACAGTTGCCCTCAGTGACATGAAAGGCATTTTGGAATTTCTTAGAATTTAGGTATGCCTTAATTCCTAGGGATAAAGAACAAAAACAAACAAACAAACAAACAAAAACAAACCACATGAAACGCAGTAACTATAAACACTAAAGCCATCCCTCTGCTTTGTGTGTTCTAGTGGATGTCAAGTCAGAACCAAAGCCAAGTGATAAAACCCCACAAAAAGCTTATTTATAAAGCCAAATCTGAGAAACATTGGAAGTCCCTGAACAAACTCAACATTCATAGAGCAGATAAAAATTCCAATTCCTCCGTCCATTTCTACCATCAAATCCTTGTCCAAGAAGATCTTTCAGGAGTTTTCAAGACATGTTTTTTGTTCTCTTTCTCAATTTTTTAATGTGAGCTAAAAATCTGAAAAATGCAGTCAATTTTCCAGTAATAAACTGCCTGTGAATTGGGAAATTTATGACCTCCAAAGCAAACCAGACCCAAACCTGCTCTTCTCATCCCTGATTCCCCAGCAGGGCCTCACTATACCCTAGCCACATTCATCCACAGATGGTTTGGTTCAATTTCTTTCTAGCCCCTACCTTCCAGCTGAAGGAAGGATCTCAGGCAGGGAAAAACCCAGCCCAAGCCTATAGACCTCATGTTGGCAGTTTCACAATCTAGAACCTGTGACTAGAACCTCTCAGGCCACAGATTAAAGAGGAAATATAGGAAAATTCTTCAAGGAAGGAATACACACACACACACACACACACACACACACACACACACACACATTTTGGTTTGGATTCAATTCACCAGAAAGACTTAACAGCTTAAAGTGAGTCAGAGCTGCAGCTGGTTTGGAGCAGAGAGCCAACGTGCCCTATGGCAGACCCTCATTTGGACTCTTAAGAGAGAGCCTTTTACTATCCCTGTTGAAATCTCCTCATGCCAGAGTGTGTTCACTCTACAGGTCCCTGGACTGAGGTCTGAAGCTTAATGTGGAATGCTTAATATCGCAGCAGGAGCCCTGCCCCAGCAAATGCCAACAGCAATTAGCATAGATACCCTGGGACAAAATATAATAACCATCACTCAGAAACCCCTATATTCTTCACCACCCCCCATATACAGACACGTATAAATCATGTACCTCTCCCACCATTATGAATTAACTTGTATGTTTGCTGAGGGACTTGTGTCCATAGGGATGAGGACTTCAAAGTCATATAATACCTAGTTATACTGACCATCAGGAGAGCCTAGTAAGACATAATCTGTTGGAATGGAGAAATGACAAGGGACCAAAAGAAGCAAGAATTGAGTCATTCTCCTAAAGATGGAAGAAATCAGACATATTTCCAAATGCAGACAGTTTACCAGTTTCTGAAAGAATCCTCCAGATAGTTATTTTTCCTGCTTCTTGGAAGCATCCTCTCCTTCCTCCATTTGGAGATTTTTAAAAGGAATATTGGGGGTAAATGGCTTCCATCCTATCAGCACACATCAGAGAGATGCACCGTTCTTGGGCACAAATGTCAGGATTTTGAAATGCAGACGGCTCTACCAACAGAAACTGCCAGTGACTGGTCTTCTACATCAAGGGGTGAATTCTCCTGACAAAAGCAAAGGAGAATTGCAGTAAAACCCATGCCTCTTGTTTGAGAAATGTCATGAATTCCATAGAGAATTTATGTCTGTGCACTTGAATTTCCATCAGTTCAAACAGATTGAAACCGATGGTCATCTTTCTTTTGATCTGCCAATATTATTTGGATAGGATGTGTCAGAAAATGGGAGAAAGAGAAACAATGTGTGCTCAGGCTGATATTGGAGGCAGGAGGTGCTGAAATGGACTTAAAAAAAAAAAACAAAACAAACCAGGTCCTTCCAACTTTCCCCCTGCAGCTAATTCTCTGCAAAGTAAAATCAAATTGGTACTGAGGCCTCTCCTGGGGGTTGTTGTGTTTCTCCACAGAGTCCTAGTGGCTTTGCATATGTGAAATGTACATTCCGTGTTTCAAGCAGCACTGTCCAATATGAAGAAAAAAGCATTTTAAATACACTGATTTTGTTGCTGCCTGCAGTTTACATTGAAACAATGGTTTAAAAAATATCTTCCCCCAATATCCTAGGCTGCTATTAATTTGGCACTTGCATGCAATGAAGCTATTATCCACTTTCTTCAATAGGACACTTGAGGGTTAAGCCGAAGACCAAAAATTCTGCCCATTTCCCTAGGAAAAATTCTGCCCCAGTCAGTACCACAGGCAGTGGACCTACTTTTTGACAAGGCTTTTATATTTGGCAACCACTGTGGTCATAAATGCCATGGTGGAAGGGGACTTCTGAGGGTATTTATTCCAATACAAGTATTTGGGAATATTATTGACAACAAGGTAGATAAGTGGTATTCCTCCCTTTGTTTGCAGGGGGAGTCATGGAGAACTCTCAACTTCTGTAGTCTATCCTTTCCATTTCCAGACAGCTTTGTTAGGAAATTCTGTATAGTTTGAATACCGTTGCTGTCCTTGTCTCCCTCTTTTGTATGTTACATAGCTTGTCACAGTACATTTTAAAATGTGATGTCCATCCCTGGGCTTGACACTCTAGGTATGGTCTGACCAGGATTCAGCACAAAAGTGCTACCATCTCCTTTACTCTGAAAACTATACAGTTATCCCTTCCACATCATGGGAATTAGGGGTGCAGCGCCCCCGTGATCTGGAAAATTCATGTAAATTTTTTTGGCCCTCTCTTCATACCAGAGAATAAGTTTGAATTTTTTCTTGTTCTTTTATAGGGTGTTTATAGTACCTTATTGTAAAATTTGGGTTAAGTATTTGACCAGAGGCTCTGTGCTGTCTATGGACCTTCTCCCAGCATCTGAGGCTTCTGTAAAACTCCCCCCAAATTCCCATTTAATTTCTTATGCCAAGCCATGATATATAGAAACTGCAATGGGGAAAGTCGCAATGTGGAAGGGATAACTGTACTTCTATTTTTATGGAATTAAGATCCTACTAGCTTTTTTTGGCTTTCATATCACCCTGACTCATACTAAGCTTATAGCCAATTAAAACCCTCAGGTCTTTTTTTCGCGTAATGTACCTTCTAGCTGTGTCTCGCTTCTCTTATATTTGTACAGTTGATTCTTTCGACCCAAGAATAGGTTTTTACATTTATCCCTATTAGATTTCATCTTGTTAGTTTCAGCCCACTGATACAGCCTATTTAGATTTTTAAGGTCATAATTCTGTGACCAGTGTATTAGATTATCCCTCTCCACTTTGTAGTTGTGTTCTGTAATATGACAACGTGCAAATACAACTTTGAGCTCTGTGTCACCTGCAAATTTCATCCATACACCATCTCTGTCTTCCTCCAAATCACTGGTAGATTTGAGATTTTTCCCATTTGCTTTTTGCCTCAGGGAAACTGACTTCTTTGGGGTCCCAGGATCATATTTCAAATGGGTAGTCACCGCAACACTCAGAAGTATGCTGTAGTGCCCCTGTGATGACCCTGAGGACAGGCCACTTGATTCATTCAAGCGAGGATATCCAATTTCATGGCAAGATAGGACTGGTTGAGCTAGATGTCCCCAGAAATGAGGGAGGGTTCTCCCTCACTTTGGAGCTCCCCTCAGTGTGGGGTAGTAGAAAATCAGTGGACCCAGAGTCTGGGAATCTGAGTTCAAATTCCAGCTCTGCCACTCACTAGCTTGTCTACCCTCTTACCAAGTCTCAGTTTCCTCATCAGGAAAATAGGGAAAAGATGAGCACTACCTAATTAATACATGTAAAGTACCCTGCATACCTTCAAGCACTATTTAAATATGACCTATTATTGGTACTAATAATAAGGTTGAAATAAGATAATTATGTGAAGTGCTTTATAATCATAAAATTGCTATATAAATGTGAGCAGAATGGGCTTGGGGAAATGAGTACCACTGGTTGGCCAGGTGCTATTGCTTATAGGTTGGGCTCAGGGGCTGACAGGGCAGGGCGTGGGGTGTCTGGAGGCTAAAGGGAAACTGCCGAGTTCCTTGGAGCTCCCTCTGGGGACACCCCTCCCCATACACATACACTTCTGTGGTGAGGCCAGGAGTTCATGTCACCCCTTGATCTCTAACCCACCTCCCAACATCTTGGGCTCTGCCTAGTCATAGCTCCCACTCCCACTCCTGCTTGTGGGTGGCTGGAGGGAGAGAGGAAACTTCCAAGGAGGACAAAGAAGCACTCTGTGGTTCTCTTCCAGGTGGTGACCCACCCCAGAGCTATGCTTCAAGGGGAAGTAGGAGAAGATCTGCCTTCCTCCCTGATGTGTTGCAGAGCCACAGGGCAGACTAAGCATCAAAGCTCCGGAGCAAAGTCTTTTATCCAGAGAGAAGAAAAGAGATTCCCACACTCCTTTGGAAGAAAAGGGCAAAGCAAAAGGAATAAGCTGCCTGGTAAGCCCATTCCACATGTGTATACACTTCTTTATCATCTCTCATTAATCCACTGTATCCTTGTGTGAACCAGCTTTGTAGGACTCTTCTCCCCCATCTTCCCCCCCCCCACTCAAAAGCTGCCCTCAATGAGAGCTGCAACTAACAGACATTGTTGGTATTGAGAGCACTTGTAATCTTTCTAAAGATTTTCTTTTGTACATCTGTGTCTACAAGTATCTATTCTTCAGTTCTTCATTTTTTAATGAGCACCCAAGGTACCTGGTCTTGGGAGCTCTTTCCATGGATCTAAACACCACCCCTTCATCCCATCATGTCTAGAATCCTCTGGCCATTCCCATCCTATTATTACATGGATGGAGTCAGGACATCTACATAATACCTGTCATTCTGTCATGGGCCAAGTCTCCTAGCACCTCTGTATGCCTTTCCTGAATTCTGAAATCATATTATAACATATAGAAAAGTGGGGCAAAGCATTCTTTCTCCTGGAAGCAGCTATGCCTTTCCTGGCCTCCTGCTCAAATTCTAATAGCCCTGGCACAACATTCTGAGAATAGAGAATGGTCCAGGGAGAAGAGGCAGCTGGGGTTTTTCGTGGGAACTGCCTTCTCCTGATAATCAGAGGGAATTGCTCCCAGGCCAAACGACCATCTGAATTGGGGAAAGATGACAGGGGATGGTTTCCAGATCAAACCTGTCAATTTGAAGATTCATTGCGGGCATCTCACTAGGTAGCGCCTCTGGTATGCTAACTCCATGACCCTGCTCTATTTTTCTCTACTTTGGCAAAGAAGTAGACCCAGCTGTGGGCTGGGAAATTACCCCTTTCTAGGCTTCCACCTCATTTTGCACCCTGCAAAATGGGAAAAATAATCCAAACTGATCCTAAAGAGTATGTGTGTGTGTGTGTGTGTGTGTGTGTGTGTGTAAGCATGTGTGCATGCTTTGAATAAAGCCGAAGAGAAATACATGCTTATCTAGTTTATTGGAGATAGGAATTTAAATCATAAAATATGAGCCAGAAGAGACTTTAGACCATAGATTGTTAGGAGATGGAATGTAAGAGCTGGAGGGACCATTAGGGAGTATCTTGTTATGATATAGCTAGGTGGTAGATGGGATGGATTCTGGACCTGGAGTTAGTTAGTACCTCAGACACTAACTAGTTGTGTGACCATGTGCCAGGCACTGAACTTCTGTCTGCCTCAGTTGTCTCATTTGTAAAATGTGGATAATTATATATATACACATATACACACATATACACATATGTGTATATGTATTCACACAGACACAATGTGTGTATGTGTGTGTATGGATATATATATACACACACACACACACACACACACACACACACATATCCATACACACACATATATACTTTGCAAACCTTAAAGTTCTATCTAAACATAATATCCTCTTATTTTATATAAGAGGAAAATAGGGCCTAGAGAAATGAATTGTCCAAAGACTTAAGGGTAGGCACCACAACCATCTCAAATGGACCTCAATGGATATAAGCACTTATACCCAGGGTTACATATAGCCCTCAGCCCTCTTGTCCGGCTCTGTCTGAGCAGGAAGGTGACCTCAGAGTTCATTTGACCCAAACCTTTCAATTTAGAGAAGAGGGAATTGAGAGCCACAAATGTAGTTAAATAACTTGTTTGAGTTCATGTAATTAGTGGCTAAGCTACTAACTTGGAATCAGGAAGACCTGAACTATAATCTGGCCTCAGACACTTACTAGCTATGTGACCCTGGGCCAGTCACTTAACCCTGTTTGTCTCAGTTTCCTCATCTATCAAATGAACTGGAAAAAGAAATGGTAAACCACTTTGGTATCTATGCCAAGAAAACTCTAAATGGGATCCAAAGAGTCAGACAAGACTGAAGCAACTGATAACAACAACAATAACAAAGCTGGACTAGAACTCAAATCTCTTGGTTTGTAGAAAACTTTGAGTCAGAGTTTATAGATGGCAGAGTGGACAGCAAATACCCCAAACTGCTCTTTTCTTTGCTTTAGGATTAAAAATGTCCTTGGCATCCCAAAGGACAGGAGGAGTAGGCGGCACTGAGCAGTCTAGACACTGGCTGGGTATCTAAGCTCTGTGTGACTCAGGGCCATAGAGTCATTGAATGTCAGAGCTGGAAAGGCCCCTGGATTATTGTTTAATGGTCCCATCTTTTCACTTTGCACACCAGGATGATTGAACCCTTCTGTTGCATTATAACTCACTTTCTTTATTTCCTTGTTTTCAAACCTCATACTGCAGTGTACCCACAGTGGAGAAATCTATAGGACCCATGCGTGTACAGAAATAAATTAATTCCTGTTTTCAAATTAAGCATCCCCATTGGCCTCTGGCCTTTCAAAAGCCAACAATGGATTGCAATGACAACGGTGTGGGAGCAATTATGGAAAGAATATAAATGAATATGATTTAAATGCCAGAGGCATTATAAGTTTGGAAATGGCTAAATAAACCTAATAATCTCTTTCTTGTGATGTCCAATTATAGCACATTAATTAAAATCTACCAAGGAGGCTGTGCCTAGTCAAAGTTCACCTTCTTAATTCATTTTAGCCTTAGTATTTGGTCTCAGAAAAAAAAATTGAACAAAACACACACAAGGACATTGCCTATTCTATTTTTGTCAATCAATCAATCAACAGGTATTTACTGAGTACCTAGTATGTGCTAGGTCCAGGGCTAGGAGGGGATGTAAAAAATTATATGATAAGTCCCTTTTCACAAGGAATTTAGATTAAGTAAGGAAGACAAGATAAGATAAATACATATAAGAAAGGGAATTAAAAATGTAAGGTGGTTTTTGATAATTGTCAAAAATGATCATAGCCTCATGGATTTATAGTCAGAAGTAACCTTAGGTCATCTAGCTTAACCTCCTAATTTTAAAAATAGGTAAATTTCGCCCTCCTCCCCCAACCCCAAATCAAGTGACTGGCCCAAAGTAATCTAGCAGATCTGAGATATGAACTCAGGTTATTTGATGAAAAAATGCAGTATTCTTTCCACTGCTTACATTGATAGTAAGTGCTTTAAGAATCTAGAGGAGGAAAAACATGGAATTTTAAAGCTCTGAGGTATCTTAGAGATAATTTAGTTCAATCTTCTCATCTATGTCTAAGGAATTAAAGATGCTGAAGGTAGAAGTGACTTAAGCACAGCCTGGCCAAGAACTTGGAAGTCTTTACCTTAGATTTTTAAACTATGACTGTGAGGAAAAAAGATGGGGATTCTCCTGGAATAAAGTGTCCAGAAAACCTAATACATGGTCCCCATTTACTCCCTTTAGGTAGGTTTCTACCAAAATCATTTAGGATAGAGTAAAGGAAGAACCTGTAGGTCAAATAATATTGGAGTTGGTCACCAAGGCATCATCTACTTCCATGTACCTTTGACAGGAGAAGCCCCCTCCTCAATGGTAGGATTTGGGGATGGTCCTTTCAATGGGCAGAACCTTCCAAGTTTCCTTATAGGCCTAGGGTTCTACGTTTCATCTTTAACTAAGAAAAATTATGAAAGGAGTTTCCTTTACCTTTATCTGAAGGAAGCCAAACATGGAGAGTGGGGAGGATGGGGAGGGAATACTTAGACAACTGCAAAAACTCCTTTAAAAAAGGAAGAGTCTGAGACAACCTTTCCACCAACTCCCAATCACCTCCCCTGAGTGCATAAAATAAGTACGTTTAAATGGGAGGGTGCATTTATCAGGGGGACTGGAATTAAAGTGAAGTGCTCTGTGAGCAAATTTCTAGGTTGACTAGAGATAAGAAACTCATATTCTGGGCTTCTGAGAAGAGGTCAGTCACCAACCAGACTGCTGGATTGAATTCAAAGAGATAACAAGAACATAGAGAAGGGAGGGCCCTGGCCGACTGAGCAAGATAAAGCTTTCTCCCTATCTGCTGAGTAATGTGTGAGGTGAATTTCTCATTACCATGTAAGGGCTCAGGGTGGTTTATTCTGCTGTAGTGACGAGGGTTTCAGGGACAAAACTACACTCCTGGGATGGCTTAATTGACTCTTCCAGCTCCCATCCCCTCAGCCTATCAGATGCCCCTGACAGAAGAAAATGAACTTTCCCAGAGAAGTTCTGTTCTTGCTTTTCCAAAAGGAAATTTTCCCCAGTGAAATGTTAGAGGAGCAGTAATAACATGGAGCTTTTGTGGCTCTGAAGGTTTAAAAAAATCCAACAAACCTAAACCCTCAGCCTCTGGTGGTCCATTACCATTAAGGCCAATAATGCTGTCTTTGCCCAGTCTACCATAGCTGCCAGTGACCTTGACCTCTACTCAGAGCTGGCATTGGATTTTTAACATAGTTCTGTGTCATGGCCCAGGTCTCCTATTTTCACTCCTATTTTCGC
Source organism: Vombatus ursinus (assembly GCF_900497805.2). Lineage (NCBI taxonomy): Eukaryota > Metazoa > Chordata > Mammalia > Diprotodontia > Vombatidae > Vombatus > Vombatus ursinus. The sequence continues at coordinate 12,269 of NW_020949189.1, read as the reverse complement.
TCATTCTTCACCTTTTTATGCCAGTCCATTTCCATCACCCTTAAAAGGCACTGAGAGAATTGTAAATCTTTGGTGTGTATAGAAGATGTCACATTGCTAATTTAGAATCTCTGGGATGGTTCTGTAGGTGATAAAGTGAGTATTGCTTAAATGTGGACTGCAGCTGAGAAAAGGTAGGATTAATACCCTCCTGGAATCTGGGATCTAAGAACTTAATTCTCATGTGCTAAAGTGTCACCTGGCTTAGTTATCAAGGGGCTATATGGAGAAGCTCATGAGCTGGTAAGGTTAATTACTATGAGTAAGGAAGGTAATTATAAAGCTCGTATCTAGACATCATCATCATACCAAGACATCTGCAAAAGGAGGAATGCTCACATTGGAGACTTAAGAGAGCATGCTTCTCATTCTGGTCTGGGGACTCTCACCACAGTCTTTCCCTGTGACCTGGGTGGCAACGACATAGTATGCTCTGATGGAAAAGCTGAGACTGACAGTACTGTGTTCATCTGATTGTGCTGTATTAAATTTGGCACACTACCATAATGATGTGTTTTAACATTCTCTCTAATTAGTTTTTCTCACTAGCCGTTGTATGGTTTCTGCACTGTATAATTATTTCTTTCACTGGCACTTATGTAGATATTGTACCCTTTACCTAATAATTACTGTAATTATAGTGACTATATCTGAATTTGATGCCTGTGTGATAAAAAGGTTTTATTATATGTGTTTGATGGGTAGTTATTTCTAAGTGGGTGTGGGAATTATTAGCGTCTACAGGAATTTATTTAGGTGGTGCTATGAGAAATGTTAAAATCTCTTTAGAGATTAGACATTTGATGAAGCTGAAGGCACTTGAAAAGCAATTAGAACAAAGATTTTTGTTTTGTTTTTGTCTGGACTTGTGAGTTCATTGGGACGGATTCTTGGTGTGGAAATTCTCTCCACTGATGAAAATCAGCTCTTTCTCAAGAGGGCCTGGTACCTAGTAGGCACTTAATAAATTCTTATTGATTGACTAATTCTCTATAACTGGTAGTCTTAGAGAGTGACCCGGAGGTACTGAAAGGTTAACTGCTTTGTCCATGGTCATATAGCAAGTCAGAAACTGGACTTGAACCCAGGACTTCTTGTCTCTAAGGCTAGCCCTCTATCTACTATGGTTCACTGTTTCTCAGATCCTAAGAAAAGTAGAATTAATTCTAAGCAATGCAATAATCCATATGTTTCTTTGTATATTACACACGGATCTACATTGAGCTTGCAAAGAACAGATAATATTCCTGCTTAAAAAAGGCACTTTGTAAACCCCAAAGAACATCAATGTGGCTGCAGCTATTATAATGACCATCATCATTACTACTCCTCTCAGTACCTAGCACAAAAGCATTGATGACACATCATAATAGGGCAGTTTCCTGTTTAGGTAACAATTGATCCCATTCATGGATAAACTCCTTGGTTTTGCTTTTCTAACTCTCACCTGGCTTATTCATGAGGCTAACTCTGTTACTCCCTTTGCTTGGTCTTAGCACCAAGAAACTAGAATTGTTAGAGACAGCGAAACCAGAGAGCAGCTATTTCCATGACTGGATTAACTGGAAAGTCTACTTTATCTCACTATCAAATGCTCTGGCTTTCAGAAGGGACCTGGAGGACCTTTCCCATTGGGAATGGAAGCTGCCTGTGTGGAAGCAGCAGATGTCAGCAATGAGTTGAAAAAAAAAACAAAAAAACACAAGAACACTTTTTTTTTTTAAAGTCACCTACTTCCAGAAAGTCTTCTCCATTTGACCCAGAGTCACCTACCGTTTCCATACATTTAAGCAATTTTCAATCATGGATCTAGATAGTGATTCATTACTTATATATCCTAGGTAATTTCTGCATTTGTTTTATTTAATGTATCCATATAGAGCTGCTGGATTCATCTTGTCTACCCACTACAGTAGAAATTCCTAGAAAATGGGAACAACTCTAATAAACTTTGTGAAACCCACTATGCCGTTGATTTTATCTGTCTCAGGGATGCTTCATAAATTCCTCCAATGGCCTAAGTGATCTGTGATCTCATTGAAATGGGCATACTCTTTCCAGTGACATAGGGCACTAAACCACCATTTAGTGACTGACCATGCTGTGTGATTCTTGTCCATATTCTTTTGTGAGTTTTCCACAGGGAACAATTCTAAAATTAATAAATAATGGGGTGTGATCAAAGGTCAGGGTGAATTCCTCAGATTACCAAACAATGAGCTTCCTTTCTGTCTCCGCCCCTCAAAAGTACAATCTTTACACAACACAGTTCTCAAAATCTGTAATGGAACTGATGCAACATTTTTTTAGACTGGACCTATAATTACATTGGCACAGGAACACCCCCCCCCCAGTGGGGATACTCCCTTTATTATCTGTAGAAGACTACAGGATTTCTACATAGTGCTATTATAATTTTCTGTGTGTCTGTGTTTGTCTAATTCTAATGTGATGGCTAAGGGAGATAGTAAGAAATCATGGGAGAGGAGGAAAGGGGAAGAGAGAAGATAGCACCCTCACCTGTGCACACATATTCTTTCTTCTGAACATCAGCTACACTGAAGCCCCTCAGGTGCACAGGAGCCATGCAAAGGGTGAACTGGCCAATGGATCGCCTCTGCCGTAGCCAATCAGAGAGCCAGGCCAGGCTGCAGTCACAGTACAGGTGATTGGAGTGGAGTCGCCTGCAGAGAAGGCAAGGGAGAGAAACACGTGGTTGTAGCCAGGATGGAATAGGGGGAGGGGGCCCTCAAACTGCCCTCCTGGTCAAGTCTCCGGAGCCAAGCTTTGAGTTGAATAGGGCGCATCTAAGGGAAATGCACAGAATCCACTGTCCTGAATCCAGGTGGTTAGAATCTCTGTGGCACCTTCTCCCATTACCATGGTGTAGTTAATTTATGAGCCTGGAAAATCTGACAAGCAGGGAGAAAACATTTCCCTCTCTGCTGTTAAATCATTATGCCCTTGGTATAGAAATGGAAAAAAAAGCTCTGGAGGACCAGATGCTGGGCTAGGACCTCTTCCATTCTTCTCCCACCTTTTTTTCCCCCTAAATGCCTTTTAAGCATCTGAATTCGGCACAGATTGCTTGGCATTCTTGGGATCACAACACAACTTTATCATCAGAGAACTGGGCTGTATAAGACAAGAAAAGGTCAAAAAGGAATATTCTTATTATTGAAGTATCCCTTCTTCATCCTTGCATTTTTTCAAAGGTATTATCAAAATGAGATTCTAATTTATACAGAGGCTCCTGTTAACCCACTACACACACACACACACACATACATACACACACACACACACACACACACACACTCACTCTTTCTCCTTCTCAAGTTCAAAGGCACCTGGAGTTTTTCCTTTACTGCTTGTCTTAAGCTTTCTCTACAGGCTGGAGCCTATAACCTTTTCCATTCACCCATATAGCTCCTGGGACTTGGGATCATTTTGCTGTATCTGTAGGATGGGAGGTAGGAGTGGGGTGGGGTGAATGCCACCCCTTCCCAGTAAGGGAGAAAGGGGGAGGGGTGATATGTGTCAAGTTTAAAGCAAGGCCACATTTAGTTGAGTGACTTATATCTCCACTAATTGGAGGCAAAGCACAAGGCATCTGTAGAAATTTCTAAAGTTTCCACCATAGGGCCTTTCTTTTCACTGGAGTGAGAAGGAACTGAGGGGAAATCTCAGATTTCTAACGGGTCATTCCAACTGTCTCTGGGTTACTAAAAGCAGCATTCTAATGGTGGCAGGTGAGTTTCGTTCACGTCAGCTAATCAAAAGCACAGGCTCTCGATCCAAGTTTCCAATGTCTAACCCTGGAAATGTTAATCAATTAAAGGTATCTGAAGACTTTTAATTAACCCACGAGCCAAGCCTGTTAAGCAACACTAAAGCCGTTGCCTGAAGGACTCCAGACAACCCTGTCTGAAACAGGGCGGGCTGAAGGGCTCTCCAACATACTTCACTGACATCAAGTTCAACAATGTTGCCTGAGTGCAGTAGACTTCCACTAATGTGCCGGTAGAGACATAAGTGCAAGCCGTAATGATGCATACACACATACACACACAGAGCCCTTGTCAATTTCAATCCTAGGGAGAGCCCTCTCTATCCACAGCTCACAGCTCATGCAGAGACAACCTGGCCCCTCCCCAACAGAGTCAAATTCTTGTCTTACTGCTCCAGACTGGGTTGGAGAAGAATCCTGGGACCATGACTGAGTCTGTGGGTTTTGGAGCCAGCTCTCAATTCCTGTGGCCCTTCCTTTTGCCACACTAACATACTTAGAATAATATATTATGTGCATTATAATTATCCTTGTACATCTTATTCTCCCTGCTGTCTTGTAAATTCCATGAAGGTGAGAACAGTTTCTTATCTAATCTTCATATCTTCTTCCACCCCTTGCACCAAACACAGTACTCTGAATATAATAGGCATTTAATAACTGCTTGTTAAATTTTATTTGAGAGCTCAGTGTATGGAGGGAAAGGATGACTTTAGTGATACGATGGCAGAGTTGAAGTTAGTATTCAGGTGCCTCTCACAAATCTATATATCCAGCCCCAGTTTCTCTCCTGAGCTCAGTCCCATCATCACCAACTACCTAATAAGCATTTCAAACTAGACGTCCCAAAAACATCTCAAATTCAACATGTCTAAAATAGAACTCATTATCTTTCTTCCCTTTACTGAATTTCCCTATTTCTGTCAGGGGCATCATCATCTTCCCAGTCTCCCAGGATCATAACCTGGGTGTCATCCTCATCTTTTCCTTCTCAAATTGTCCCCACCCACCCTTGAGAGCAGAAATGTTTCATTTTTGGCTTTGTATCCTTAGTGCCTAAAAACAATGTCTGGAATGTATAAAGAGCTTAATAAATGCTTGTTAAAATGAGATACTACTTGTAAAGCGCTCAGCATAGTCGCTGGCACATAGTAGGCACTTATAAATGTGTCTTCCCTTCCCTCCCCTTTCCCCTTGCTGATCAGTTGATTGATTGATTCTGAAATCAACATGCTTGATGGGATGGGAAGGAATGAGTTATCTTTCATTAGTTGAACACCTTCACATCAATATTGAAACAAGGGGATGTTCCTTTTCCCTTCTCTTCCTATAGGGAGTCTAGTTAAAAAGTCTATTTGCAGAAGCTCTAATTCTTTGGCCCAAAACCTACTGATGACTGCTCTACTGTCAGCTAGCCTGGAAGCTACATGGGATTTGGAACCATCAGCAGTGATGGAAAACAATCAGAGTGAAACCTCACTCAAAAATAAGTCATCAGGAACAACAAGGAAGTGCTGGACAGGCTTCAGCTAGACTTGGGGACTGAGGCATTCCTTTGTGCTTTAGGGACCCAAAGACCTTTCCATCAGAGTTCCATTTGGGTTTGTAAAGGTGATTATTGCCTCCTGCTGCCGTCACTTACCATGGAGGGACCACAGGAGATTCACCATTTAAGAAATGAACACTGAGCCGAATGATAAGCATAAATAAAGTCATTTGAGAAAGGAACAACAAGAAGAAAAAATGGAGAGAGGGGGATCGATGCAGGCTAATTCTTGTCAGTTCTAATCAAGGGTAAGAGATCAATGCAATAACGAAAGAAGGTTTATCCAGATTCTTACTGAGCTGATTAATTTAGAGAATGAAAAAAAAGTGTCTAGAGTTCTACAACTGTATTCATCCTTCTCCCTCTCCTCCGCCTTTGGAAGATCCCTGTCCCACTGGGCATTCTTTCAATTGTTACATATTTATTTATCACCACCAGCTTGTCCCTATGAGCCTTCCTTTATCTCCCCCCACACCTTTTAAAGGCTCATAAAGAACTCTGTACTTTTTTTAAAATTTAATTACCACTCCCCCCCCTTTTTAAACAAAAAATGATCACTTTTCTATGCAATGGAACCCTGTTTTATATAAAATAAAGGCACACAAATCAAATCAACGTAGTGGCCAAGCCTGAAAAGGTATGCCTCATTCCATATCTACTGTCCACCACCTCTTTATCAAAAGGCACCATCTTGCTACTTTCAAAGGGGATCCTGAGAGAGGCCTCCCAAAATGACATTAAGAGACAGCAATGAAGGTTCTGGCTAAAGCACTGGGGTGGTAGGTGGGGTTAATTTCTTCCTTTATGAACTTTACCTGTCAGAGCTAATGGGGGAGCCTGGCCTGACTGATTATTCCAAGCTGCCCTGAGTGATCTAGTTTGGAAGCTAGGAGGCATCAGAAAAAAATAGCTTTAATATTAAAGTTAAATGATCATGAAATCTGACCCTAGATGTTGCCAGGAATGTTTCTAATAATCCTGAGCTAAGGTTGAGTGTGTGTGTGTGTGTGTGTGTGTGTGTGTAATTATTTTAATGGATTTCAATAATTTCTGTGAAAAGTAATGGCAGGGGTGATGATAGGGGTAGATGTATTGGCTCCCAAAGATCTGGCATCGAGGAAAGAGTCAGACAGAAAAGAGCTGGGTCTCCCATTCTTTGGCTCTGTTTATTGGCCATGTGCTATGCTTTTGATGGTCCTTCTGCTACAGATGAAACAGATGGATGGTTAAAAAGAAGAAGTAAACCATTTCCATCCAGCCCCAGACTTCTCTCCTCACGTGACCCTATTCCTTGTTGTTTTTCTTTATTTATACACTGAATGGTAGAGGTGGCTGACTAGTGCGTATTGCTGCACGACCATTACCTGACTGCCATGGTGCACTCAATATTGATGAAACCACCTTTAGAGAACATAAGGTGAATGAATACAAATGCCAATTTATAAAGGTACCTTTTAGCCACAGATTCAAAATTAAATTTCCAGCAAATCCTTTTAGAGAGGGGTCAGTGTTCATTTTCTATAAAATGTGGTTCTCTGAATTCAATATAAAAGCTTCCCTTTATAAATCCTATTTATGACTTCCTTCCCTTCTTCTCCTCACCCCCCTCCTTCTGCCCCATCTCTCCCCCCCTTAATTACAGAGAAAGGGGGGGATTAGTCAGTGCACGCCTCCAGGGAGAGATATACAAAGCCATCTCTGAAATTAAACTAAAGAAAAAAATGGCCATAGACAGGCAGCTCGAGGAATGGGAGAGACTGATTGATTCATCTGAAATCACCAGATGAGTATTCTGGAATATCAGAGGGGATGACAGCAGCCACAAACACAAAGGTCTCCTCAAAACAATGTACCAAACAACTCTGGGTCGCTTCCCCCCCTCCCAAGAAAACAGCCCTGGCTTCTATTAATGCTACTCCTTAAAGGACAACAAAGGAGAGGAAGTATAAATCACTGATTATCAGCCCACAGGAATCAGCCTGCCAATTTCTGCAGGTGAGAGTCATTTTTCTTCTATTCAATTCGCTTGTCTAGGGAGATATACACTCCATCCCGCAGCAGCTCACTGCTTCCTTCTCCAAGACACAGACTGCCTTCTTCATTCACTATTTTTAGGATTTGCTTTAGCCCTTGGAGTTGTCCCAATGAGCTTCTCTTTAAACCTTCATCTCTTCCATCCTCCACACATTTAAAGGAGGAAGGAAAAGAATGCACATGCAGGAATTTATGTTTTATTTCGCCAATTACATTGTTGCATGAGTGGCTGTGGGAAGAGTTTGGAAAGCTAGCCTGGGAACTGGGCCAATCTTTAAAATCGTTGACTTACGGAATGGAATCTCATCTCTCTGACTTGCTGCTCTGCTTTGGTGGCAGGGGGATGGACCATTTGGCTTCAGCGAGGTCCCCAGGAATTCTTAAATCTCCATGGGCCCATATAGTTCAGGTTGATTCACTGAGCAATTATTAATGCCTACGGTGTGCCAGATGCTAGGGATGCAAAGACAGAAACGAAACCATCTCTGTCCTCAAGGGGCTTGCATTCTCCTTGAAACAACAGTCTGGCTGCTTCATGCTTTTGCTCAGATTTCTGGGTAAGAGGTTCAATGTTCTACTGCACTTTGGCCCTGTGTGTGTTTGGCTAAAGCCCGTTGCCACATAGCTCAATTCTACCCACTACCAAGACCCCAGAGAAGTTCCATTTCTGCCAACCAGCATGGTCAGTCTTCTAAAAGAGCCTTAAAAACTAAATGTGTTGGGGGAAATTTCCCATTTTATTGAGGGGTTCATTGCTCCCTTGTTTGGCACAGAGATTTATGCCCTGAGAACAAAGCCTGGGTCTACTCAAAGCATTTAAAGGAAGAACAGTAACAACAAAAAGTTGCCAGGTGACACCATCAGAAGTTCCTGGAGGCTCAGGATGGGGAGGCATGCAATGGGCATGAAGGTGTGGGATAAGTAGAGGAGGGGAACAAGCAGAAGGTAAATACTTACAGGGTGCGGATCTTTGGCATGTGGTTGAAGCTGGTGACCGGGATACGGCTGATGTTGTTGTTGTTGAGAGTACTGTTGAGATAGAAGAGGAGGAAAAAATATGGTGATCAATGGATCTGTGTTGGTGGGCAGGGGGCTGTTTACATAAGGCAACGTCGGGACGGGGAGGATTACAAGAACACCCATAAATTAGCAGCCTGTGATTATAAAGAGGGAGGTGGGGAGCCACACTCATTGGAGAGAGTCAAACAGCGCCTATTGATGACAGCAAGACTAGGAACAGCGAGGCCAGATCTAACACAGCCAATCCAATCTGGGTAGCCTAGCCACTCAACAATCAAAAATGCAGAGGAGTGGGGCAGCTAGGTGGTGCAGTGGATAGAGCACCAGCCCTGAAGTCAGGAGGACCTGGGTTAAAATCTGGCCTCAGACCAAACACTTGACACTTACTAGCTGTGTGACCCTGGGCAAGTCACTTAACCCCAATTGCCAAAAAAAAAAAAAAAAGGAAAAATGCAAAGGAGTGCCCATCAAATCTTTTACTTCCCTAGGTGGACAAACTCTACTTTCCTCTCAGCACCTCTGGATTCCATCTGAATACTAGAGCACTCTGTTGGTCTCTTTCTCTATAATTTTATAATGAATCACTGATCTAACTCAAATGCCACCTCTTCCATGAAGCCTTCCCTGATCCCCCTGCTCATTAACAACTTTCTCCTTGGATCTCAAGGAACACTAGATAACCCAGTGCTTACAGAACAATAGCAAATTTAAAAAAAAAATAAAGATTGGATCTTCCTGTCTTGCCCAGGTTGGAAATGCCACGTCCATTGACAAGCCAGACTCCACCGATGATCTTCACAGAAGCTTTGACCTGCTCTGTTTCTCTGGCCTGGGCTGATTTCATCTTCCTTAGGCAGCCTGGTGGCCCCCCGTTTCCAGGGGTGGGGGGGGGGGGCTCAGGCTCAGCCCCAGCTGTGATACAGTGATCACAGGTGCTTGCCACCAGTAACAATAATAAGTTTTTAACATTATTTTTTAAAGGAAGCTATGGAGATACAAAAGAGTTAGCAACCACCATGTAAGCAGTAGGGGGTTAAGTTATGAGCATAGATACCTAGAATACATAACATTATAGGATGAATATTCTAGAGATTATAGGATTATGAGTTTAGAGCTGGAAGGGTCCTTAGAGGCCATTGAGTCCAATTTCTTCATTTTATAGATTAGGGAATTGAGACTGAGGGAATTGCCCAGAGTCACACAGGTAACAGGCGTCTGAGGCAGAATTTGAACTCGGGTCTTAGCTCAGTGGAAAAGTGTCCATCCTTATAAATCCTGAGCCTAGATGGATGGACCTCTTAGGACAAACCCTCAGCTTCTAGCAGGTGAACTGAAATCCTTACTCCCACTCCCTAAAAGGGGAGATCCCAGGCAGTTTGCTCTGAGTCAAGGGAGCTGATTAATATTTTCTTCTATAAACAAACTGGCTGTGAGTTGTATGGAGCAGGCTGCCCTCATTTGTATTGCTCCTAATTACATCGATGACTCTTTGGCAGATTAGAAGCTGTAAAGTTCATCAAAGATTCCATGGGAAATGGAAATTAATAAAAGAGACAAAAGCAAAAACCCTCTGAGGGGCAGGGTCAAGTGAGGGAGAATTGGGTTGTTTGGATATGGGAATGAGGAATCCATTTCTGCCGTACTCATCCTTGGAGATGACAGCTCTGAGACTAACAATGTACTCCCACCCCCAACCCCACCCCCCACCCAGTTCCATGGTTTTTTAAGCCACAAGATGCAGAGGAATTTGAAAAATAAGGATGTGGATGTAGCTTTTTGACAGAATTTCCTCTTTGTTTACTCTCAGCAGTGCTATTTACCATGTGACCTTGGGTGCAAGTGACAACTTTGGGAATCAGTATCCTAAACTGTAAACAAACAAACAAACCAGTGTGTGTGTGTGGGGGGGGGTTGGATTGGAAGATCTCTAAGGTATCTTCCAACTTTACAATCCTGTCATTCTATATTGTCCTCCATTACTCCACAGTTTACTAGTGACCCCATTATCCTTCTTTACCTTGCTCCTCCCTACACTAGCACCTCTCTGCATGTCCCTCCACCATTTTCCCAGTAGTAGGAAAGTGTCCTCTCCCTGGAGGTTTCCCTTGCTTCAGCAAAGGAGGTCTATTTTTGCCTTCTACCCTCAGAGAACTGGCCTTCTGAGACACCAGGCTTGACCACATCACAAAGCCCATTGTTCACGCTCTACTGGCTTGGGTTTGCTAGTGGCACTAGCAGAGCCTCGGCTGAAGCCTCAGAGGCAGAATGCTTGGGACATCCCTCTTCCTTAATCTTCAGACCTAGGGAATGTTTTGCTTAAGGGCTATAAGAACAGGGAAAAACCCTTCTTTTCCAGATGTTGGGAGGGAAATGTTACAATGGTATGGTATGAATGCCAAGAGACTGTCAAATGGCCTGGTATTCTACATTTGGAAGGTGTCTATCCCTACCCAGACTGTTTGTTCCCCATCCCACTGAAATATAAGCAGAGGCATTTCTGTAACTAACCTAATCTATAATCTTCAGATGGGCTTACATCCCTCTCCCACGACCAAGCCAAAGCAGGTTTCCAAGCAAAATACTTTCTTGTTATTGCTGGATCCCTACCACCTGAGCCATCCTCAGACAGGAATCTGATCGGCTCTAAGGAATGAGAGAAGTGGCAGTTTGGTTGTTTCACATTTACCCAGCCAAAAGAGGAAAGGCTGAGCCCCATTGGTTGGTGCAAGAGGTGGGTTCTGTATATACTGGGACACTCAATAGAGCAAGATTTAAGGGTCATCCTGAGGCAGAACATTAAGAACAAGAATGCCTCGATAACTCATAACTTGTCTTTTTAAGTTCTTCCTTTGGTTCACCATCTACCTTACCTCATTCATTCCTGCCACTTCTCAAGCCCTTTCAACACATGGTTTATAAACACCGAGCTGCATAGCCCAAGTCTAATTTTGTAACCCTGATATAGGGGGATTGATCAAAGGAGTTTCCTAATTTCACAGATTCTATGAAATTAGTCAGGGAAGTCCCTTAATCCTGTGGTTTTGAGTTCTCCAATCAATTTAATGAATTAACCCAGAGGTCAACTTCGTGTGGGACTTCTGTGCAGGGAGCTGATCAAAGGAGGTCCCTGATTGCCCTCTCTCCCCCCACTTATTGGTTTTGGCTCTATGCAGTTTTTCTTTTTGCCTCATATGGAGTTACTGGGTGCACAGGCTTTCTCAAACCAGTGGGGTGGTAAAGGAGGTCCCCTGGCTTGGCCACCTCAGTCACCTGATCTATCTCCATTAGACTTTTACTTGTGGGGTCATGTCAAAGCTGTTGTATTTCAAACCTTGCTCATAAGGCCAAGCAAGATTACAAATGCAATCCTTTCAGTCACTAAGCAGCAGCTGATAAAAGTTTTTACAAAGTTTTAAAATCAATTAAACATCATGTTAAAAATTTTAAATAACTTTTAAAGTACATTTTATAAATTTGTAGTATTTATATTTCTCTTTTAACTTTTTAAAATAGTATTTTATTTTTCACTAATTATACATAAAGACAATTTTTAGCATCCATTTTTGTAAGATTTTGAGTTCCAAATTTTTCTTCCTCCCCTCTTCCTAAAATGGTAAGCAATTTGGTATAGGTTATATATGTAGTACTTATATTTCTGAAGCTACTAAAGCTTAAAACCGAACTAAGACTTTTAGGATGCCTATATATACACATTTGTATTTATTCACTTTACATTTACATTGTATGTATATATTTGTTTCTCTCATTATAATGATTATTTTATTCTCTGTATTTTTTTTTTCTCCATTGCCTAGTACAGTAGTACCTGATATGTGGAAG
>NW_020949188.1:0-1039 GCF_900497805.2 Vombatus ursinus | reverse complement strand
AGCATGATCTTTCAGGGGAGGAGATGGATATTCAACAAAATAGGGGACTTCCATACCTTCCTGATAAAAAGACCAGAGCTCATCAGAAAATTTGATCTTCAAATACAAGACTCAAGAGAGACATAAAAAGGTAAATGGGACAGAAAGAAACAACATATTATTAATAAGGGCAAACTGTTTACATCCCTACATGGGAAGATGACACTTGTAACTCTTGAGAACTGTATTGTTATTACACCATGTTAAAGGGGTATACATAAAGGGGGTGGGTATAAATTGACTTTGATGTAATGATTTAAAAAAATCTAATCAAGTGGGTTAAATGGATCCAAGTAAATGGATTAATTTGATCTAACTAAGAAAATGTACTGAGAGAAAAGGAAAGGAAGAGGCAGACAAGGGTAAATTACATTACAGGAAAAGGCACAAAAACCTCTTATAGCAGAGGGAAAGAAGGGAGGGAGATGAGCATTGTTTGAACCTTACTCTCATCAGATTTGGCTCAAGAAGGGAATAACATAATCAGTTAGATATAGAAATCTAACTTGCCCTATAGGCAGTAGGAGGGAAAAGAGGAAAGAAAAGGCAGGGAAGAAGTAGTAAGGGTAAAGGGGAATAAAAGGGAGGGGCTAATAGAAGGGAGGCAGGACTGAGGGAGGTGGTCCTCAAAAGCAAAACACTAGTTAGGAGGGAAAAGGAGAAAGGAGAAAGAAAAGCATAGACAGAGGGAGAAAAGGATGGAGAGAAAGACACAGATAGCAATCTTAATTGTGAATGTGATATAAGAATGTAATGGAATACTATTGTGCTATAAGAAATGATGTACAGACAGACTTCAGAAAAACCTGAAAAGATTAGTATGGCCTGATGCTGAGTGAAGTGAGCAGAACCAGGAGAACATTATACACAGTAACAGCCTCATTGTGCTATGACTAATATTGATAGACTTAACCCTTCTCAGCAATACCAGGATCTAAGACATCTCCAAAGGCCTCATGATGGAAAATGCTATCCACATCCAAAGAAAGAACTATGGAGT
>NW_020949187.1:0-10243 GCF_900497805.2 Vombatus ursinus | reverse complement strand
CTCATGATGGAAAATGCTATCCACATCCAAAGAAAGAACTATGGAGTGTGAATGCAGATCGAAGCATACTATTTGCTATATTTTTTCTTCTGTTGTGTTTTGTTTCCTCTTTCTGGTGGTCCCTGCTATTGGTTCTAATTCTTACTTACATCATCACTAATGTGAAAATATGTTTAATAGGAATATATATGTATAGCCTATATCAGGTTGCGCACAGTCTTAGGGAGGGAGGTGGGCAGGGAGGGGCAGAAAAATGTAAAACTCAAAAGCTTATGGAAGTGATTGCTGATAAATCAAAAATAAATTAATTTTTTAAAATGGCAACAATTGATAGAACTTCAAAAAAATTACTAAAAATTATAGTAATAGAAGAACTTTTCTTTAATATGGTTTTTTAAAAACTATTTATTAAAAAGTATTTATTTAAAAAGTACTTATTTTTAAAAAGTATTAGATTATTAGAGCTAATATTATAGATAATGAAACAGATTTTCCTGTAAAAGCAGGGCTACAATGGGAAGATTTATATGAATTGATGCAAAATGAAGTAAGCAAAACAAGGAAAATAATATATGCCATGATTACAATAATGTAAATAGAAAAATCAGCAAAACAATTGACTGAATGGTATGAGATTATAATGACCAAACCTGACCCTCAAAAAGAGATGTGAGAATTCACCTTCCGTACTTCTTTGCAGAGGTGGGGCACTATGGAGGTGGATGCTAGATATAATGTCAGATTTTTTCAATATGTTGATTAGTTTTGCTGAACTGGTTTTTCTTCTCCCCATTCTTATTCTATGTTATAAGGGATGTCTGTCTGGAAAGGAGGATGGAATATGTTGGGAAATGTAGATGATGTGAAAAAAAAAAAAGGCCAAAGCAGGGCTACATATTTTTACCATTGCTACTAAATATAGTTTTAGAAATGCTGCCTATAGTGATTGGAACTGCACAAGGCATATAAAAGAAACTAGGGAATGAACAAGCACAGACAAAGAAGAGGTTTCAGTATCTGTTTTTGCAGATTTTTGTTTAGGAAACCTAAGGAGGTCAACAAAAAAATAAGGATAATGAAAATCTTCAATTAAATAGCATATCAGATAAAGCAACAATGTCATCATCATTTTGTTTCTCTGACAGAAAAAAGAAACTGATAGAAATACAATTACCATCTATTAATAATAAAATTATTATATTATATTATTATATTTAATAAAATTAAAATAATAAAAAACTTAATTTAATATGAAGCTACTGAGATACACGAGACCTATTTAAATACAGTTTTAAAACAATTGTAGCATAAAGTAATTATATAGGGATAAGTAGGGCCAATATAGCAAATATAATAATCAGTAATGACAAAATTAATTTTAGTGAAATACCGATCAAAATTCACTGGGATATTTTAGAGAATTAGATAAAACAATAACCTTTATGTGGAAGATTTGGATAATAATGAGATATTTTTAAAAAAAAAAAAAGGAAGAGAAGAATTCATTTACATTCTCATATCTTTTTTTTTTTTGCTTTTTGGTGAGACAATCAAGGTTTAGTGACTTGCCCAGGGTCACACAGATAGTAAGTGTCAAATGTCTGAGGTCAGATTTGAACTCAGGTTCCCCTGACTCCAAGGCCAGAGCTATATCTACTGTGCCACCTAGCTGCCCCTACATTCTCATATCTTAAACTATAAATTAGTAACTATTAAAACTTTCAAGTACTAGGTTTTAAAATTTTAAAAAAGGTCAATAGCATCTATCTAAAACCTTCAGTGCTTGCTGAATATGTAATGGAGACAAGCTAGAAGCATTTCCAATAAGATCGGGGGTGAAACAAGGATGTCCATTATCACCACTATTATTCAACATCATACTGGAAACATTAGCTTTAGCAATAAGAGAAGAAAAAGACATTGAAGGTATTAGAATAGGCAAAGAAGAAACAATGGTATCACTCTTCGCAGATGACATGATATTATACTTAGAGAATCCCAAAGAATCAAGTAAAAAGCAATTTGAAATAATAAACAACTTTAGCAAAGTTGCAGGCTATAAAATAAACCCACATAAATCACTGGCATTTCTATATATTACCAACAAAGCCCAACAGCAAGAGATAGAGAAATTCCATTTAAACTTACTGTAGACATAAAATATTTAGGAGTCTACCTCCCAAAACAAACCCAGGAACGCTATGAACACAACTACAAAACACTTTTCATGCAAATAAAGTCAGATCTAAATAATTGAAAAAACATCAATTGCTCATGGGTAGGCCAAGCTAATATAATAAAAATGACAATTCTACCTAAATTAATTTACTTATTCAGTGCCATACCAATCAAACTACCAAAAAATTATTTTATAGAGTTAGAAAAAATAATAACAAGATTCATTTGGAAGAACAAAAGGCCCAGAATATCAAGACAATTAATGAAAAGAAATGCAGGGGAAGGTGGCCTAGCCATTCCAGATCTTAAATTGTATTATAAAGCAACAATCATCAAAACTGCTTGGTACTGGCTAAGAAAAAGAGTGGTGGATCCGTGGAATAGGCTAAATATGCAAGACACAGTAGTCAATGACTATAGTAATCTATTATTTGATAAACTCAAAGACTCCAACTTCTGGGATAAAAATCCACTCTTTGAAAAAAACTGCTGGGAAAACTGGAAAAGAGTATGGCAGAAACTAGGCATAGACCAAAATCTCACACCATATACCAAAATAAAGTCAAAATGGGTACATGATTTAGATATAAAGGCTGATACTATAAGCAAACTGGGAGAGCAAGGAATAGTTTACGTGTCAGATCTATGGAGAACAGACGAATTCATGACCAAACAGGAGATAGAGAACATTATGAAAAGCAAAATAGATGATTTTGATTACATTAAATTGAAAAGTTTTTGCACAAAGCCAATGCAACTAAGATTAGAAGGAAGGTAGAAAATTGGGAAAGAATTTTTACAACCAGTCTCTCTGATAAGGGCCTCATTTCTAAAATATATAGACAATTAAGTCAAATTTATAAGAATATAAACCATTCCCCAATTGATAAATGGTCAAAGGATATGAACAGACAGTTCTCAGGTGAAGAAATTAAAGCCATCTATAGTCATATGAAAAAATGCTCTAAATCACTATTGATTAGAGAAATGCAAATCGAAACAACTCTGAGGTACCACATCACACCTATCAGAATGGCCAACATGACAAAACAGGAAAATGATAAATGTTGGAGAAGATGTGGGAAAATTGGAACACTAATGCATTGTTGGTGGAGTTGTGAAATGATCCAACCATTTTGGAGAGCAATTTGGAATTATGCCCAAAGGGCTATAAAAATGTGCATATCCTTTGACCCAGCAATAGCACTTCTAGGGCTATATCCCAAAGAGATCATACAAACGGGAAAAGGACCCACATGTACAAAAATATTCATAGCAGCTCTTTTTGTGGTGGCAAAGAATTGGAAATTGAGAGGATGTCCATCAACTGGGGAATGGCTGAGCAAGTTGTGGTATATGAATGTGATGGAATACTATTGTGCTATAAGAAATGATGAACAGGCTGACTTCAGAAAAACCTGGAAAGACTCGTATGGTCTGATGCTGAGTGAAGTGAGCAGAACCAATAGAACATTGTGCACAATAACAGCTATGTTGTGTGATAACTAATATTGATAAACTTAACCCTTCCTGGCAATACAGGGATCTAAGACATCTCCAAAGCCTTGTGATGGAAAATGTTATCCACATCCAAAGAAAGAACTATGGAAGTTGAATTGCTATTTTTTTTTCTCTTCTGTTGAGTTTTGTTTCCTTTTTCCGATGATTCCTGCTATTAGTTTTAATTTTTACTTACAACATCACTAAAGTAAAAATATGTTTAATATGATTGTAAATGTATAGCCTATATCAGACTGTGCACCGTCTTGGGGAGGGCGGTGGGGAGGAAGGGGGAGAAAAATTTTAAACTCAAAAGTATATGGAGGTGATTATTGATAAATCAAAATAAATTAATAAAAAAAAGTCAAGAGAACAAATTAGATAATCCAAAACTAGAAATAAATACATACAAGAGACTATTTTTACAAATCCCAAGTTCATAGAACACTGGAGAAAGAATATATTATTTGATTAAAACTGTTGGAAAAATTGGCTATGGTATGGCAAAACTGGGATTAGATCATGCCTTATGATCACAATGAATTAAAAATGAATTGATGATTTGAATATTTTTAAAAACCTAAATATATAAGAAGATAACAGAACACTATCTCTACTGCAAATGTGAAGAGTTAGAAATTCTTGGCTATGCAAAACAAATTATAGTATGCAAAATCTGATTATATCAAATTGTTGTGTGGCATAGTGGATAAAGGGAAGTTAGGTGGTGAAGTGGATAGAACACTGAGCCTAGAGTAAGGAAGACTTGAGTTAAAATCTGGCCTCAGACACTTACTAGCTGTGTGACCCTGGGCAAGTCACTTATCCTTTTTGTCTCAGTTTCCCCATCTGTGAAATGAACTGGAGAAGGAAATGGTAAATCATGCCAGTATCTTTGCTAAGAAAACCCCAAAAGTAGTCACAAAGATTCAAACATCGCTAAAAATGACTGAACAAGAACAGCAATAATGGATAGAATGCTGAGTCTGGAATTAGGAAGACCTATATTTAAATCCAATAATGCTTTCTATTGAGGCTAAGGCTCAGTGTCCTCATCTGTAAAATGAGGGGATTAGAAGGGCTCTAAGGTCCCTTACATCAATGTTCTGATTGTAGCAAATATGCCCTGGCTCATTCTCCTAGAGCCAATACAGCTATAGATCTGTGCCTCAGGTCTCTAGGATACATCAAGGGGTTGGAAGGTGTCTCTTCTCTATTGCCATTGGCTCAAGCCCTACTGGCTATTTTTGCCCCACTATTGGGTACCAGTGACTAGTGCCCCAGTTCTATTTAAGCATTTGACAACTAACTTTTATAAAGGGATATCTACATTGAAGAAAAAACAAGGACAAATATAAAAACTTTCCCCCTTTAATACCTCAGGGTCACCCCTTCAGCTCAGTGTCTACAGAACATTGGTTCCAACAAAATGAGGCATGACCCCTGGATGTGTCCTTATTTCAGTTTCCCTGGGTTAGGTCCTGAAGGCCATTCCCAATGGTCATTTTGTACTCCTCTGGGCATCAATGCTAGGCTGGATGGAATACTGGGATACTGGAATGCCCTCAACCTCACAAGTTTGGAAGCTCCAATCCCTTCACCTAAAATGGAAAGTAAACAAACAAATAAATGGAAAATAACAAATGCAGAGGCCAAGGACTAAGGCCTCTTTATATGGGCATATGGCCTAAGATGAGAGAACGCCCCAAGGCTTCCCCACTTACAGAATTTTTTTTACACTTGATGCCTTGAATGAAGGAGTCTAGGAGATTCCTCAAAAGTACAACTAAAGAGAATGAGAAGAAGAGATGAGGATGAAGCTGACTCAGCCTTTTTTGAAAATGTCTGCAGTTCCTGAAAGTTTCCTCCTCACCATGTGGTAAGGAGATCAGAACCAGTTGCAGAATATCGGCACTACCTGTGCTCCACAATCTCATTTCCAAGCTGCTTCCATTCCACATCATCATTAACCACCAAGATCAGACTCCTCAATCAGCTTCTCCCCATGGGAAAACTGCATTAGCCAAGCAAACTGATGCAGTCTATACACGCCCGACCTCTGTTACACTAGAAAGATAAAGGGCTTGTGTACAATAGAAAGAAATGTGTGGAGAATAAAAAGAAAGAAATAGAAGGGCAGGGCCTACAGAAATATATGCTGTAAACATTTCTCATGATAATCTGACATGTAAAATCTATAAGAAATTGACACAAATTTATAAAAGATTAACTTCCTAACAGAGAAGTGATTAAAGGATGTGAATAGGCAGTTACCCAATGAATAATAATAGTGGCTAACATTTATATAGTACTTACAATGTACCAGGCACTGTGCTAAGTGCTTTAAAATTATAATCTCATTTGATCCTCACAACAACCATAGAAGGTAGCTGCTATTATTATACCCATTTTATAGATGAGGAAAGTGAGACAAACAGAGGTTAAATGGCTTGCCCAGTCCATGTTTGAGTTTTGGGTCTTCCCAACTTCCCTATCCACTGAGGCATCTCCCTGCTCCCTAAGAAAAAATACAGATAATCAGTTACCACTGGAAAAACTCTGAAACTCAAAGAAATAAAACAATTCTGATGCACAACTTTATATGATTAAATTGGCAAAGATTTTTTATAATATTAAAATTTGAAGCTGCCCTGTTGTTTATCAGTTGTGTCTGACTTTGTGATTCCATTTGGGATTTTCTTGACAAAGACACTGGAGTGGTTGCTATTTCCTTCTTCATTTTATAGATGAATAAACTGAGGTAAACAGGGTTAAGAAACTTACCCAGGGTCGTACAGCTAGGAAGTATCTGAGGCCAGATTTGAACTCAAGAAGATGAGTCTTCTTGATTCCAGGCCTGGCACTCTAACCACTGTACCACCTAGCTCCCCTTAAAGCTGGCCTGGCACATTATTAAATTGCTTGTGAAACCTTGAATTGGTGCCATGTTTGTTGGAAAGCAATATCAAAGATACAATAAGGACCCTAAAACTGTTCCTACCTTTTGAAGCAATGATTCCACTGGTAAGGTTTGGTTTTATGTATGTTCAATATTGCAAGTACATTAACAAGAAAAAGAATTACTTATCTGCACAAAAATCTTCCTAAAAACACTCCTAGCTGGGTATTGCAGCCAGCCTGTATTCCTATGGCTCACACTCTCAGTCTTTGAAAAGCCCAACATCAGAAACTCCACTCCCCATGCCTAGAATAGAAAAGAATGAGAAAAAAAGACCATGGGTGCAAGCCATTTCTTGGAGACTAGAAGAAGAAGGCCTTAAGGTCCTCCCCCTGCCTTACCACTTGGCCTCATTTGCCATGAGTGAAGGAGTTACCTCACTCTCTCACATGTGAACGCAGCACTGTCAGAATTGACTATGACCCTTTTGAAAATGCCAACAGTTCTAGCTACAAAGTCAATGGGAAAAGGCTAATCCCAACCATTTGGAAAGGCAATCATAACCAATTAACAGAATGTCTATACATGTTTATACTTCTTTTCACCTAGCATCCTCCATGTGATGACAACATTTTAGCAATCTGACGGGGTCTGCCCATGCATCTGACTCCTCTTATGTTTCTTGAGTCTTTCGTGTTTTGAGCATTATTTTTGTGTGGAAGAAATAAATAGTTGTTCTGTACCTGACCTACATTGTACCTCGAGTACTTTGCTAATACTCTTTTGGGGAGGCCCTAGGCATAAATCTAAACTTTAAGTGGTTTTCCCCAGGGCTCCAGGATGGGGATGTGAAGAGCCACAGAATGTGGGGGTGGGGGAGGGTAGGAAAGATCCTCATTAAAAAATTTCATCACACAGATTTCCCCAACATTGAACGTGATCTACATTCCTAAGTCCAGAGCTAGGGTACCTTAAGAGGGACATGGCAAGTGCTTCAATCTTCCTAGGTACAACAGCCAGTTCTACATTGCTCTAGAAGTATAAATTTAGTGACAACCAACAAATCCATGCTTTCAAATACAGATATGGAGGACATGAATTGAATGAAGAGGATGTACTCTCCCATATGACATGGACTCGAGTTGTAGGTGCTGATAGGAAAAGATTCACTTTCTCATATCATTTGTGGGCTCAAGATGGAGCTGCTAATCAAAGGAGAGCTGAGATTACAGGATGGAAGAAGCCAAGCCACACAAGAGGACCACAGGCACATCCAGAAGTCATGGCACATACTAAGAATGGAGAGAGTCAAGTAGGCAATGAGAGGTGATGGCCAAATTCCAGAGTACCTGAGCCAACAAAAGAATAGCGCCTGTCACAGTCTGACTGTGCTATGTTGGATTCAGATGTCAGTCAATAAATATGTATTACTCACTTGCTATGTGCCAAGCACTGTACTAAGCCCTGAAGATACAAAGAAAGGTTTTTATTTTTTTTTTATAAAAAGAAAGGTTTAAAAAAAATACCTATCCTCAAGGGGCTCACAGTCTAATGGGAGAGACAACATTCAAACAACTACTTACAAACAATCTACATAGGGGAATTGGAATTAATTGGAAACAATTGGAAATAATAATCAGAAAGAAGGCACTGGAATTAAGGATTGAGAAAGGCTATCTATAGAAGATAGGATTTTAGCTGGGACTTGAAGGAAGCTGGGAAAGTGAGGAGGAGGAAATGAGGAAGGAGAACATTCAACAGCCAGTGAAAATGTCCACTGTCACTGAATCAAAGAGTATGTATTTGGGGGAGGGGCATTTTGAACACCAAATGGAAGACTTTATATTTGATTCTGGAGGTGATAGGGAGCCACTGGAGTTTATGGAGTAGGGAGGTGACAGCTAGAAAGCAAGAGATCTACAACAGCCCAGTAGCTTACTTGTGTATAACTCCTGAGTGATCAGTACTTCTGGCTCAGCAGTCAATTACAGGATTCTCCATCATCACACAGAGTCAGAAGTAGGTTCTCCCAGTATTTCCATTGGTGGCCTGGAACTAGTCAGGGAATATCTGTGTGTGCTTGAAGGAATGGCTCCATAGGCAAGTTCATTCACATCACAAAGGGTTACCTGGGAAGTTAAATGACTTGCCCATGATCACATAGCTGGTATGTGTCCAAGGCAGGACTTCCTTATATCAAAGCTACCCCTCCATCCACTATAAGATACTGTCCCTTGGTGGGGGATGGCTATCTCCTATTTTGTAGAGAAATAAACTTAAGATCAGAAAAAGAAAGAGTTCAAGACTGGATATATCCAAGACTAAATTGGACCTAGAGCTTGGAAGGGACCTTAGAGATAACCTTTGTTCAACCCTCTCATTTAATAGAGAAAGAAACTGCTAGGACTTGTTGGCTTGTCCCCGATACTAACCTGCCTCTTTTCTCATTTAACGAAGAGGGAAGGATGGGTCCCACTACAAGGAGAGATATGCTAAGTCCATAACCGAGCAGGTCAGAAAAAGGTAACATCCCTTCTAGATTGAAAATTAAGCAAAGTTTCATGGAAAAACTAGCTAGTAAACTTGACTTTGAAAGATAGATAGGTGAGATTTCAATGGAAGTATAGAGAGATCCTCCTTAGATGGAAAAGGTTGAGGCAGGGAAGCATGAACTATTCTAAGTGGTCCAATTTGGCTAGGGTTAAAGATTCACAAATTAAAGTGGTAAGAAATTATGTCAGACTAATAAGGAAATATGTTTTACATGATTGCACATATATAACCCATATCAAATTGGTTACCATTTTAGGGAGAGAGAGAAAAGAGTAAAGGAGAAAGAAAAATTTAGAACTCAAAATTTTAAAAAATGAATGTTAAAAATTGTCTTTACATGTAATTGGTGGGGGGATCAAGTGGCTGATCAGAGGGGGATTGCTGGGATCTCTTTGCCAGTGCTAAGGATTCTCTTGCTTTGCCTATGCTTGGATCTGGGTCACAGTCCTGGGAGGCAGTCCTGGAGCAAGGAGGAATGCTGATATGGTGGAGGTTGTGGTAGCAGTGGAGAAGGAATCCTCCTCACAGTTCAAAGGCAGCAGAGTGCTTGTCACTCACAGACCAGAGCACAGGCCAGAAAAGGAGTAAACACCTAGCCTTTGGTCAGACCACCTTGGAAGAATTGAAAATTTACAGGTCCCTAGAAGTATCTGAAAACAGCTGCACAAAACCCCTGAAACTTGGGACAAGAAACCATCCACACTGGAAGCATAGCCCTACCTTGACAAAGAGTTTAAAAGTCAAGTAATTGGCCGAGAACAGGAGCAACCAGAGGAAAAAAGCTCAGATTATAGAATCTTACTTTGGTGGCAAAGAAGATCAAAACATACAACCAGAAGAAAACAAAGTCAAAGCTTCTACATCCAAAGCCTCCAAGAAAAATATGAATTGGTCCCAGGCCATGAAAGAGCTCAAAAAGGATTTTGAGAAGCAAGTAAGAGAAGTGGAGGAAAAACTGGGAAGAGAAATGAGAGTGATGCAAGAAAATCATAAAAAATGAGTCAGCAGCTTGCTAAAGGAGACCCCAAAAATACTGAAGAAATTAAAAAATAGATTAACCCAGTGAAAATGAGCATGATCTTTCAGGGGAGGAGATGGATATTCAACAAAATA
>NW_020949186.1:0-1202 GCF_900497805.2 Vombatus ursinus | reverse complement strand
GACTTTCCCCCACCAAGTTTCATGAATGGAAGATGTAGTAAGCCACAAGAGACATAGGGACTTACCAGGGGGGAAGGTCCCATAGTAAAAAGAGGCATCATCTCGAGGGAATGCTCTGTCTGCCCATAGTCCAGGAATGAGCAGCAGTTGGTAGCAGAGGCTGAAGAAGGCTGTTGTCTTCGTGGTGTCCACTGGCCAGCCCTTCTCCAGACACCTGGAAAAATCCGACAGAAGCTCCACAGTCTGCTTTGTATCTAGTAAGGTACAGCTGGTTCTGCTATCGTCTCTGAGTCCAGAACCAGTTTGGGGCCTCACAGTTATGGGAATGCATGGAGACACATTAGTAATAATGGCTCACATTTACTTACAGAGAAGAACGGAGACATATGGCATTTATCACTTCACTTTTCTCTCTGGCTTCCCTGTCCAAAACCCTCCTTCTTGGCCATCATTTCCCTGTACGAATTGTCTTTCTCTGGCTTACATTTGTGTCCTCAGAGCTTAGCAGAATTTCAGGAACGTAGTAAGAACTTTTCTTTCATTCATTCATGGTTTACAAAGTAGCCTGCATACGTTATCTCATTTAATACTCTTAGCAACCCCGGGAGCTAGATAGTTCAGGTATTATCTTCATTTAAGAGATGAGGCTCTAACTGAGGCTCAGAAAGTTGAAGTGACATAGATCTTCTGTTTTTAAATCTCATGTTCGTTTCATTTCCCCTTAGCTATGCCTCTAAATAAGAAGGGCTAGATGTGGTGTGTTTCTATGACTGGAGGAGAGGTTACAGGTGCGAGTAGCTGTTCTGAGGATAGACCAGGATGACAGGTGTTCATGCTTCAGAGATAGTGACAGAAAGAAATTCCTTATGGTGTTAAGCACTGAAACGGGTACCCTAGAAAACGTATGTGGATCATCCAAATGATTTGACACTGGAGAAAAAAAGGACATCAAAAAATACTAAATAAGCAAGAAGGAGAAACAACCAAAAAATAGTTTTTGTTGAGTCCTGTTCGACTCTTCATGACCCTATTTGGGGTTTTCTTGGCAAAGATATGAGTGATTTGCTATCTCCTTCTACACTGAACAGTGTAGTAATTGGCTCTCCCAAGTCGGTAAGAGCTGACTCCAGGACACCACTGACTTTCCCCCACCAAGTTTCATGAATGGAAGATGTAGTAAGCCACAAGAGACATAGGGACTT
>NW_020949185.1:0-1033 GCF_900497805.2 Vombatus ursinus | reverse complement strand
TCTCTCTCTCTCTCTCTCTCTCTCTCTCTCTCTCTCTCTCTCTCTCTGTTTCTCTCTCTCTATCTAGGCCAGGAGAGGACTAAAGGTCTTAAAAACTAGGGGAAAAATCTGACATTACAAAGCTATGAAAGATTGGATTGAGGGAGACTCTCACTCTAGGTATTTCGAAGACTAGGGAAGGCAGCAATTTTTCTGGGTTGGTTTAGAAGGTCTCACTCTATGGATTCAGGGCCTCGCTTTAGCTCTTGTGGCCCTTAGATCCTTGAACTTTGTGATCCATTCTGCACTTTTTATTCTTTTGATCTGAATCTTTCATCACCTTCCTGCTTCACATTTTTATTTGCTCTCCTGGTGGCAATTTTAGGGGCACTTTGACAGTTAGGTACGTGCTCAGGAAAACAATCCCTGAGTCTCACAGATATAACAATATGTCAATCATCTTCTCCCAATAATAATATCCTCATTCTTCATGTAAATCTTTTCAATTTTTACTTTTTCCTCTAGAGCTAAAATTTTTCTCAAAATCTTCCAAATTTTACCTAAAACACACTTTCTTGAGGACATCTAAATTTATCCTGAAATCACTCAATTTCAATGTTTCTCTCCACTTTGGGCTTCTATTTTATTTTTGAAACTCAGTTTTTCCTGGATTTATTTTCCATTTTACTCCCTTTTTAAAAATATTTTGAGGGTTTTTTTGTGAGGCCTCTGTTTTGGGACTGTAAATGAGTTAATAATCTCTGCACCAACTATCAGGTCAGTGCTCAATAAATATCAAATAATAATAAAAAGACTGACCTAATAGCAATTTAACTGTCTTGTTACTATGATCACATTACCCTTCCTTAAGGATCCAATAGAGTATTATTGATTTTTATAACAAATATGATTCCATGTTCCTGAAAGCCTCTTAACATTTTCCCTGTCTCCATTTTATTTTCCATGTCCTCAGCGTTCTTCTCTTACCACTTTAGTGCATGTATAAAACACACACACACACACACACACACACACACACACACACACACACACA
>NW_020949184.1:0-1033 GCF_900497805.2 Vombatus ursinus | reverse complement strand
TCTCTCTCTCTCTCTCTCTCTCTCTCTCTCTCTCTCTCTCTCTCTCTGTTTCTCTCTCTCTATCTAGGCCAGGAGAGGACTAAAGGTCTTAAAAACTAGGGGAAAAATCTGACATTACAAAGCTATGAAAGATTGGATTGAGGGAGACTCTCACTCTAGGTATTTCGAAGACTAGGGAAGGCAGCAATTTTTCTGGGTTGGTTTAGAAGGTCTCACTCTATGGATTCAGGGCCTCGCTTTAGCTCTTGTGGCCCTTAGATCCTTGAACTTTGTGATCCATTCTGCACTTTTTATTCTTTTGATCTGAATCTTTCATCACCTTCCTGCTTCACATTTTTATTTGCTCTCCTGGTGGCAATTTTAGGGGCACTTTGACAGTTAGGTACGTGCTCAGGAAAACAATCCCTGAGTCTCACAGATATAACAATATGTCAATCATCTTCTCCCAATAATAATATCCTCATTCTTCATGTAAATCTTTTCAATTTTTACTTTTTCCTCTAGAGCTAAAATTTTTCTCAAAATCTTCCAAATTTTACCTAAAACACACTTTCTTGAGGACATCTAAATTTATCCTGAAATCACTCAATTTCAATGTTTCTCTCCACTTTGGGCTTCTATTTTATTTTTGAAACTCAGTTTTTCCTGGATTTATTTTCCATTTTACTCCCTTTTTAAAAATATTTTGAGGGTTTTTTTGTGAGGCCTCTGTTTTGGGACTGTAAATGAGTTAATAATCTCTGCACCAACTATCAGGTCAGTGCTCAATAAATATCAAATAATAATAAAAAGACTGACCTAATAGCAATTTAACTGTCTTGTTACTATGATCACATTACCCTTCCTTAAGGATCCAATAGAGTATTATTGATTTTTATAACAAATATGATTCCATGTTCCTGAAAGCCTCTTAACATTTTCCCTGTCTCCATTTTATTTTCCATGTCCTCAGCGTTCTTCTCTTACCACTTTAGTGCATGTATAAAACACACACACACACACACACACACACACACACACACACACACACACA
>NW_020949183.1:0-7728 GCF_900497805.2 Vombatus ursinus | reverse complement strand
ATGTGATAGACCCTCCGTTAGGACCCAGGGGCACCACGCCCCGGGGCCTCTGGCTCCGCTTCCCCTAACGGCTGTTACAACACCCTGGGTGAAATCCTCAAGGGTGGGGTGCAACATCCTGCTCTGTAAATAACCTGACCTGTCTTCCCGGCACTCCCCCCAGACCCTGTTCCTTTCCCGGCACCCCACCAGACCCTGTTTTGTAACCGGACAGTATAAATATCTCAGATGAAACCCTCGGTGGGACGGCCCCTAGGATGCACGCCTGGGGTCCGTCGCCGGCCGGCTCAAATAAACGCGCTCTCAATTAAAGTCAATTGGGTGTGATGCTCTGATTTCTCTCGGGCGTCCAGTTCATTTGGAGGTTCCACCGAGATCGCCCTTTGGGCCAGCTGCTTCGGCGTTGCTGGAAGGCCGGGGGGGACGTGTTCAGGGGATGGCCACCGGGAAGATGTGCCCCGGCCCCGAACACTGACTTATCCCGTGCGAACCAGCCCGCCCTGTATTCTTCCTCTAAATTTCTTAATTGGGCACCGAGCGCTCTGGTCTCAGTCTGATCGGTGAGTACTCAACGGAAGTAAGTGGCCTGGCTGGACGCAGCTGTAACGCCCTTACTGACCTCCACGGGACGCCGTGTGAGAGTCCTGATTATCTGCAGTCTGGCGCCACATGTTAATGTCTGGAGTGTTGCCTTAACTGTTTATGTCTGTCTTATATGTTTTATCCGTCTGTGATTGTCCTAATTGATTCGCCTCTTCCCGTCCGTGATGGGCCAGGGGCCGTCAAGCCCCACACCGGGGACCCCTCTCTCAGTTGTCCTACAGAATTTTAAACAGTTTCGGCGCATTGCCAAGGGATATGGGTTTCAGGTTACCAAAGAAAATTTGTCCACCTTTTGCCAGCAAGAATGGCCTACATTTGGGGTTGGGTGGCCCCCGGAAGGGACATTTGACGTGACCATTACTGGGAGGGTCAGGAAGATTGCTTATGGGACCCCTGGCCATCCCGATCAGATCCCATATATAACTGCATGGATAGATTTTAAACCCCCATCAAAGCCACTCCGGGTTCAAGCTTTGTCCAAAGTTGGGGTGCACTCGGAGCCAACATCCGGTCAAAAAAATTCCCGGGACTACGCAAGTAGGAGCCAAGGTCTTACCCCCTTCCGATCCTGACCCCCTGGACCCGGCTGAGCCCCGACCCCCACCATATCCTGTTCAGGGGCGGAGCCACCCCTCGGCCCCGCCTCTGACAAGTCCTCCTCATACTCGAACAGGGACGCCTTACGGCTCCTCCGGGTCCGGGTTTTCCCCCGACTCCACTGTATCTGCCTTTCCCCTGCGACAGGTCCCCACGACCCCCGGGGAGTCGGGGAGACCCTTCATGGTCTATGTCCCCTTTTCAACCAGTGATTTATACAATTGGAAACAACAGAATCCGTCCTTTTCAGACAAGCCCCAAAGTCTGATTTCCCTTTTGGAGACAGTCTTCTATACACACCAGCCTACTTGGGATGACTGTCAGCAGCTCCTGCGGGTTCTTTTCACCACTGAGGAGCGCGATAAGATCATATTGGAAGCCAGGAAAAGGGTTATGGACCCCGACGGCCGCCCCTCAACTGATCCGGGCCGCCGGAATCATGTTTTTCCCGAAAGTCGCCCTGACTGGGACCCAAATTCTGATCGGGGGCGAGAGGCTTTAGACAGGTATCGCCAGTTACTGTTAGGGGGGTTAAGGGCTGCAGCGAGGAAGCCCACCAATATGTCTAAGGTTAGTGAGGTCAAGCAAGGGAAAAATGAATCTCCAGCTGCTTATTTGGAAAGATTGTATGAGGCCTACCGCACTTACACCCCCATTGACCCTGAGGATCCTAACAACCGGAGAGCAGTGGTGATAGACTTTGTGTCTAATTCGGCTCCTGACATCCGGCGAAAACTGCAAAAATTGGATGGATTCGAGGGTAAGACTCTTACTGAACTCATGGAAGTAGCCAAGCGGGTTTATGACTCCCGGGAGGAGCTGCAAGAAAAACAGGCACGCTCCATGACACGGGCAGTCGTGGCAGCTCTGGCACAAATCCCGGGGGACAGGCAAAGCGGAAAAGGGGGAAGGCCTGGTCCCCGGCCTCAAGGGAGAAATACGGGCAGGCCCCCTTTAGGCCGAGACCAATGTGCATATTGCAAAGCTACTGGCCACTGGAAGTCCGAATGCCCAAATCGGCAGCAAAAGACTAAACCAGAGCCGGTCCTAACCTTGGACATGGATGATTAGGGGTGCCCTGGCTCCAAGTCTACTATGACTCTGGACCCCCTGGAGCCAAGGGTGACACTCACTGTTGGGGGTCGGCCAATCTCTTTCCTCGTAGACTCAGGGGCAGCTGCATCAGTTCTGAACTCTCCACTAGGTCCCCTGTCCTCCTCTAAAATACAGGTCCAGGGGGCTACAGGCCGTATCCAAGCAGTGCCTTTCACCACCGCCCGTGAGGTCCGGCTAGGGGAAGGCTCGGTGTCTCACTCTTTTCTGGTCATGCCCGACTGTCCCTACCCCCTCCTGGGTCGAGACCTCTTGCATAAGCTCCAAGCTGTAATTTCTTTTAAGGGACCTACTCCCACCCTGGGGGTCAGCGTGCCCCAGCTCGTCTTGACCTGTCCCCTCTCCGAGGAGTCCCGCCTCCTTTCTCCCAGGCGGCCGTCGGTTGATGCCCCGTCCCCACTGCTGAGTCAGCACAGGAGTAGCAGTAGACAGGAGTTGGACCACCACAGGGGCCTGGTGGGCAGCTAGCCCAAAAGGGTTTAACTCAGCCCACACTCCCGGCACTAAACTCCTGTGCGGGTCCAACAGTATCAGGTATCCCGACCTGCTCTTCTGGGAATCAAACCCCATATCGACCGACTTCTTCAGGCTGGCATACTACGACCATGTCAAAGTCCTTGGAACACTCCCCTGTTGCCGGTCCGTAAGCCCGGATCCGGAGATTTTCGCCCAGTCCAGGACTTGCGGGAGGTGAATGCCAGGGTGGAGACAGTCCATCCCACTGTGCCTAATCCGTATACCTTGTTGTCCTCTTTGACTCCAACCCGCACATGGTACACTGTCTTGGACTTGAAGGACGCTTTCTTTTCCATCCCGCTGGCCCCTATCAGCCAGCCTATATTCGCTTTCACATGGACCGACCCCTCAACCGGAACGTCCTCCCAACTAACCTGGACTCGATTGCCTCAAGGGTACAAGAACTCTCCTACTCTTTTTGGCTCAGCCCTGGCCTCGGACCTAGCCAGGTTTCGCGTATCCCACCCCGAGGTCACACTCCTCCAGTATGTGGATGACCTGCTGCTGGCCGCTTCATCCGAGACGACCTGCCGAGATGCTACACTGCACCTCCTGCAGCTATTGGACAAGTCGGGCTATCGGGTTTCGGGTAAGAAAGCTCAGCTGTGCTTACAATCTGTTATCTATCTAGGATTCACCCTGCAGTCCGGACAAAGGCTGCTTTCGCGGGAACGTGTGTCGGCTATCTTGGGCATGCCGGCCCCAGCAACCCGCCGCGGGCTCCAGGAATTTTTGGGAATGGCCGGGTACTGCCGACTGTGGATCTTAGGATTTGCGGAAATCGCTAAACCACTGTATGAGGCACTGTCAGGTGAGCCTGCCAAGTTCCTGTGGGGACCAAGGCAGGAAGAGGCTTTTAACAAACTGCGCGGAGCGTTAGCTAGCACCCCCGCTCTTGCCCTGCCAGACCTGACTAAGCCGTTCCGCCTCTATGTCTCAGAATCTCAGGCAGTGGCCAAGGGAGTGCTAACCCAGCCTTTGGGGCCCTGGAATCGCCCAGTGGCCTATCTTTCCAAGCAGCTTGACTCGGTCGCTGCTGGGTGGCCTACATGTCTTCGAACCATCGCGGCTGTCGCGACCCTGGTCAGGGAGGCAACAAAGCTGACCTTCGGCCAGCCCCTTGAGATTTCTGCATCTCACCACCTGGAGCAGTTGCTGCACACCCCTCCCACTCGGTGGATCTCTAATTCTCGTCTGACTCACTACCAGTCCCTCCTGTTAGATCCAACCCGCATAACCTTCTCTGCGCCCGTGACCCTGAACCCCGCTACGCTGCTTCCCAACTCCCCGCCGGCATCACCGCTGCATGATTGCCTGGACGTCCTTGACGCCATCCACACCTCCCGGCCCGGCCTTACTGATGTACCTATGACCAGCCCTGACATGATCCTCTTCACAGATGGCAGCAGCTTCGTGGAGGATGGGATTCGGAGGGCCGGGGCCGCAGTGGTGACCCCGACCGAGACCCTCTGGGACGCAGCCCTGCCGCCTGGTTCTTCTGCCCAGCGGGCAGAGCTGGTTGCCTTGACACAGGCACTCCGGCTCGCGAAGGGCAAGAGAGTCAATATCTACACTGACAGCAGGTATGCATTCGCGACTGTCCATGTTCACGGATTCGTGTACCAGCAGCGCGGCCTGCTAACTTCAGCAGGGAAGGAGATCAGGAATAAGAGGCAGATTCAGGATCTCCTGGATGCTGTCTGGCTTCCCAAAGAGGTGGCAGTCATCCATGTCCCAGCTCACACCCGTGGGACGGACCCCCAGTCGCAGGGAAATGCAGCCGCAGATAGAGCAGCCCGTGCGGCCGCAAGAAGGACGCCTCTCCCCACCTTCGCTGTCCAGACGGAAAATTTGTTGCCCGCACGACCTTCTTACCAGTCCGGCGATCCGGATGGCATGCCTGAAAAGGGGGGATGGAGAAGACACCCAAACGGTCTGTTAATCCTGCCCAAAGCCCTCCTGCCCCCTCTGTTGATGACCCTCCATGACCTCACCCATCTAGGCGGAACCAGGCTTTATGACCTGGTGAGTAGGCATTTCTACAGCCCAGGGATGAAACAGGCAGCTGAAGAGGCGGCCAGGAGATGCAGTACATGTGCAAAGATCAACCCCCGGCCAGCGACGAGGGTGCCGGCTGATAGACCACGGGGGACCTTCCCCGGGGATCACTGGGAAGTTGATTTCACTGATATGGGACCTGGACAGGGGGGGTACCGATTCCTCCTTGTATTCATAGACACGTTCTCCGGGTGGCCAGAAGCGTTCCCAGTAAAAGCCGAAACCGCCACGGTAGTTGCAAAAAAACTGTTCTTTGAAATTATTCCCAGATTCGGCTTGCCAGCTTCAATAGGGTCCGACAATGGGCCGTCATTCGTATCTGCAACAATTCAGAACTTATCCAAGATGCTGGGACTGAAGTGGAAGCTACATTGTGCGTACCGGCCTCAGAGTTCAGGGCAAGTAGAAAGGATGAATAGGACTTTGAAGGAGCACATTGCTAAGCTCAAACTGGAAACTGGCGATAACTGGGTTAGCCTCCTCCCTTTCGCTCTCCTGCGGGCTAGGTGTACTCCTAACTCTTCCACTCTCTCTCTCTCCCCATACGAGATTCTTTATGGGGCGCCCCCACCTGTCCTACCAAAGGTAACGGGGGCGACCCCAGCCCCGGATTTTACTAACCCCACTCTCCTTAAGTCCTTTCAGGCACTCCGGGAGGTCCAAGACGCGGTACGATCGGTCCTGAAGGCTGCGGGGAGAAGTTCAAATCCTGCCGCTACCTCGGAGGCCTTGACACCTGGAGACTGGGTCCTCACCCGCAAACTGCCTGCCGGATCGGCTCTGGAACCGCGGTGGACTGGGCCCTACCAAGTGATCCTCTGCAACCCATCGGCCGTGAAAGTCGCAGGTCGAAAGGCTTGGATACATCGGTCACACGTCAAGAAGACTCCGGCGCCTGAGCCCGCGAAATGGAAAGCAGAGGCGGTGTCGGATCTAAGGCTCCGGCTCTCCAAAACTTGATTCTTTCGCTTCTCCTGTTTGCTTATAAGGAATATCCCGCAGTCTGTAACCCCTACCGCCCCACGCCACATAGGTGGATTCTATCCCGCACCAATGATGGCACCATCATACAGACCTTAACTTGCTATGGCCCGCCTACCTTCAGGTTTGACCTCTGTGCCCTCTTAGGATCGGGATGGAATAGAGATAGGCACCTGCAGGACCCTGTGACGGGAGGGGGCGGGCACTGCCCTACTATTCCCATACCAGCCACCCAACATGGAGCAGGACAAGGTGAATATAATATCAGGGGCATCCAGTTCTATGCCTGTCCTGCTACCGGAAGCCCCTCTTGCCGTGGAGACGGCAGTTTCCACTGCGCAGAATGGGGGTGTGAGACAGTGGCAGACTGGATTCCTGGGGGTGGAAAAGACCCGCTCATCACTTTGGAAAGACAGTCACCTCTCCCGTATTCCTGCTGGCCTGGAAAATGCAACCCCATGATCTTAACGGTCAAACAGTACACGGATGATTCATGGAATCTTGGGCATTCATGGGGGTTGAGGTTGTATATGACTGGATGGGACAACGGTGTCCTTTTTACAATACAAAAGGTCGCCCTACCCGTTCAGCCCCTTCCCATAGGCCCCAACCCTGTCCTCAACCCACGGGCCAAGATAGATCTGATTCCGTCTGCTGAGCCCTCTGCTACACCAGGGTCGGCGACTCTGAAAACACCCGGTGCCCCTGGGGCCTCCATACTTGACACCCTTACCGCGGTCCATGCATTCTTGAATTCCTCCGACCCCAATGTCACTACTGCCTGCTGGCTGTGTCTAAACCCGGCTCCCCCATACTTTGTGGGGGTTGCTTTGGAGTTAAACAGTTCATTTCTGGGGAACTTGTCCATGCAGAACCCCTCCTCCACAGCAATCCCCGCCCGTTGTAACCCAAATAGGCCTAAATTGACGTTGGATGACGTCCAGGGCACAGGGACGTGCTTGCTTGGACCTGACTACCCGTTGAGAGCTTCCCCATTTAATTCAACCTGCACTTCTGTTATCTTAGTCACACCCTCGTCCAATAGGCCCGGCTTCCTGATAACCACCCCACCCGAGACTTGGTTCGCCTGCACTCTGGGCCTCACCACCTGTATACAAGATCGCCACTTCCTCAGCCCCACTGAGATCTGTGTGATAGTTAGGGTGTTTCCACAAGTGTATGTGTATTCTGAGGAGGGGGCCACTGAACACTTTGGCCTACCCCGCTCCAGAAGGGCAGCCCCTATCCTAGTGCCCTTGCTGGTGGGGCTCGGGGTGGCCGGGTCTGCAGCCGTGGGAGCAACCGCCCTAGTGCAGGGAAAGGCAGACTATGCGGCCCTCAGTACCCAGGTGGATAAGGACCTACGAGCTCTGGAGGGACTAGTCTCCCACCTGGAGACTTCCCTGGATTCCCTAGCGGAGGTGGTACTTCAGAACCGCCGCGCCCTTGACCTGCTATTCCTGAAACAAGGGGGGTTGTGTATGGCCCTGGGAGAGACCTGTTGTTTCTATACCAATCGTTCAGGTGTCATCCGGGAATCCCTGCAGGCATTAAGGCAGCGGTTAGATGATAGGGACCGAGCCCGAGCCCGCAGCTCCTCCTGGTACCAGGACTTGTATAACTGGTCCCCCTGGCTCACCACTCTACTCTCTGCTATAATGGGCCCCTTGGTTCTTCTCCTCCTAGGATTATTGGTCGCCCCTTGCATCATGAATTGTCTCTCCCGCTACATCCAGCAGCGTATACAGTCTCTGAAACTGTTTGTCCTACGCAAATCCTATACACCCCTGGATTTGAAAGAGTCAGCACCCCTGGACTCTGATGAGTCCTCTGTATAACTTGCCCTTGAAAAGGGGGGAA
>NW_020949182.1:0-2092 GCF_900497805.2 Vombatus ursinus | reverse complement strand
ATATGGTGAGCAATGTAATAAATGCCCATTGGTGGATCAATGCTACACTTACTTATCACTATACATGTTGTTTCCCCAGTAGAATCTATGTCCCCTGACGGCAGGGACTTTTTCATTCTGTCTTCATATGCTGAGTACCTAGCAGTGTCTGACACATAGTAGGTGCTTATTTGCTTAAAAAATTTTGAGTTGAGTTGTATTGAGCATACTAAATTCAACGCCTTTGGTCTATTTGTCTATTGTGAGCAAAGAGCTCCTGAAACCACAAATGGCTATAGAAATGTGAGCTATTATTTTCATTACTAATATTATCAAGCCAAAAGATGCTTGGATATTCCAGAATCCAGTCAATCAGCAAATATTTCTTATGTACCTACTAAGTACCAAGACATGGATACAAAAAACAAAATTGGTAAATTCCCTGCCCTCAAGGTGCTTACAGTTATCCAGGAGAAACATGATGCCCATATATTGAATTATACAAAATAATTAAAAGAATAGCAGAAAAAGGCACTAGGATCTGGTAATCAGGAGAGACTTTGTGTAGAAGAAGGATGCACTGAAGCTAAGCTTTGGAGGAAACTGAGTATTCTAAGAGTGAGGGGTTAAAAGGGAGCATGTTCTAGGCATGAGGGACATGAGAGATGGACTCTCGAATCTAAAGACATGTAAGAAAATGACAGTTTGTCTGAACCATGATGTATGTGGAAGAGAATAATGTGTAATGAGTGAGGGAGAGGATGGAAGCTGGGCTTCACTCAGATTTAGGGCTGCCAATTGCTTTGGGCAAAGGGAGTTTAGGAGAGAGGATGTTTTTATATATTATTGTTATTATTATAATACCTCTGGAGGAACTTGCATGTTCTTAATTTATTGGTCATGACATCTACTACCAAAGCAGTCTATGAATTATCAATGAATTCTTAGGTCTCTGACTCTTAAATTCTCATGTTCTCTAGAAGACAGTTGAGAGTTTGTGGTAAAGGGAATAAGGAAAAGTAGAGGAATTGCACTGTCCCGTCTGATTAGGATTTCTTCTCTCAACCAGGAAACTTTCCTCATGATAGAAACTAACCCTTGTCGACATGAGAAAATTTGACTCATTCATCTAGAATTTATACCGGTGGAAAATGAGAAACATCCAGCCATTATTTACTATGGATATGAAACTCCCTTAGCCTTGCACACTTGGTGCTAATCTGGATTTCGTAGAATCATAGTTTTAGAGCTGGAGGGAACCTTGGAGATTATCTAGTCTAAATCCCTCATTTTTCAGATGAGTAGTCGAAGATCCAAAGAAATGTAATAAGTTGCCCAGGGCCAGACAGCTAATAAGTTCCAGAGCTGGGATTTGACCCCAGGCCCTCTGACACCTAATTCAGTGCTCTTTCTTCTCAAGAAGATAGAAAGGGTATTTTATCTATTCCACCATGGCCCTCTAACCTACCAATCAAAATACCCCTCTCCCTGATCACAACTCCCCCATGGGTGAATGTGCATTTTTTGAGGCAGGGGATGTTTTTGTTTTGTATTTCTGTCCCCAGCATTTAGCACAATGCTTGGTACATGGTAAGCACTCTGTTAATCATGCTTCATAAACTCATTCATTCTATTGTAAAATTGTTCTATTTTTATCCAAGAATAGAGGTGAATTTTCAAAAGATCATTTAATAGATATAGAGCTGGAAGGGACCTCAGAGGTCATCCAACCCAAATGCCTCACTCTTCAGATGAGGAAACTGAGGCCCAGAGAGTTCAACTGACATGTTCATGATCACTTAAGTAGATCCAGCTTTAAATTGAAGTAGGACTGGGTGCAGGGACAGGAGGACCTGTGGGGTAAGGGAAAATCAGTCAATACACATTTATTAAAGGCTTACTAAGTGCCAGGCACTGTGCTAAGTGCTGGAGACACACAATAAGGCAAAAAAAGATTACTGGACAAAGAGTCTAAAGAGCTCACTTGATATTACTTGTTAGCTGCATAAGCCTGAGTCCTCACCCTCTCAGAGATTCTATTTTCATTCATTCATGAGTGAATTCAATTCTCTGTTTGTCTTTTAAGGCCCAACATGATCTACTTCCAGCCTCT
>NW_020949181.1:0-6323 GCF_900497805.2 Vombatus ursinus | reverse complement strand
ACCCAATCCTTGAGGATTGAAATAAACTTTCTGTTCCTACCTTGAGATATCTCTAAGTGTTTCTTTTTAGGTTGCATCTCACACAGTTTCTGGTGTGTTGTCTGGGAAATTAAGCCTCTCGGGAGTTGACCCTCTTCAAGGGCTGAGAGCAGGTGTTCACCAAAAATTTTTTTTGGTGGCTCTCAGTCTTGAGGATTGGTCTCCCTCCTGGGCGGCAGACATCCCGGAGAGAGGAACTCATAGGAACAGAAACTAAAAAGAGCTCTGGTGGTGTAAGTGTAAAACTCTGGCCAGTGGAGAAAGAGCAGTCATGTAAGTCATACACATATAACCTGAGGATGTGCCAGAACTTGGGGGTCTTTGGGATAGATGGAATATCCCTGGAGAGACACCAACAGGTGAATGCTCAGGTGACCGAGGGAAGGGTGCAATCCCTCTGGGAGGGCCTAAGGTGAGGTCCTGAAATATTCATAGGTCACTGACCTGGGAGGGTCCAGTGATGGCCTTCAAGTAAATTTTTGAAATGGGTAAGGAGCAGTCCAAACCTGTCACCATGGAGCAGAAAGAAGGTATACCAGAAAATAGTCCCTTAGGGAATAAGCTTCAGAATTGGGAAGAATTACCAAAAATATGGGGAACAGATTGAGTAATTGAGTGCACTATCAAAACATAAAAGGACAAGAAAATATAAACAGGATTTGTTTTGTGACTTTGTTTCTGTCTGTGTTTGTGTCTGTGTGGTATGAGTGAGTGTCTGTGTGTAATCTGACACCCTTTGCAGCCAGATACCAAAGGTAGCTTCTAAGAATGCAGCCGGATTTACTGCTTGGAAAAGTGTTTTTTTTCTTTCTCTCCCCCATCCCTCCCTAATTACAGCAGCCTCAGAGGGGTGGGTGGATGGGAGAGAGAAAGAGAGATGAATACTTTATTATTTCGGTTATATGATTGGTAAAAGGTGGGTCGAGAAGGATCTTTGAAGTGTCAGGTCAGAATTAGAAAGAAATAAGATATGTGCAGTTTTAAAGGGACTTTAATCAAATTCCATCAGAAGGGAAAGACAAGAAAGAAAAAGGGATAGGATGCTTTTCTCTGGATTTGCAATTCTTATGTCCCTTCAGAGTTCAAAGCTGCCCCATCCTTGGTGAGTGTAATTTGGGTGGGGGAAGGGTGTTTTGAGGTAAACCATTCCTGGATATTGGTTCTGGGTGACTTCAAGGGGTTTTAAAAAAATGTGAGGAAGCTTGATTCTGCTTTGGGTAGAAGAATTGAAAGTGGAAATTTTGCAGCTCGTTGTGATTGGATATTGTTATATAAACTGGACTGTTCAATTACTTATCAGAACTCTAAAGGCCTTCTGCTTAAGGGGAGGAAATTGATTAAGTCCAGTTAACATTGATTTAAATTGCTGAAGCCTGAGATTCTCAGGTGGGTGGCTCTATCTGATCAGCTGCTAAAAAGGACTGGGGACTTTTTCTTTGCTCCCTTAAGGAAGTAGGAAAGAAAAGGAGAATTTAGAGAAGGAATTGCCACCGTATGTCTTTTTAAGGGAATATATAAATTTGTGGAAAAGGAAGTTAAGTATTTGGGACATTTAATTAGTGAAGGAAATAAGAAATTAGATCCTGCTAGGGAAGAAGGGATTATTCATACACCCAGACCTAGGACTAAGAGGGAAGTCTATAAGTTTCTTGGATTGGTAGGATATTGTAGAAACTGGACCGATTCCTATGTAACTCTCACTAAACCTTTATATAAGCATTTATTGAATGAAGGACCAGATCCCATAGATTGGGATGAGGAAAGTAATCAAAGCTTTGAGCAATTGAAAAGAATTCTAGTCTCTCCCCTGTGTTAGCTTTACCATCTTTGGAGAAACCATTTCATTTGTTTGTAAATGTAGATAAGGGAGTAGCCCTTGGAGTTTTGGCACAAATAAGAGGAGGGCAGAGGCATCCAATAGCTTTTTTTATCTAAGCTTCTGGATTCGGTAGCCAGAGGATGACCAATTTGCATTCAAGCTATAGCTGCCACCACTATTCTGGTAGACGAAAGCAGGAAGCTCACTTTTGGGGGAAGCTTTATTGAGAGTGTTCCCCATCAGGTTAGAACTATTCTCAGTCAGAAAGCAGGAAGGTTGTTAACTGATTCAAGAATATTGAAATATGAAGCAATTTTATTGGAAAAGGAAGATTTGGTTTTGGCTCAGGATCATAATGTTAACCCTGTCTCCTTTTTGAGTGCTAGTCCAGGGCAATCTGGTAAAATTGAACATTGTTGTCTGGACCTAATAAACTATCAAACTAAAGTAAGGGAAGACCTTCAGGAGTCTCTGATTCCTGGAGGAGTAAATCTGTTTATAGATGGTTAGAGACAACTTCCCTGGGAGTGGAAGGAAAAAGACAAAAAGGATTTGCTATTGTAGATGGGGATAAAAATTCTTTAGTTGAAGCAGGAAGCTTGCCTAAGACTTGGTCAGCTCAAACCTGTGAACTTTATGCTTTAAATCAAACTTTAAAATTGTTGAAAGGTCAGGAAGAGAATATATATATACAAATTCTAAATATGCATGGGGAGTGGTACATGTGTTTGTTAAAATATGGGAAGAAAGGTGGATGATCAATAGTAAAGGAAAAGAGATTGTGCATCCAACATTAGTGACCCAGGTTTTAGAATATTTATTGTTACCTGAAGCTATAGCAGTGATTCATGTGGGAGGGCACCAACTGCCTTGCCAATGAGGAAGCTAAAAGGGCAGGGGGAGGAGAACTTAAGCAAGGTAACCCATTGTTGATCTTGACCCCCTCTTTTCCTCCTAGTCTCCCTTTCCCATCCTTTTCTCAGGAAGCAAAAGAAAAAGCTCAAGGACTTGGAGCACAGGAAGACAAACAGGGTCGTTGGTTTCTACCCAATGGTCGAGAGGTACTGACCAAAGTAGGTATGAGGCAGATATTACAATTTTTACATCAAGGCAGTCATTGGGATGTCCAAAACTGGTGTGATGTGGTTTTGATCCAGTTCATATCTCCTGGCTTGTACACTCTAGCTTGACAGCTGGTGGATGGTTGCCTTGTCTGTGGAAGGACAAACAAGTCAACCCAATGCCAAGCACCGAGAGGAGGCAGACCACCCAGCATAAGACCCTTTCAAAACATATGGGTGGACTTCACTGAGCTGGCCCCTGTTGGGCGCCTCAAATACCTGTTGGTCATAGTGGACCACTTGACCTCATGGGTGGAGGCTTTTCCCCTGTCACAGGCTACTGCCCAGGTACTTGTTAAAGTCCTACTTGAACAGATTATTCCTAGATATGGGATGATGGAGAGAATTGATTTGGATCAGGGGATGCATTTTACTGCCAAAATTCTCCAATCTCTTATTCAGCCTTTGGAAATTTCCTGGGAGTTTCATACTCCCTGGCATCCTCCCTCCTCTGGCAAGGTGGAAAGAATGAACCAAGAGATCAAAAGACAACTTACTAAATTGAATTTTGAAACCCAGTTACCCTGGACTAAATGTTTGCCTCTAGCCTTGATTAGGATTAGGACCAAACCCTGTAAGGACATTAGTTTGTCACCCTATGAACTTTTATATGGCCACCCTTATCCAGGGATGAGAAATGATCAAAGTTGGGATCCAATTTTTGAACATAAGGATAGATTCCTTCGAGAGTATGTACAAAATCTGGCAAGACATCTTAAAATTTATAGAGTAAAGGTCTGGTGGCCCAGACTCCCCCTCTTGGATTCCTGGTACACAAGTTCCAGCCTGGAGATTGGGTGTTGATCTGGATGTGGAAGGAGGAAAAGCTCATCCCCTCATGGGACAAGCCATTCCAGATTCTAACTTCAGACACTGCTGTGAGAACTCAAGAATGTGGGTGGATTCATCATATGATAGTAAAAGGACTGGTGGCACCCCATACTGTATGGATTGTGGAATCAGAACATCCTGAAAATCTGAAACTGTGTTTTTGCAGGGGACCCCCTACAGGGTGACCGTATGACTCATGAGAGGGTTTAGTTTTATGGTTTTTGTCTTGTTGTTCTTATTTGTGTTTCTTGTCTTTGCTTGTGTGATCTTTGAAGAATGTAACTATTCTTTTTTCCAATCATGTAATTATAGTGTGACACCATGGGAATTTCTTTAGTGGGATTCTAACTTGTGAATATGATTTCTCCTGTAGTATCAGAATGGCAGCAAAACTCCCTTGTATGGTTGGGACAAGCGGTGGCTAGCAGTGGACCAGGTAATTGTTGGTTATGTCAGTTGAATCCTCTGGTGAGAAGTGGCCCACCACAATGTAGGCAGCTACAGAACCTCACCACTTGGCCAGATCCATATCCCTCTACAAGGTATGCCACTCCTTTATTCCAGGTACAACTGGATAAGGATACATTTCAATCAGTATCTTATTTTGATACTAGGAATCCTTTTTCAAATAGAACCTATAATCAGGCTAGACATTATGGTCCCATGTTAATCAGTTTAGATGGGACTGCCCAGATTGGACCCTTTACTTACATTTGTGTAGAGGGAAATATTACTACTTTCACTGCCCCAAGTTATATTCATATTATGTGTAATAGTTGCAATAAGACTCTTATTTTCTTTAACCAAACTGGTACTAAGAGATATTTTCCCATTAACTGTAGTTATTGGTTACCCAAGCTGACTATTTTAGAACAAGGACGTAGTTCTAGGAGCATTACTAGACCCCTAGATCCAAACCTCCATCATGGCATATATATACTAAGTTAAATCAAACAGATTCACACTCCTTTTTTTTGCCTTCCAACTTGTGATTCATCTAGTGTTTGGGGGAAGAAGGTTGTGTAATTATTAAAAACTACCAGGTTAAATTCGGTGTGTCATCCAGCAGGAGAGATATTTGTGTGTGGCAGGTCTACAGACTCTCTAATTGTGTATGAAGCTTGGCTTAATCATACATTGTGGGATATGGTTACTATTCTCAATGCCTTCCAATGACTGAGTCCCTAAAAAAATTATGGTCAGTGTACATTAGGTGTCATTAATCCTGGGATGCAAATGTATAAGTACACTACTACTTCTGAGCAGATTTTATACCACACTAAATGGAGTTCACAGGACTATTTTTTATGGTGGGTTAGGAAAACCACAGCATTTCTTATACCTTGGGTAGGATACATTGATCATGAAGTTGTTTTAACTAATATCACTAAAACTATAGAAGTAATTGCTAATGAAATGGCTGAAGGCCTACAAAATTTACAGGAGTCTTTAGATTCTTTAGCACATGAAGTTTTAGATAATCCTATAGCAATGGATTACTTGTTAGCCTCAGAAGGGGGTGTATGTATGGTAGTGAATACTTCTTGTTGTTTATATATAAACAAGTCACAACAGAGAGTGACTAATGTCTATCACTTACATGAAGCAGCTGCATGGATGGAGGATACAAGACAACAACTATTCCCTGTCACATCTCTATGGGACAAATGGAAATCAGTAACATATTCTATTCTTTTTGTCATTATGATTATTATAATATGTCTTTTATTTGGGCCTTGTATACTGAATTGTTTAGTATATCTTGTTTCTTCCAGATTACAATCAGTTACTGAATTGGTCAAGTTGTGACTTTTGAAGGAACAGGGGGAGATTATAATAAATCAAGAAGAAGGAGTTGAGAATGGGGAAGGAAATGGGCGAATACATAAGAAGAGAATACAAAATGAAATACAAGAGGCAGTAGATAGATTGATTGAGGAACTGTATCAACAATGGTATGAGAAGTCTTCATATAGTGTAAAATAAGAGGAGGGAATTGATTGGAATGTCCCTATGAACACTCCTCAGTGTAATTAAGGTTTGGAATAAGATTATCCTGAATTTGGAGACAAATTCAGGAGGCAGAAAAGGATAAGTATAGATTTCTACAGTCCCCCTTTTCTCCCAGTGCCACATCAGTAGTTCCACCTTGCCCAGCCTAAAACCCCGTAACCCCCCCCCCCCCCCCCCCGCCCCTGTATCCTGTTGTTATATTCTGGTCACAGTGACCTTGCCACAGCAGCATCTAGCTTGATCACATGTTTTAATTATTTCATTTTGGCAGCAAACTAAGGTTCTAAATATGGAGAAGCATGTTATTTCTTTGTTCTCTGTCTCTTGTGGTAGATTTTTGCACTTAGATTATAAGCCAAATATTGGTCAGTTGGTGGGAGGAGGAATTTTCCCATTAGGATTATTTAACCTGGTTTTTTGCTTCTGTACTTTGTCTCCCTTCATCAGAGCATACTGGTGGAAGAACACCCAATCCTTGAGGATTGAAATAAACTTTCTGT
>NW_020949180.1:0-2638 GCF_900497805.2 Vombatus ursinus | reverse complement strand
AATGCTTTATTCCCTGGGAAGGGGAAAGGAAAAGGTACAGGTTTTTTATCCCCATTTTACAGACAAGGAAACTGAGGCTGAGAAGTTAACCTGAGGTTACAAAGCTAAGCGCTGGAGCCAGGTTATGAAGGCAGGACTCCTGGCTCAAAGGCCTGACCTTTTCCCACCATACCATGCTGGAACACCAGGAAGCAAGCTGGCTCAAAGAGTGGGCATCCACCAGAGTCAGAAGGTCTGTGAGGCTCCCTGGGGTCATGAGATCATAGATCTAGAACCCAAAGGGATCTTGAAGGCCATCTAGTGCAGCCCTTTCATTTAACAGATCGATCATTTGGTCAAAAAGCATTTATTAAGCACCTACTGCATGCCAGGCACCATGAAGGTTGAAGGAAGGACAAAAGCTTAACAGTCCCTGCCCTCAAAGAGGTTACTTTATAATGGAGGGGACAACGTGTACATTTTGGTGTTGTTCAGTTGTTTTCATTCGTGTCCGACTCTTTGTGACCCCATTTGGCTTATTTTACAGATGAGGAAACTGAGGCAAACAGGGTTAAGTGACTTGCCCAGGGTCATACAACTAGTGAGTGTCTGAGGCTGGATTTGAACTCAGGAAGATCAGTCTTCCTGACTCCAGATCTGGCTCTCTGTGCACTATGGCGCCACTTAGCTGCCCCAGCAGCTTGTTTTATGTTCTAAGGTCATTCTACGTTATAGACATTTTTTATTCTATGTTCTAAGGTCTCTGCTAGCTCTTACATTCCAGGTTCTAAATTCCAAGGTCTTTTCCAGGACTGATCTTCTTTGTTCTGTGTTCTAAAGTCTGGTGCAGTTCTGACATTCTACGTTCTAAGGTCCTTTCCTGAAGTCTTAGGGTAACGTTGGACAAATCATTTTGTCTTCCAGCCATGACATTCAATAATTCTAAAACTGATGCCTTTACAAAGGGTATTGAAATCTGACTGATGCCCCCTGATATCTGATCCCATACATCTGGCTGTTCTGTTTCCTTTGCCTGGAATTGAAGTCTGGCCCTAGTTGTAAGTAGAATGTGAGGCCACCTACTTGGTGTACTGTGAAAGAAAGGGATGGTTGCCCTGCCTAAAGTTATCTCTGCTGTCCTGTGTCACAGGGCACTCAAGTCCCTGTGGACATTTCATCTTCTTGGTCAGCGTCACCCTTTCTGGGATGATCTGTTACCTGTCTTTCCACCTCCTCTCCCTCCCCTCAGGTTTTCCTTGGTGTGAAGGGGTGAAGCATTTGCCAGGAAAATGTCTCCCAGAAGGCTGGGAACACTTGGGAGCTCCTCCTGGGGACCTGGTTGGTAGAATGGTGTTGCTGGAAAGGAGGAAAGATTCCTAGGTTTGGACACTGACTTTGGCCTCACTCTTTCTCTTGTCAAGGACTGGCTTTGCAGGAAGAAGGCTGGGGAGGGCCCTTAG
The DNA here is from genome assembly GCF_900497805.2 of Vombatus ursinus. Taxonomy (NCBI): domain Eukaryota; kingdom Metazoa; phylum Chordata; class Mammalia; order Diprotodontia; family Vombatidae; genus Vombatus; species Vombatus ursinus. Next base: position 1,199 of record NW_020949180.1, on the reverse strand, counting down.
AATCAGTGAGTGGACAAGCATTTATTAAGCACCTATTGCATGCCAAGCACTGTGCAGAATACTGGGCATACAAAGAAAGGGCAAAACTATTGGCTCTGCCCTCAAGGAGCTCACGTTCTAATGGGGGGAGAGGGCATACAAACAACCATGTGCATCCGAGATCTGTATGGGACAAATGGGAAGTAATCTCAGAGAAAGTACTGGGGGGAGATGGGGAGGTGGAGGGGGTACTGGAAGAGGCCTCCTGGAGAAGGTGGGCTTTGAGCTTAGGAAGGCAAAGGAGTGAAGAAGGGGAGAGGAGGGAGAACACTCCAGGCATGGGGGATGTCAGGTGCTAGTGTGGAGACGGGGTGGGGGGGGATGTATTGGAGTGACTGCAAGGGGCCACTGTAACTAGAAAGATCATCTAATCCAGTCTCCTCATTTTACAGATGAGGAAAGTGAGGCCCAGAATCAAACAGGATTCAAACTCAGATCTTTTGATTCTGAAGGCAGTGAGTATTTTCCACCTCTGTTTCCTCTTCATGATGTCAGTGACATTGCAGTGTGAGAGAATGAGGGATGCCCAATAAAGGAGTGGTTGTGGGAGGGAATCTGGGCCACAGTTAAGCCAGAAAGGGGGGGGGGGTCCCAGAATCCCGAGGGGAAAGATAAGCCCTGCTGAGAACAGAGGCCCAAGGAGACTAAGGGACCTGCCTCAGGTCACCCAAACACTTGACTCTGAAAAACGCAGGAGTCTGGAGTCTCTGTTTCATGAAACGCCTCCTTGACAATAATTGCCCCCATGTCAATGGAGATTTAAGGTTTTCAAAATGCTTTATTCCCTGGGAAGGGGAAAGGAAAAGGTACAGGTTTTTTATCCCCATTTTACAGACAAGGAAACTGAGGCTGAGAAGTTAACCTGAGGTTACAAAGCTAAGCGCTGGAGCCAGGTTATGAAGGCAGGACTCCTGGCTCAAAGGCCTGACCTTTTCCCACCATACCATGCTGGAACACCAGGAAGCAAGCTGGCTCAAAGAGTGGGCATCCACCAGAGTCAGAAGGTCTGTGAGGCTCCCTGGGGTCATGAGATCATAGATCTAGAACCCAAAGGGATCTTGAAGGCCATCTAGTGCAGCCCTTTCATTTAACAGATCGATCATTTGGTCAAAAAGCATTTATTAAGCACCTACTGCATGCCAGGCACCATGAAGGTTGAA
>NW_020949179.1:0-1764 GCF_900497805.2 Vombatus ursinus | reverse complement strand
CTTCTCAAACACCAGAGGATTCCTACTGGAGAGAAGCCTTATACATGCAATGAATGTGGAAAAGCCTTCAGGCAAAGCTCAAACATGCATGTGCATCAGAGAATTCACAAAGATAAGAAATCTTATGCATGTATACATGTCATAAATGTGGAAAAGCCTTTGATGAAAGCCCAAAACTTATTAACAAAAACACCAGAGGATTCCCACTGGAGAGAAGCCGTAGACATGTAATGAATGTAGAAAAGCCTTCAGGCGCAGGTCAAAGATGTATGCACACCAGAATGTTCACACTGACAAGAAATCTTCTGTATGTAAGGAATATGGAAAAGTCTTCAATCACAACTCAACCCTTACTGTTCATCAGAGATTTCATATTAGAGCAGAATTGATACAATTAAATGTGGAGAAGAATTTACTTAAAGCTCAAACATTGCTCTTTGGCCATTGAGACACTCTTGTGACCCCGTGGATCATATTGTTAACAGGGTTTCCTTGGCAAGGATACTGGAGTCTTTTCCATGTCTTTCTCAGGTTGATCCAGGGCATACCTTTGTCAGACAAACAGGTGAAGTGATTTGTCTAGGGCCACACACCTAAGAAGTGTCTCAGATTGGATTTGAACTCATGTCTTCCAGACTTTAGACCCAGTGTTCTATCCATTGTGAAGGGATTTATGATTTTTTTTTTGGCTAGGCAATGGGGTTATGTGACTTGCCCAGGGTCACACAGCTAGTGAGTGTTATGCATCTGAGGCCTGATTTGAACTCAGGTCCTCCTGACTCCAGGGCTGGTGCTGTATCTATGACGTCACCTAGATGTCCCAGGATTTATGATTTTCATATTAATGGATATGATATGTATAATCAATATACTAATTATCTGGGTGATGTGGCCCCTCTGTTCAACACTGTCCTGACCAGCCCCAGGGCATGAATGTGCTCCCTGTGCTGGTGGAGCCTGGGCACACTCAACACCATTCTTTTACACTTTTGCCCTCTTCCTTTCTGTGTCATGACAGCAATTCTAAAACTCCTGCTGTGGAGATGCAGGGTGTGTTCAGAGAAGATTAGTACCTATTGGGTGAGGACTGCTTTCCACCTTTGGCGATCACTTGTTCCACCTAACTCTCACCTGTGGTTCTAAGAAGTTGTAGCACGCACAACTTGTTCCAACAGCCATGAAGGCAGCTGAATCATCCACTGCATCTTGAGCTATCACTAGACATCTTGACTGTGTCCTGCACCTGGACTGTGATGACTCTGGAAAAGAGAGTGAGGCCAGCAACTTCATGAAACTCTGCCTCAGTTAAATCCAAATTATACATGAATCAACAGACATTACCCATACCATTTTTCCATTTTTACTCATCTCAAAGTTCCATGGGGACAGGAAGGTAACAAAGGTGTGGATAGACTGGGAGCTATAGTCACAACCGTGTACACAGGTGGCCCAGGACACAGGGTTGTCTTCTTATTGGAAGCAGCAAGATATGGCAGAACTGTGGGTGTCTGAGCAGTCTTCTCAAGATTGCACTGCTCACCTCCTGGTGTGAGGAAGAGGCTAGAAAAGGTGCCCTAATATTGTCTGCTTATACAACCCTGGCCTGCTTATCATGGCAGGTTGGGATCCCACCCTGTGGTCGAAACACCAAATAATGTACAAAAGATTCTGCAAAGATGATTCCACTTACCATCAGTACATGGAGTGTGTGCATACGTATACACAACACAAAATGCAGTAGACCTGAAAGATGAACAGCTCTTA
>NW_020949178.1:0-1379 GCF_900497805.2 Vombatus ursinus | reverse complement strand
AGGAAGATGAGTTTTCTTGACTTCAGGACCAGTGCTCTATCCACTGCACAACAGGGCTAGAGAGCAGGAGGTAAGGATTGGCAGGCGAGTTTTGTGGACATCAGAAGTGTGGTGGAAGAGGTTGTTGGGGATGTTTGGAGCTGGGTAATAGTGCCAGAGCAGTTGAGGGCATGGTGGGGAAAGGGTGTCAAGGGATGGAGAAGGCTCAGGGAAGTTTCTGATGTCTGAGAGGGGGTGGCAAGGATGGGACCTTCAGATGGAGTTGAGGGGGGGGGGGGGGCAGTTAAGGAGTAGGAGTGGGAGGAATGGTAAGGGGCAAGGGTAGGGTTGGGGCAGTTGGGATGAAAGTCAGGGGTTGGGGAATAGGGATAGAGTGGGGTATTAGGCTTGGGTGATAGGTTTGGAAGTGGTAGTTCCTGGGGTCAGTTAGGAGCAGCAAGGGGGGAGCATGTATAGCTGTAGGAAATAGCTTATATGGGTAGTGATGGTAGGGGAATTATAATTACTAGGGTTAGTTGGCTAAGAGCTTTAGAGGGGAGTACTTGGTTAGGGGGTGGTTAGAGTGGGCAGTAGAGCTGGTGATTGCTGGGGTGAGTTATGAGGAGCACTGTTTGAGGAGTGGTCACTGGGAGTACTTAGGGGTAGTGTGGGTTAATGTGGGGTATGGCTGGGGCAGCCTTTGGGGGGGAGCAGTAAGCTGTTAATCAGGATAAAAGGAAGCTCGGGATTATGGGTTAGATGAATTAGTGACTGGATGGAGGATGCTGAGAGAAAAGTCTGGGGCCGGGGTCTCTCTCCTTCGAAAGGGAGTTCACGTCAGATTACACCCAATTGAATTTTGTTGGTGGGGTGCATTTGGGGAGACTGAAGAACCGAGTGTTAGGGAGAATAAAGGGATAACAGGATATTGGGATATATGTGGGGGCTGTGGAACAATTAGGATTAAGGAGTGGAACGCAGGAGATAGGCGTGATGGGTCTGGGGATTCATAGGGTGTGTTGGAGCAATGGTGCTATTCAGTAGGGGGAAATAGGACACATCAGAGAGTTTATGGGGGACAGGGCTGGGAGCTGAGTGTAGGGTATGTGAAAATTGACTTTGGGGGATGGTAGTGTACAGCATTAGAACTGTGTGGTGGGAAATCAATTTTTCAGTCTTTTCAGTAATGTCTGACTCTTTGTGATCCTGTTTTGGGGTTTTCTTGGCAAAGATCCTGAAGTAGTTTGCCATTTCCTTTTCTAGCTCATTTTATAGATGAGAAAACTGAGGCAAACAGGGTGAAATGACTTGTTCAGGGTCACATAGCTAGTGTCTGAGGCTAGATTTGAACCCAGGAAGATGAGTTTTCTTGACTTCAGGACCAGTGCTCTATCCACTGC
>NW_020949177.1:0-3018 GCF_900497805.2 Vombatus ursinus | reverse complement strand
TCTTGGAAACCAGCCTGATGCTCTTCATTTAGTAGGCACCTAATAAACATTTTGTTAAATATATGACCAAATGTATGGACCAGCTATCTTGAGTTTACTCCATCTGATTCTTCCTTTTCTCTCAGAGGAACCAATCCATGCTCAATTCTCTCCTGTCTTCTAAAAGAATCACCCTGGCTCTGCTTTTCTCCCAGCAACCCCTCTTGATCAGAGCTTCTGGCCTGCCTTTTAAAGTGGAGGCATGTGTGGGCAATGTGTTTGCCCCAGTAGACCCCAATCCTCCGCTCACATCCTCTTCTCTCTGGGTGAACAACTTGACATCTTATGATCCCTTTCCCTAAAAGAGTCAGACTACCTTACCACTAAAGCAAACATGTGTTGGACAAAATTAAATTATCAAACAAACATGGATTAAGCAAAGGTTGAACACAGAGAGTGCAGACTCATCACACACTTAACAGTCTGAAAACTGCTGAATAGAAAGTATATTAATGAGTTTCTCACAGCCAGTTTCCTAACTAGGAGTTCTTTGACCTAGTGGGAGAAAAAGGAGATGGGCACAGAGGGCAGCCTGAAGTAGTGGAGGGATGGCCACAGTGGAGGGTTACTCAGCAGGGTTGGAGTAAGGGTGTGAGAGGCAGAGAAGAGGACCTCTGCCTGTGGATTCATCCATGTTAGTAGAGAGCATGGCCAGTCCCCCAGAGAGTCTGGAAACATGCCCCTCAGGGTTGGAGTATGAGGAGAAGGCTTATCCTAGGTTAAGGATGCCCTGATGATTATACTGTGGCCATGGGCACTGTAGGTGAGAGTGGGATCCAGCAGGGCAGTGAAGACCAGAGGGCATGAGGCATGGGACTGGTGGTCTACAGTCCCTGTGGGGAGGAAGGCCTTCCCAGGGAGGAAGCAGGCTCCCTTAAGGACAGTAGCCTGGGTCAAAGCCTGGGCTACTGCCCCAAAGCTGCCTCTGCTCACAAAGTGCTTGGGTAGTATTATAGACAGCTCAAACATAGAGATATTCTTCTCATAGTAGCTACTGGATCTGGCCTGAAAGACATACATTCCTCTTGTTTGCCCATAGAAGAGCATTCTTTAGGGATTCTGAGCTTGAGATTACAGGCCTGAAATAGGGCATAGTAGTTTTGGTGCCCTGAGGTGCCTCGAGGAGGCTGCATGTATTCAGTATGATTACTTCGTGTTGAGTGTACCAAATTGGCAGAGTTCTAAATTTGAAGTCAGTTATTATTGATTTTTTTTTTAACAGAAAAGAAGAAAAATCTCTCTGCTTGGAGATTGGGCTTCCTTCATTACTTATTCTAGGTCATGCCTATGTCTTTCCTAGTGGAAAGTGTGGAGCTGAGGAGAGCCAGGAACAGATTTTATTGAGGGCTACACAAGTGAAAACAAAATTTATTATTTATTTTCTGATCTAGATGAATAATACATATTATATAATAATATAAATTCTATTGCCAATAGTATATAATAATGTATGTTATGTCACATGTTTAGCTTGCTTTTTCAGAATAATGGCTAAAGTGTTCATTTTGTTAGTCAGTAGGTAAAAGATGAAAGGAGAAGGAAGTAGAGAAAGAAAAATGATAGCTGATAGCATTTTACAGTAAAGTGCTTTACTATTCATTTCCTCATTGTCCCCATTTAATAGACAGAGAAACTGAGGTCCGAGATATTAATGGATTAAGCCAAGGCCATATGGCTAGTAGCAGAGTAAAGGCCTGGTTGTTCCTTGCATTTTTAGTGTAGCCCCAACCAGTACAGACTTGGACCCTGTCTCACCAGGACCCAGTCTCTGATGTAGCTCCCATGCCACTTCCCATTTGTGTCCATACTTAATGTCCACTCAGGCTTCTCTGCTGTTCTCTTTTTGATATCTCCTATCCAAATTCTCTGACCCGCCAGTCTCACACCTAGCCTGTAAAGGCTTAGCATTCCCACCAACTGTTGGTAGCCTGTCTCCGCTTTACACTTGGTGGCCAATGCCTTTATTTATTTACAATTTATATATCTATTTACAATTATTATCTCATTTGATTCTCACAACTCTAAGAGGTTGGCACTGATATTAACCTCATTTGACAGATGGGGAAACTGAGGCAAACAGAGGTTAAATGGCTTACCCCAGTTCACACAGCCAATAAACATCTGAGGCTAGATATGAACTCAGGTCTTCCTGACTCTAAGCCCAGTGCTCTAGCTATTGTACCACTCAGCCTATTGATTGATGTAAATCCCTCCAAAATCAAAATCACCCATAGGTCCTTATTTAGAAGTAGGGATATGTAGTCTACATACATTTAATTTTCACAATATTTGCTACCGTGTTAAAGAGCTCAATGTCTGTCTTTTAAAACCCAACAATTCAAATGATCCCCTTTGAATTAAACTTTTTTAAAGGGACTGGGATATTTAGATTGAAGAAGCATGATGCTTAATTGTTTATTTCTGTGTGGTAGGAGGTCTCCAACAACTGGTTCTTGTTAGAACCAACAAGCTTCCTACCAAATCTAATTATTTTTTCAGGTAAAAAACTGACCAAGAAACTAGAGCATGTTCTCCACCCCTGAACTAGTGTCTCACTGGTTTCTACCAGCATCAGGCTGGTTTCTAATAGTTCTCCCATGCCTCATGCCCTCTGGTCTTCTGCACTGCCCTGCTGGATCCCACTCTCACCTACAGTGCCCATGGCCACAGTATAATCATCAGGGCATCCTTAACCTAGGATAAGCCTTCTCCTCATACTCCAACCCTGAGGGGCATGTTTCCAGACTCTCTGGGGGACTGGCCATGCTCTCTACTAACATGGATGAATCCACAGGCAGAGGTCCTCTTCTCTGCCTCTCACACCCTTACTCCAACCCTGCTGAGTAACCCTCCACTGTGGCCATCCCTCCACTACTTCAGGCTGCCCTCTGTGCCCATCTCCTTTTTCTCCCACTAGGTCAAAGAACTCCTAGTTAGGAAACTGGCTGTGAGAAACTCATTAATATACTTTCTATTCAG
>NW_020949176.1:0-2739 GCF_900497805.2 Vombatus ursinus | reverse complement strand
AAGTCAATTGGGTGTGATGCTCTGATTTCTCTCGGGCGTCCAGTTCATTTGGAGGTTCCACCGAGATCGCCCTTTGGGCCAGCTGCTTCGGCGTTGCTGGAAGGCCGGGGGGGACGTGTTCAGGGGTGGCCACCGGGAAGATGTGCCCCGGCCCCGAACACTGACTTATCCCGTGCGAACCAGCCCGCCCTGTATTCTCCCTCTAAATTTCTTAATTGGGCACCGAGCGCTCTGGTCTCAGTCTGATCGGTGAGTACTCAACGGAAGTAAGTGGCCTGGCTGGACGCAGCTGTAACGCCCTTACTGACCTCCACGGGACGCCGTGTGAGAGTCCTGATTATCTGCAGTCTGGCGCCACATGTTAATGTCTGGAGTGTTGCCTTAACTGTTTATGTCTGTCTTATATGTTTTATCCGTCTGTGATTGTCCTAATTGATTTGCCTCTTCCCGTCCGTGATGGGTCAGGGGCCATCAAGCCCCGCACCGGGGACCCCTCTCTCAGTTGTCCTACAGAATTTTAAACAGTTTCGGCGCATTGCCAAGGGATATGAGTTTCAGGTTACCAAAGAAAATTTGTCCACTTTTTGCCAACAAGAATGGCCTACATTTGGGGTTGGGTGGCCCCCAGAAGGGACATTTGACATGACCATTACTGGGAGGGTCAGGAAGATTGCTTATGGGACCCCTGGCCATCCCGATCAGATCCCATATATAACTGCATGGATAGATTTTAAACCCCCATCAAAGCCACTCCGGGTTCAAGCTTTGTCCAAAGTTGGGGTGCACTCGGGGCCAACATCCGGTCAAAAAGTTCCCGGGACTACGCAAATAGGAGCCAAGGTCTTACCCCCTTCCGATCCTGACCCCCTGGACCCGGCTGAGCCCCGACCCCCACCATATCCTGTTCAGGGGCGGAGCCACCCCTCGGCCCCGCCTCTGACAAGTCCTCCTCATACTCGAACAGGGACGCCTTACGGCTCCTCCGGGTCCGGGTTTTCCCCCGACTCCACTGTATCTGCCTTTCCCCTGCGACAGGTCCCCACGACCCCCGGGGAGTCGGGGAGACCCTTCATGGTCTATGTCCCCTTTTCAACCAGTGATTTATACAATTGGAAACAACAGAATCCGTCCTTTTCGGACAAGCCCCAAAGTCTGATTTCCCTTTTGGAGACAGTCTTCTATACACACCAGCCTACTTGGGATGACTGTCAGCAGCTCCTGCGGGTTCTTTTCACCACTGAGGAGCGCGATAAGATCATATTGGAAGCCAGGAAAAGGGTTATGGACCCCAACGGCCGCCCCTCAACTGATCCGGGCCGCCGGAATCATGTTTTTCCCGAAAGTCGCCCTGACTGGGACCCAAATTCTGATCGGGGGCGAGAGGCTTTGGACAGGTATCGCCAGTTACTGTTAGGGGGGTTAAGGGCAGCAGCGCGGAAGCCCACCAATATGTCTAAGGTTAGTGAGATCAAGCACGGGAAAAGTGAATCTCCAGCTGCTTATTTGGAAAGATTGTATGAGGCCTACCGCACTTACACCCCCATTGACCCTGAGGATCCTAACAACCGGAGAGCAGTGGTGATAGACTTTGTGTCTAATTCGGCTCCTGACATCCGGCGAAAACTGCAAAAATTGGATGGATTCGAGGGATTCACCCTGCAGTCCGGACAAAGGCTGCTTTCGCGGGAACGTGTGTCAGCTATCCTGGGCATGCCGGCCCCAGCAACCCGCCGCAGGCTCCGCGAATTTTTGGGAATGGCCGGGTACTGCCGACTGTGGATCTTAGGATTTGCGGAAATCGCTAAACCACTGTATGAGGCACTGTCAGGTGAGCCTGCCAAGTTCCTGTGGGGACCAAGGCAGGAGGAGGCTTTTAACAAACTGCGCGGAGCGTTAGCTAGCACCCCCGCTCTTGCCCTGCCAGACCTGACTAAGCCGTTCCGCCTCTATGTCTCAGAATCTCAGGCAGTGGCCAAGGGAGTGCTAACCCAGCCTTTGGGGCCCTGGAATCGCCCAGTGGCCTATCTTTCCAAGCAGCTTGACTCGGTCGCTGCTGGGTGGCCTACATGTCTTCGAACTGTCGCGGCTGTCGCGACCCTGGTCAGGGAGGCAACAAAGCTGACCTTCGGCCAGCCCCTTGAGATTTCTGCATCTCACCACCTGGAGCAGTTGCTGCACACCCCTCCCACTCGGTGGATCTCTAATTCTCGTCTGACTCACTACCAGTCCCTCCTGTTGGATCCGAGCCCGCAGCTCCTCCTGGTACCAGGACTTGTATAACTGGTCCCCCTGGCTCACCACTCTACTCTCTGCTATAATGGGCCCCTTGGTTCTTCTCCTCCTAGGATTATTGGTCGCCCCTTGCATCATGAATTGTCTCTCCCGCTACATCCAGCAGCGTATACAGTCTCTGAAACTGTTTGTCCTACGCAAATCCTATACACCCCCGGATTTGGAAGAGTTAGCGCCCCTGGACTCTGTTGAGTCCTCTGTATAACTTGCTCTTGAAAAGGGGGGAATGTGATAGACCCTCCGTTAGGGAATCCAGGGAAGTCTCCACGCCCCGGGGCCTCTGGCTCAGCTTCCCCTAACGGCTGTTACAACACCCTGGGTGAAATCCTCAAGGGTGGGGTGCAACATCCTGTTCTGTAAATGACCTGATCTGTCTTCCCGGCACCCCACCGGACCCTGCTCCCTTCCCGGCACCCCACCGGACCCTGTTCCCTTCCCGGCACCCCA
>NW_020949175.1:0-3501 GCF_900497805.2 Vombatus ursinus | reverse complement strand
TGGGGTGGGCCAGGTGCAGACAATGAAAGGAGTTAAGTGATGGACAGTCACAGTGAAAGGGCAGTTAAAAGGATTATTGAGTAGAAATGTGTGGGAAAGTTCAGGGGCTGGGTTGTGTTCAAAGACATGGTCTTTTCCTTTTAGGGGTCCAGCTGGAATCCCATAACCCCATCATTTTTCACTGGCTGTCCCTCATGCCTGCAATCTTCTCTCTAGCCTTCTTTCTGCCTCCAGGATTCCCTGGCTTCCTCTGATTCCCAACTAAAATCCCACCTTTTATAGAAAGCCTTTTATCAATCCTCCCTAATTCTAGTGCCTTCCCTCTGAGGACAATATGCAATTTATCCTGGATACAGCTTATTTGTGCATAGTTTTTTACGCATTGTCTCCTCCATTAGACCATGAACTCCTTGAGAGCAGGGTCTATCTTTTGCCTTTCTTACTATCCCCAGTACTTAGCACAGTGCTTGGTACATAGTAGACACTTAATGTTTACTGACTGACTGACAAACTCTGACATTCCTGTTATAACCTCCTAGTGTTCCATCTTTACTTAATCTTCATTCTGCCTAAACCTATTCTTCATACTCATGATTGAGTTCCAATACTGCTACCTTTCAGCATTTTCTCAGGCCATTATCTCTATTCTGGTTGTCCTCCCTTCCCATCTTGATCCTACAGTCTAACAATTCAACCCCACACTGTCCTCTTATTCCTTAATACCTCACTCCCTTTTCCCAAGATCTCTCATTCTTAACCAAACCCCAACCCTGTATTATTTTCACCTTCTTCAACCAGAAAGAAGTTGATGAGATTCAAATAGAATGGCCAGTGAGAAACCCATTATCTTAAGTACCAGTTAAAGCCACTTTAAGAGACAATGAGATTCAAGTAGGCTGGTCCAGGAAATACAGGAAACTAACACAGCCCAGTCCCTCTACCAGGGGCTGAACAATTGCCCAGATAATGAGTGAAATTCTGAACTACCTCATCTCCCTACCCTTGGCAGGTTTTACTCTATAAGAATCCCTAGCCTCTCCTGGCTAGTGGGGTATCTTCCTTAAACAGAGGGAGTCCCGATAGTAGTGTCCCCTTTAAGTAGGGTGGCATCCCCCCTGACTCAGGTTACTCAGACATCTTCCTTAAGTTGGGATCTCCCTTGATGGGCATCTCCCTTAGACCTATCTCTTTAAGCCCCCTCTCCCTTGGGGGGCTACCACCCCCCAAAAACTGTGGTTTCCCTTAAACTGTATCTCCCTTAAGGAGCAGGGGAGCTATGTTTAGTGTGTTGTGTTATGTTGTGTGTTACCCCCCAATAAATGCCTATACTTGATCTGGAGACAGCCTGAGTGAATTCTTTCCAGACAACCTTGCACTCCAGCATTTTGGGGTGCCCCTGAACCTCATCAAAGTCATAAACCATGCTGACTGGATACACTACAAATTGTTATCTGACCTTATCTGTGCCCTTACTACAGCAAGGCAATCGTTTTATTCCTCCCTAATTAATTTTTTATGACATTCCCCAAAGAAGCTATTCCAAACCTCCTTTTCCCTCCCCCAAGCCTTCCATAGCACTAGCTCACCAAATCCTCTCAAATCAGAATTTCACTTGTTACTTAATGGAGAAAATCAAAGTCATTTGCTGTGAGCTCCCTCTTCTCCATATCACTGCAATCTCAAAATTCCTTGCTATCATCCACTACTCTCTCTCTTCCTTTCCTCCAATCTTTGACTATGAGGTGGTCCTTCTCCTTACCAAGACTAAAGCAATGGCATGTGCCCTTGAGCCCATCCCCTTTTGTCTTCTGCAGAAGATTACCCCTGAATTCACCTTCCATCTCTAACATTCAATCTCTTTACTGGCTCCTTCCTTTCTGATTTCAAACATGTCCAAGACTCCCTCTTCCTTAAACAAAACCTTCACTAGAGCCTACCATCCCCTCAAGATATCATACTATATCTCTCCTTCCATTTTTAACCAAACTCTTAGGAAAAGCTGCCTCTACTATTTCTCCTCTCAGTTACTCTTTAGAGTCTGTCTTTTGGTCTCATAACTCAGATGAAACCACTGTCTCCAAAGTTACCAATGATCTCTTAAGTGCCAGATGTGTTAGTCAGTTTTCCATTCTAATCCTTGATATCTCTAGATTAATTGTTGACTCTGTTGACCATCCTCTCTTCATGGATATTCTCTCCTGTTTGGAGATTTCTTAACACTATCTACCTACCTATAATCTGACTGATCCTTCTCAGTAATCTTTCCTAGCTCATCATCCACATTTTGTCTCCTAACTCTGGGTATCCCCCAAGCCTTTGTCCTAGACCCTTTTCCCTCTCTACATTTTCTCTCAGTAATGTCATCAGTTCCTATGGGTTTAATTATCATTTCTATGTAGATGACTAGCAGATCTATAAATACAGCCCCAGTCTCTCACCAAAGTTCAGTATTATATTACCAGTTGCCTAGCAGAGATTTTGAACCAGATGCCCTGGAAAAATCTCAAATTCAACATGTTCAAAACAGAACTCATTATCCATGCCCCTCCCCTTACCAAATTGCCCTATTTCTGTTGAATGTACCACCATTCTTCTAGTGTCCTAAGTTTATAACTATGACAACACCCTCAATTCTTCACTCTCCTTCACCCCACAAATTCAATCAGTTACCAAATCTTAACTCTATAACCTCTCTTACACCTGAGCTCTTTGTTTACTCATACAGCCACGGTCATCATTTAGACCCTCATCACCTCTTATCTGAACTAAAATCCAATTCACAGGCACAAGTCAAAATATCACCCTCATGTTACCGGTCTTCTTTGAAAATGAAAGACCATCACACCACCACCAACAACAACTGAAGACCCTGACTTCACTCTTTCTCCATTCCAATTCATCCTTCATACAATTGCTAAAGTATTTTTCTATAAGTTCAGATCTCATTATGTTACTCCTCTTCTCAATAAACCCCCATAGCTCCTTCTTGTCTCTAGGATAAAATGTAAATTCTCATTTGGCTTTTAAAGTCCTTCACAACCAGACCCTAATCTATCTTTTCAGCTTCAATACACATTATTCAGCTTCCTGCACTCTGTAATTCAGTCAAACAGACCTCTAGCCATACACACGGCACTCTCTTTACATTCATCTTCATGAATGGCATAACATTTGAACTCGTACCTGAAGTACCAGATAAAGTAGATTTTCAACATGTCATGGAATCACAGGACTTAGAGTGGAGAGGGACCCTGATCATTATCTAATCTAACATCCCTCATTTTACAGATAGGAAACTAAGACCTGAGAGTTGATGTGACTTGCCCAAAATCACCCAGCTAATAAATAGTAGAAGTGAGTTTCAAACCCAGGTCCTCTGATCTAGAATTCAGTGCTTTTTCCTGGTCCCACCATCATGACCCCACTGTTTCTACTGCCTCTTAAAAAGAGACATTAAAGGGAAGGTAAATCAGTCTGGGCCTTGAGATCATGGTAAATAGA
>NW_020949174.1:0-3501 GCF_900497805.2 Vombatus ursinus | reverse complement strand
TGGGGTGGGCCAGGTGCAGACAATGAAAGGAGTTAAGTGATGGACAGCCAGTGAAAAATGATGGGGTTATGGGATTCCAGCTGGACCCCTAAAAGGAAAAGACCATGTCTTTGAACACAACCCAGCCCCTGAACTTTCCCACACATTTCTACTCAATAATCCTTTTAACTGCCCTTTCACTGTGACTGTCCATCATGCCTGCAATCTTCTCTCTAGCCTTCTTTCTGCCTCCAGGATTCCCTGGCTTCCTCTGATTCCCAACTAAAATCCCACCTTTTATAGAAAGCCTTTTATCAATCCTCCCTAATTCTAGTGCCTTCCCTCTGAGGACAATATGCAATTTATCCTGGATACAGCTTATTTGTGCATAGTTTTTTACGCATTGTCTCCTCCATTAGACCATGAACTCCTTGAGAGCAGGGTCTATCTTTTGCCTTTCTTACTATCCCCAGTACTTAGCACAGTGCTTGGTACATAGTAGACACTTAATGTTTACTGACTGACTGACAAACTCTGACATTCCTGTTATAACCTCCTAGTGTTCCATCTTTACTTAATCTTCATTCTGCCTAAACCTATTCTTCATACTCATGATTGAGTTCCAATACTGCTACCTTTCAGCATTTTCTCAGGCCATTATCTCTATTCTGGTTGTCCTCCCTTCCCATCTTGATCCTACAGTCTAACAATTCAACCCCACACTGTCCTCTTATTCCTTAATACCTCACTCCCTTTTCCCAAGATCTCTCATTCTTAACCAAACCCCAACCCTGTATTATTTTCACCTTCTTCAACCAGAAAGAAGTTGATGAGATTCAAATAGAATGGCCAGTGAGAAACCCATTATCTTAAGTACCAGTTAAAGCCACTTTAAGAGACAATGAGATTCAAGTAGGCTGGTCCAGGAAATACAGGAAACTAACACAGCCCAGTCCCTCTACCAGGGGCTGAACAATTGCCCAGATAATGAGTGAAATTCTGAACTACCTCATCTCCCTACCCTTGGCAGGTTTTACTCTATAAGAATCCCTAGCCTCTCCTGGCTAGTGGGGTATCTTCCTTAAACAGAGGGAGTCCCGATAGTAGTGTCCCCTTTAAGTAGGGTGGCATCCCCCCTGACTCAGGTTACTCAGACATCTTCCTTAAGTTGGGATCTCCCTTGATGGGCATCTCCCTTAGACCTATCTCTTTAAGCCCCCTCTCCCTTGGGGGGCTACCACCCCCCAAAAACTGTGGTTTCCCTTAAACTGTATCTCCCTTAAGGAGCAGGGGAGCTATGTTTAGTGTGTTGTGTTATGTTGTGTGTTACCCCCCAATAAATGCCTATACTTGATCTGGAGACAGCCTGAGTGAATTCTTTCCAGACAACCTTGCACTCCAGCATTTTGGGGTGCCCCTGAACCTCATCAAAGTCATAAACCATGCTGACTGGATACACTACAAATTGTTATCTGACCTTATCTGTGCCCTTACTACAGCAAGGCAATCGTTTTATTCCTCCCTAATTAATTTTTTATGACATTCCCCAAAGAAGCTATTCCAAACCTCCTTTTCCCTCCCCCAAGCCTTCCATAGCACTAGCTCACCAAATCCTCTCAAATCAGAATTTCACTTGTTACTTAATGGAGAAAATCAAAGTCATTTGCTGTGAGCTCCCTCTTCTCCATATCACTGCAATCTCAAAATTCCTTGCTATCATCCACTACTCTCTCTCTTCCTTTCCTCCAATCTTTGACTATGAGGTGGTCCTTCTCCTTACCAAGACTAAAGCAATGGCATGTGCCCTTGAGCCCATCCCCTTTTGTCTTCTGCAGAAGATTACCCCTGAATTCACCTTCCATCTCTAACATTCAATCTCTTTACTGGCTCCTTCCTTTCTGATTTCAAACATGTCCAAGACTCCCTCTTCCTTAAACAAAACCTTCACTAGAGCCTACCATCCCCTCAAGATATCATACTATATCTCTCCTTCCATTTTTAACCAAACTCTTAGGAAAAGCTGCCTCTACTATTTCTCCTCTCAGTTACTCTTTAGAGTCTGTCTTTTGGTCTCATAACTCAGATGAAACCACTGTCTCCAAAGTTACCAATGATCTCTTAAGTGCCAGATGTGTTAGTCAGTTTTCCATTCTAATCCTTGATATCTCTAGATTAATTGTTGACTCTGTTGACCATCCTCTCTTCATGGATATTCTCTCCTGTTTGGAGATTTCTTAACACTATCTACCTACCTATAATCTGACTGATCCTTCTCAGTAATCTTTCCTAGCTCATCATCCACATTTTGTCTCCTAACTCTGGGTATCCCCCAAGCCTTTGTCCTAGACCCTTTTCCCTCTCTACATTTTCTCTCAGTAATGTCATCAGTTCCTATGGGTTTAATTATCATTTCTATGTAGATGACTAGCAGATCTATAAATACAGCCCCAGTCTCTCACCAAAGTTCAGTATTATATTACCAGTTGCCTAGCAGAGATTTTGAACCAGATGCCCTGGAAAAATCTCAAATTCAACATGTTCAAAACAGAACTCATTATCCATGCCCCTCCCCTTACCAAATTGCCCTATTTCTGTTGAATGTACCACCATTCTTCTAGTGTCCTAAGTTTATAACTATGACAACACCCTCAATTCTTCACTCTCCTTCACCCCACAAATTCAATCAGTTACCAAATCTTAACTCTATAACCTCTCTTACACCTGAGCTCTTTGTTTACTCATACAGCCACGGTCATCATTTAGACCCTCATCACCTCTTATCTGAACTAAAATCCAATTCACAGGCACAAGTCAAAATATCACCCTCATGTTACCGGTCTTCTTTGAAAATGAAAGACCATCACACCACCACCAACAACAACTGAAGACCCTGACTTCACTCTTTCTCCATTCCAATTCATCCTTCATACAATTGCTAAAGTATTTTTCTATAAGTTCAGATCTCATTATGTTACTCCTCTTCTCAATAAACCCCCATAGCTCCTTCTTGTCTCTAGGATAAAATGTAAATTCTCATTTGGCTTTTAAAGTCCTTCACAACCAGACCCTAATCTATCTTTTCAGCTTCAATACACATTATTCAGCTTCCTGCACTCTGTAATTCAGTCAAACAGACCTCTAGCCATACACACGGCACTCTCTTTACATTCATCTTCATGAATGGCATAACATTTGAACTCGTACCTGAAGTACCAGATAAAGTAGATTTTCAACATGTCATGGAATCACAGGACTTAGAGTGGAGAGGGACCCTGATCATTATCTAATCTAACATCCCTCATTTTACAGATAGGAAACTAAGACCTGAGAGTTGATGTGACTTGCCCAAAATCACCCAGCTAATAAATAGTAGAAGTGAGTTTCAAACCCAGGTCCTCTGATCTAGAATTCAGTGCTTTTTCCTGGTCCCACCATCATGACCCCACTGTTTCTACTGCCTCTTAAAAAGAGACATTAAAGGGAAGGTAAATCAGTCTGGGCCTTGAGATCATGGTAAATAGA
>NW_020949173.1:0-1425 GCF_900497805.2 Vombatus ursinus | reverse complement strand
TGATTTAAGAATATTAACACAAGGCCTGCAGGCCATGTTCCCAAGTGAGACCCAAACCAAAATAAAATGCATTTGGGAAATAATAAAGTAAATTGTAAAAACACAATAGAACGTAGATAACGTTGATGTGTAATTTTCTAAGTCAATCTGCAGACTTCAGGGTCCTTGTGGACAGTTAAGTGGACCCCATTTCTATTTAGTCTGACAACACTAGCATATAGGATGAAATGGAGTAAGGGAGAGATTGGAGGTAGAGAAACCGGTCGGCAGCTATTGCAATGGTGTACAAATGCACGGGTCACACCCTCCCCCGAATGCCTGGAAGGTACTTTCTCCTCATCCCACCCTTTCAGAATCCTCATCTTCCTTCAAGGATCACCAGCTCAGGTATCACCTCCTCCACGAAGCCTTCCTTGATTGCCCCAATAAGCAAAATCCAAAGGTTTTACTAAACATTGAAGGGGGGGGGAGAAAGCCATCTCTATTTTTAATTATGTTTTCTTTCTTTTCTTTTTGACACTTAATGTCCTTGAAATTCTTCATTGTTTTGCCTTTGATCAAGCTTAGTATAAGTTATATGTAGAGTCTGAAAGTTCTTATCCATAGAGTTTGAAATAGCATCTTGGGTTTTTTTGGATAAAAGACAGCAGAGTCAAGCAATAAATGATAAACACATGCCTGAACACAGGCAGCAATTTTCTTACAGCTGGGGGATCAAATATTGAGAGGTGGGGGTTTTCATGTCACAATTTCTTACTGCATTTTTTTAGCTTAAAATTCAAATTTCATTGAAAGAAGGAGGAGAAAATTAATTCTCTGAAGACACTCAGGGCAGACTCTTCAAGGGTTACTAAGCCTATCCTCCCTGATATTGAAGCAGCATGTATCACTTACTTCCCCCCAGCATATACGGTTAAGGAGACTTTGATGAAACAAATTATTGGCACAGGAAAGTAACAGTGTGAGGCTTTGTTTGCCTCTTATGCATCCTAGCAGAGCACAGCAAATTAAATTTGAATGTGTTCCCATAAAAGGATATTCATGTGCTGCCATGATGCTTATTGCATCAATAAAAAAATTTCAGATCTTGAATGTGTAAACATGAAAATGTTACTGTGCTTTTTGTTTGATGCAACGTTGCCAAGGGGGAACTCATATTCCAAAACACTTGGCCCATTATTTTAGTCTAAGAACATTTCCAAAGAGGAAAAAAAATTCCCATTTCCTTCATCAGCTGTATGCATTTCCACAAGCAGCAGTGCTTCAGATCAGGGCTAACTATTGGCGAGCTTCAGTTGGCTGACTTTTTCTTACCAACTATAACCAAGAAAGGAGAATGAGCAGAGAGATGTTTTTAGAACATTGCAAAATCTGATTTCCCCCCCCCAAAAAAAGGCCAAAGTGCATCTCATCCTCTGCTCAGCA
>NW_020949172.1:0-1426 GCF_900497805.2 Vombatus ursinus | reverse complement strand
TGATTTAAGAATATTAACACAAGGCCTGCAGGCCATGTTCCCAAGTGAGACCCAAACCAAAATAAAATGCATTTGGGAAATAATAAAGTAAATTGTAAAAACACAATAGAACGTAGATAACGTTGATGTGTAATTTTCTAAGTCAATCTGCAGACTTCAGGGTCCTTGTGGACAGTTAAGTGGACCCCATTTCTATTTAGTCTGACAACACTAGCATATAGGATGAAATGGAGTAAGGGAGAGATTGGAGGTAGAGAAACCGGTCGGCAGCTATTGCAATGGTGTACAAATGCACGGGTCACACCCTCCCCCGAATGCCTGGAAGGTACTTTCTCCTCATCCCACCCTTTCAGAATCCTCATCTTCCTTCAAGGATCACCAGCTCAGGTATCACCTCCTCCACGAAGCCTTCCTTGATTGCCCCAATAAGCAAAATCCAAAGGTTTTACTAAACATTGAAGGGGGGGGGAGAAAGCCATCTCTATTTTTAATTATGTTTTCTTTCTTTTCTTTTTGACACTTAATGTCCTTGAAATTCTTCATTGTTTTGCCTTTGATCAAGCTTAGTATAAGTTATATGTAGAGTCTGAAAGTTCTTATCCATAGAGTTTGAAATAGCATCTTGGGTTTTTTTGGATAAAAGACAGCAGAGTCAAGCAATAAATGATAAACACATGCCTGAACACAGGCAGCAATTTTCTTACAGCTGGGGGATCAAATATTGAGAGGTGGGGGTTTTCATGTCACAATTTCTTACTGCATTTTTTTAGCTTAAAATTCAAATTTCATTGAAAGAAGGAGGAGAAAATTAATTCTCTGAAGACACTCAGGGCAGACTCTTCAAGGGTTACTAAGCCTATCCTCCCTGATATTGAAGCAGCATGTATCACTTACTTCCCCCCAGCATATACGGTTAAGGAGACTTTGATGAAACAAATTATTGGCACAGGAAAGTAACAGTGTGAGGCTTTGTTTGCCTCTTATGCATCCTAGCAGAGCACAGCAAATTAAATTTGAATGTGTTCCCATAAAAGGATATTCATGTGCTGCCATGATGCTTATTGCATCAATAAAAAAATTTCAGATCTTGAATGTGTAAACATGAAAATGTTACTGTGCTTTTTGTTTGATGCAACGTTGCCAAGGGGGAACTCATATTCCAAAACACTTGGCCCATTATTTTAGTCTAAGAACATTTCCAAAGAGGAAAAAAAATTCCCATTTCCTTCATCAGCTGTATGCATTTCCACAAGCAGCAGTGCTTCAGATCAGGGCTAACTATTGGCGAGCTTCAGTTGGCTGACTTTTTCTTACCAACTATAACCAAGAAAGGAGAATGAGCAGAGAGATGTTTTTAGAACATTGCAAAATCTGATTTCCCCCCCCCCAAAAAAAGGCCAAAGTGCATCTCATCCTCTGCTCAGCA
>NW_020949171.1:0-1353 GCF_900497805.2 Vombatus ursinus | reverse complement strand
TAATCTGTGTGGCCTGGCCTTAGTTGTCTTGGGTCAGGGGTGATGGGTCTTAGAAAGATAAATGGAAAAGAATTCAAGTATCTATCTCTGAGCCCAAGGAGATTCAGCCTAAGGCACTGACCTTGTAGGGGTACTGTAGGGGTAGGGTAGGGACACAATTTGTTCCTTGAGGCAGGGAAGAGAAAAGAATAGAACTCATTCACCCAATTCAGCTAGGAATGAGGACTGGAGACCATCAGTTGAGTTGAGTAGGTTATGAGGCCTTCACAGGCCCTTTGGAGGTCAGCCAAGTGGGGTTGTGGGCCTAACTAACAAAAGAGCTCGAAATGTGTTGATTAGCCCAGAGGCATGCTTGGCCCTGGCTCTCTCACTGCAAGTGCTGTAATATTTCCTAGAGGATAATAGACAGAGGGAAGTATATATGAGATACAGAGGAGATGACATTTCAATTAAGTTCAGCTTGCCATAGTATGTAGCACCTTAACCGCTTCCTAATGAAAGTTAAAGATGATTCTGTGAGATGCAAGAGAGGAAGGAGTGCACTTTAGGCATAGACAGAGGACAGCCGGGAAGCTGGAAGACCAAGTCTGAGGCATGCCTAGTAAGCAAGTCTGGTGGGTGCACAGGATGGGTGAAATGGGATAATATATAAAAATTTGTATATTTTTATTTTTTCCACTTACATGTAAGCACAATTTTTAACATTAGGTTGTTTTTGTTTTTGTTTTTTTGTTTTTTAGATTTTGAGTTCCAAATTCTCTCTACCCCTGACTCAGGAAACATAGGTAGGAGCAAGGTTGTGGAAAGCCACAAATGCCAAACTGAACAGTTTATGTTATAGAAGGAACAGGAAGTCACTGAAAATTTTTGAGCTTAGGAGAGATGTGGTCAAATCTGTCTTGTTAATGTTAGTATGGCAGTTGAGTGTTGGTTAAATGGAGAAGATGAGAGAATGAAAGCAGGGCAACTATCTCTCCCATAGAAAGATGCAGTACATGACAAAAGCTTGAACTAGGGTGATGGCCATGTGAGTGGAAAGAAGGGGACAGATGCAAGAGTAACTGATTGAATATGGGTATGTGTGTGGGTAAGGCAGAGAGAAGAATCAAAGATAGCTCTAAGATTTTGAATCTGGGTAACTGGAAGGATGGCAGTACCACTGAAATAGCAAAGTTTAGGGCAAGGTTGAGGGTTTAGGGGGAAAGATGATGCATTCTATTTTGGACATGTTGAGCTTAAAATGCATATGATACATTATCTCAATACATTGCAGTAGTTTTTGGAAAGCAAGATCCTTTTATTTGGGCCCAGGATTATGTTGTCCCCTTCTGGCAAAAATCTTCATTACTTATT
>NW_020949170.1:0-1487 GCF_900497805.2 Vombatus ursinus | reverse complement strand
AGAGAGAGAGAGAGAGAGAGAGAGAGAGAGAGAGAGAGAGAGAGAGATTATGACCAGGACCAAAGGTGGGGAACAAACTCTCAAAAGAAATGGCAAGGGGATGGGATCAAAAGGACAAGTAGATAAATTGACCTATGCAAGAAGTGCCACCTCTTCCTCAGAGAATGAAGTAAAGGTAGAGAGAATGAGAGACCATGTTGGGGGATTTTGAGATGTGAAATAGGGACAAAGAAGATTACTGTGATCTGGATTCATATTCTCAGCCAAATAGGAGTCAAAGACATCTGCTAAAAGGAGGTTGATTGTGTATACATCTCTCAGTTTTCTGGTCTACAAAATGAACTTATTGTGGGGAAAAAAACAAATAGATTATGCTATTTATGAATGGATTTTTTTAAAAAATGCCATTATTGTGTTACTCTGGGCAAGTCATTTAACCCTGTTTGCCTTGATTTTCTCAACAGTAAAATGAGCTGAAGAAGGAAATGGCAAACCACTCCAGTATCTTTGCCAAGAAAACCCCAGATGGGTTCACAAAGAGTCAGATGCTACTGAAACAACTGAACAATTAATAACAGCAAAACACTAAGCAAGATGTTCATTGACTTTATTCCATCCATTTCTTTTTTCTTTTTTCTTTATTAATTTACTTTTAGTTTTCAACATTCACTTCCACAAGATTTTAAGTTCCAAATTTTCTCCTCATCTCCTCCCTCCCCCCACCCCAAGATACAGTGCATTCTGAATATCCCTTCCCCTAATCTGCCCTCCCTTCTCTTACCCCCTTCCCCTTCTATTTTCCTGTAGGGCAGAATAGATCTCTATACTCCATTGTCTGTATATCTTATTTCCCAGTTGCATGTGAAAACAATTTTTAACATTCGTTTTTAAAACTTTGGATTCCCAATTCTCTCCCTTCCTCCCTCCCCACCCACTCTCATTGAGAAGGCAGGCAACTTGATACAGGTTATTCATATGTAGTCATGTAAAACACTTCCATAGTAGTCTGTTGTAGAAAACTAACTATATTTCTCTTCATTCTATCCCACGCCCATTTATTCTATTCTCTCTTTTGACCCTGTCTCTCCTCAGAAGTGTTTGATTCTGATTACCCACTCCCCCAATCTGCTCTCTCCTTTATCATCCCCCCCTTATCCCCTTCCCCTTATTTTCCTGTAAGATAAGATAGATTTCCATACCCAATTGAGTGTGTATGTTATTCCCTCCTTAAGCCAAATCAAATGAGAATAAGATTCACTCATTCCCTCTCACCTTCCCCCATTTCCCCTCCACTGTAAAAGCCTTTTCTTGTCTGTTTTATGTGAGATCATCTGTCCCATTCTACCTCTCCCTTTCTCCTTCTCCCAGTATAATCCTCTCTCACCCCTTAATTTTATTCTCCAGATATCACCCCTTCATCTTCAACTCACCCTGTGCCCCCTATCTATCTATCTATCTATCTATCTATCTATCTATCTATCTATCTA
>NW_020949169.1:0-1487 GCF_900497805.2 Vombatus ursinus | reverse complement strand
AGAGAGAGAGAGAGAGAGAGAGAGAGAGAGAGAGAGAGAGAGAGAGATTATGACCAGGACCAAAGGTGGGGAACAAACTCTCAAAAGAAATGGCAAGGGGATGGGATCAAAAGGACAAGTAGATAAATTGACCTATGCAAGAAGTGCCACCTCTTCCTCAGAGAATGAAGTAAAGGTAGAGAGAATGAGAGACCATGTTGGGGGATTTTGAGATGTGAAATAGGGACAAAGAAGATTACTGTGATCTGGATTCATATTCTCAGCCAAATAGGAGTCAAAGACATCTGCTAAAAGGAGGTTGATTGTGTATACATCTCTCAGTTTTCTGGTCTACAAAATGAACTTATTGTGGGGAAAAAAACAAATAGATTATGCTATTTATGAATGGATTTTTTTAAAAAATGCCATTATTGTGTTACTCTGGGCAAGTCATTTAACCCTGTTTGCCTTGATTTTCTCAACAGTAAAATGAGCTGAAGAAGGAAATGGCAAACCACTCCAGTATCTTTGCCAAGAAAACCCCAGATGGGTTCACAAAGAGTCAGATGCTACTGAAACAACTGAACAATTAATAACAGCAAAACACTAAGCAAGATGTTCATTGACTTTATTCCATCCATTTCTTTTTTCTTTTTTCTTTATTAATTTACTTTTAGTTTTCAACATTCACTTCCACAAGATTTTAAGTTCCAAATTTTCTCCTCATCTCCTCCCTCCCCCCACCCCAAGATACAGTGCATTCTGAATATCCCTTCCCCTAATCTGCCCTCCCTTCTCTTACCCCCTTCCCCTTCTATTTTCCTGTAGGGCAGAATAGATCTCTATACTCCATTGTCTGTATATCTTATTTCCCAGTTGCATGTGAAAACAATTTTTAACATTCGTTTTTAAAACTTTGGATTCCCAATTCTCTCCCTTCCTCCCTCCCCACCCACTCTCATTGAGAAGGCAGGCAACTTGATACAGGTTATTCATATGTAGTCATGTAAAACACTTCCATAGTAGTCTGTTGTAGAAAACTAACTATATTTCTCTTCATTCTATCCCACGCCCATTTATTCTATTCTCTCTT
This sequence comes from Vombatus ursinus, assembly GCF_900497805.2. Lineage (NCBI taxonomy): Eukaryota > Metazoa > Chordata > Mammalia > Diprotodontia > Vombatidae > Vombatus > Vombatus ursinus. The sequence continues at coordinate 415 of NW_020949169.1, read as the reverse complement.
TTGACCCTGTCTCTCCTCAGAAGTGTTTGATTCTGATTACCCACTCCCCCAATCTGCTCTCTCCTTTATCATCCCCCCCTTATCCCCTTCCCCTTATTTTCCTGTAAGATAAGATAGATTTCCATACCCAATTGAGTGTGTATGTTATTCCCTCCTTAAGCCAAATCAAATGAGAATAAGATTCACTCATTCCCTCTCACCTTCCCCCATTTCCCCTCCACTGTAAAAGCCTTTTCTTGTCTGTTTTATGTGAGATCATCTGTCCCATTCTACCTCTCCCTTTCTCCTTCTCCCAGTATAATCCTCTCTCACCCCTTAATTTTATTCTCCAGATATCACCCCTTCATCTTCAACTCACCCTGTGCCCCCTATCTATCTATCTATCTATCTATCTATCTATCTATCTATCTATCTA
>NW_020949168.1:0-1419 GCF_900497805.2 Vombatus ursinus | reverse complement strand
TGTACCACATTTTAGAAAGGGCAGGAGTTCACCTGAAAAAAAAAAAAAGTCATCATGGATGGGACACTGTAGTTGCAGTCGAGAAGACCTGAAATGAAATCCTGCCTCAATCGCTAGTTGTGTGACCAAGAGCAACTTAACTTCTCTGTGCCTGCTTCTTCATTTGTAAAATGAGAGAGTTGTACTCAAAGGCCTCTAAGATTCTTCCTATCTTTAAAGTTTTGATCTTGTGATCTGGAAAATTTTAATGGGTTTTGAACTCAATATGACTCAGCAGGATGATATGAAAGACCAAGGAGCTAATGTAATCTTGCCCTGCATTAAAAGCTTCCAGGAATAAGATGGTGATAGTTTTGCTGTATTCTGCCCTATTTAGATCATATCTGAAGTATTTTATCCAGTATACCCTATAAAAGAAAAAAATCAAAGGTGAAAATAGTAACTGTCTTAAGTATTTCATGGACTATGAGGCTAAGGAGAGATAATGATAATCAGGCCATTTAACCAATTTCCAATCTACCTAATTGTATTATCACCCATAGATGATTTGGAACCTATGGAGTTTCCCTCTAAGAGAGACCTAAAGTCACACAAACAATATGAGGTAGGGTTCATAGGAGCCCATTTCTTCCTGACCCAGAGGCTGGCCCTTTATCCACTATACCACATTGTCTTTCCTAAAGAGTTGGTAGTCATCTGCATAAAGATAATTACTGAACCCATGAGAATGGATGGGAACACCAAGAGGGATAATACAGAAAAAAGTGAAGGATTAGGACAGAGCCTTCAGGAACACTCACATTTAGAGAGCATGAAATAGATAATAATCAATCAATCAGTAAACACGTATTAAGCATGTACTATATGTCAAGGACTATGTCAAGCTCTGTGTTGATGATGCAACAAAGGAGACAAAAAAGTACCATCAGGCAAGTAGGAGGTGATGTACAGAATGTAGTGTCAGAAAAGCCAAAGGAAGAGAGACTATTCAAGAGGAGGGAATGATCAATAGTATCAAAAGATACAGAGAGATCAAGGATTATGAAAACAAAGAACATTATATTGGACTTAATAGTTAAGAAGTTATTGGAAACCTTAAGGTGATTAGTTTAAGACAAGTGGTAGGCTCAGAAGCCAGGTTCCAATGAATGGAGAAGGGAATATATTATGAGACAGTAGAGATATCAAGTATATATGATGGGGGTTTCCCCTCCCCCCCAAAAAAAGAGAAGAATGTTTTTTGCTTTTATGGGAAAAAGTTGGAAATGCTTGTCATTAGAAGAGAAGAAACCAATTGATAGGAAGAGACTCGATATAGGTATGTAGGAGTGGGGGAAGGGAGGGAGGGAGGGAGGAATGAGAGAGAGAGAGCGAGAGAGAGAGAGAGAGAGAGAGAGAGAGAGAGAGAGAGAGAGAGAG
>NW_020949167.1:0-1418 GCF_900497805.2 Vombatus ursinus | reverse complement strand
TGTACCACATTTTAGAAAGGGCAGGAGTTCACCTGAAAAAAAAAAAAGTCATCATGGATGGGACACTGTAGTTGCAGTCGAGAAGACCTGAAATGAAATCCTGCCTCAATCGCTAGTTGTGTGACCAAGAGCAACTTAACTTCTCTGTGCCTGCTTCTTCATTTGTAAAATGAGAGAGTTGTACTCAAAGGCCTCTAAGATTCTTCCTATCTTTAAAGTTTTGATCTTGTGATCTGGAAAATTTTAATGGGTTTTGAACTCAATATGACTCAGCAGGATGATATGAAAGACCAAGGAGCTAATGTAATCTTGCCCTGCATTAAAAGCTTCCAGGAATAAGATGGTGATAGTTTTGCTGTATTCTGCCCTATTTAGATCATATCTGAAGTATTTTATCCAGTATACCCTATAAAAGAAAAAAATCAAAGGTGAAAATAGTAACTGTCTTAAGTATTTCATGGACTATGAGGCTAAGGAGAGATAATGATAATCAGGCCATTTAACCAATTTCCAATCTACCTAATTGTATTATCACCCATAGATGATTTGGAACCTATGGAGTTTCCCTCTAAGAGAGACCTAAAGTCACACAAACAATATGAGGTAGGGTTCATAGGAGCCCATTTCTTCCTGACCCAGAGGCTGGCCCTTTATCCACTATACCACATTGTCTTTCCTAAAGAGTTGGTAGTCATCTGCATAAAGATAATTACTGAACCCATGAGAATGGATGGGAACACCAAGAGGGATAATACAGAAAAAAGTGAAGGATTAGGACAGAGCCTTCAGGAACACTCACATTTAGAGAGCATGAAATAGATAATAATCAATCAATCAGTAAACACGTATTAAGCATGTACTATATGTCAAGGACTATGTCAAGCTCTGTGTTGATGATGCAACAAAGGAGACAAAAAAGTACCATCAGGCAAGTAGGAGGTGATGTACAGAATGTAGTGTCAGAAAAGCCAAAGGAAGAGAGACTATTCAAGAGGAGGGAATGATCAATAGTATCAAAAGATACAGAGAGATCAAGGATTATGAAAACAAAGAACATTATATTGGACTTAATAGTTAAGAAGTTATTGGAAACCTTAAGGTGATTAGTTTAAGACAAGTGGTAGGCTCAGAAGCCAGGTTCCAATGAATGGAGAAGGGAATATATTATGAGACAGTAGAGATATCAAGTATATATGATGGGGGTTTCCCCTCCCCCCCAAAAAAAGAGAAGAATGTTTTTTGCTTTTATGGGAAAAAGTTGGAAATGCTTGTCATTAGAAGAGAAGAAACCAATTGATAGGAAGAGACTCGATATAGGTATGTAGGAGTGGGGGAAGGGAGGGAGGGAGGGAGGAATGAGAGAGAGAGAGCGAGAGAGAGAGAGAGAGAGAGAGAGAGAGAGAGAGAGAGAGAGAGAG
>NW_020949166.1:0-8938 GCF_900497805.2 Vombatus ursinus | reverse complement strand
CTATCTATCTATCTATCTATCTATCTATCTATCTATCTATCTATCTATCTATCTATCTATACATATATTTTTTCCCTCCAACTACCCTAATACTGACAAAGGTCTCATGAGTTACAAATATCATCTTTCCATGTAGGAATGTAAACAGTTCAATTTCAATAAGTCCCTTATGATTTCTTTTTCCTGTTTACCTTTTCATGCTTCTCTTGAGCTTTGTATTTGAAAGCCAAATTTTCTTTTCGACTCTGGTCTTTTCATCAAGAATGCTTGAAAGTTCTCTTTTTCACTGAATGTCCATTTTCCCCCTGAAGGATTATGCTCAATTTTGCTGGGTAGGTGATTCTTGGCTGTAATCCTATCTTCTTTGCCCTTTGTAATATTCTATTCCAAGCCCTGCAGTCCCTTAATATAGAAGCTGCTAAATCTTGTCTTATACTGATTGTGTTTCTACAATACTTGAATTGTTTCTTTCTGGCTGCTTGCAATATTTTCTCTTTGACCTGGGAACTCTGGAATTGGGCTACAATATTTCTAGGAGTTTTCCTTTGGGGATCTCTTTCAGGAGGTGATTGGTGGATTCTTTCAATGCTATTTTACCCTCTGGTTCTAAAACATCAGGGCAGTTTTCCTTGATAATTTCTTGAAAGATGATGTCGAGATTCTTTTTTTGGTCATGGCTTTCAGATAGTCCAATAATTTTTAAATTATCTCTCCTGAATATATTTTCCAGGTCAGTTGTTTTTCCAATGAGATATTTCACATTCTATTTTCTATTCTTTTGGTTTTGTTTTACAATGTCTTGATTTCTCATAAAGTCATTAGCTTCCATTTGCTCTTTTCTAATTTTTAAGGACATACTTTTTTCAGTGAGCTTTTGGACTTCCTTTTCCATATAACCAACTCTGTTTTTGAAGGCATTTTTCTCCTCATTGACTTTTTGGACCCTTTTGCCATTTGGATTAGTCTATGTTTTAAGGTGTTATTTTCTTCAGTATTTTTTTGGGTCTCCTTTAGCAAGCTGTTGACTTGTTTTTCATGATTTTTGTTTTGCATCACTCTCATTTCTCTTCTCAGTTTTTCCTCTACTTCTCTTACTTGCTTCTCAAAATCCTTTCTGAGCTCTTCCATGGCCTGGGGCTGATTAATATTTTTCTTGGAAGCTTTGGATGTAGGAACTTTGACTTTGTTGTCTTCTGGTTGTATGTTTTGATCTTTGTCACTGAAGAAAGATTCTATGGTCTGACTTTTTTTTTTACAGTTTGCTCATGATCCCAGCCAATTACTTGAGTTACAATCTTTTTGTTAAGGTAGGGGCCTGCTTCCAGTGTGGAGAATGTACTGTCCCAAGCTTTGGGGGTTTTGTGCAGCTGTTTTTAGAGATACTTCTAGGGACCTGTAAATTTTCAGTTCATCAAAGGTGGTATGATCAAGGGTGAGGTGTTTACTCCTTTCCTGGCCTGTGTTCTGATCTATGAGTGACCACAAGCACTCTTTTCTTTCTTGGAATTGTGAAGAGGATTCTCTCTCCACCACAACTACAAGCTCCACCACACCAGGGCTCCTCCTGGCCCCAGAACCTCCACCCAGAACTGTGACCCAGATCCAAGCATGGGCAAAGCAAGAGAATTCTGCCTCAGCACCAGCAAAGAGATTCTTGCAATCCCTCTCTAATTAGCCACTGGATTCCCCCTCAGTCAGTGGGCCAGAAGTTCTGGAAGTAGCTGCTGCCCCCATGCTGTACTCAGACTGAGGGTGGGACCAAACTTCTCTCTCCCCACAGTCACAGACCTTTCCTACTGACCTAAGTAGTCTTTGGCTTTTGTGGGTTGAGAAGTCTGGAAGCTGCCACAGCTGCCTGTGATTCAATCCTCTGAAGCCTGCTCCAGGTTCACTGAGGCCTCATCTTTGCCAGTATGCCCTGCTGAACTGCATTCCTCTTCCAGCTTGGTGCGATAGACCTTTCCAATCAACCACACAGGTTATCTTGGGCTGGAAATTTGTTTCACTCTATCTTTTTGTGGGTTCTGCTGCTCTAGAATTTGTTTAGAGCCATTTTTAAAGGTATTTGGAGGGCTTTGGGAGAAAGCTCAAGAAAGTCACTGCTTTTACTCCCCCATCCATTTCTGTCTGCATTCAACAAGTGGCCTACCACTTACTGGAAGATTTTTTTAAAGTGTTGGGGAGAAAATATTCTAAGAATAATGCTGATGATGTATGAATACCTGTGTGAGTGTCTTCCTCTCCCTCTCCCCTTTTCCCCCTCACCCTGCCCAGGAAACCTTTTAGTTTTAGAAACTAAATGTTTAAAAATGTTTAGAAATATTTTTGTTGCTTTCTACTGATTTAATTTTATTACCATATTTACATATATAATTTTTCTCTTCCCCTGAGAATGAAGCAAGTGAGGTGACACAGTGGACAGAGCATTGGGCCTGGAATAAGGAAGACCTAAATTGAATTCCACCCTCAGATGCTTATTATCTATGTGACCCTGGGCAAGCCCATTAACCTCTGTCTGCCTCTTTTTCCTCAATTGTAAAGTGGGGATAACCTACCCCATGGGGTTGTTTGGAGGATCAAATGAGATAATATTTGTAAAATGGTTAGCACATCATAGATGTTTAATAAATACTTGTTCCTTTCCCTTTCTTTCCCTTTCCCCTGTATCTCCATGTTCTTTAACAGCTATTTTGTTCCTGAAATGGTAGAAGAGACAACTGAAAGACTGAAACTGCTATAGCCACACAACTAATTTCCTCCCTTATAGTCCTTCTCAAGGCTTGGTCAGAGACTTGTCTTTGGATACTCTTGGATATTCTTCATGAAGTTAGGATATTTTTAACTCTTTATCTCATATCTCTTTAACTATTCTGACATCATTTTAGAAGGCATTCTGCTGTTGTTAACAACCAAAGTGGCCCACAAGGGGGAGAAATACACAAATAAAGACAGGAGTCACTTTGGAAAATAAAAATGATCATCTTCTTTCAAAGATAAAGAACATGGTTTCAATTTCAAATGGGATGCAAGAGGGCAGTGTAACTCTGGGGTAGGGGAATTAACAATTCCTTTTCACTCTATTATGAAAGAGAACATTAATGTTTCTCTGTCCTTTTATGTGAATTCTATTGTTTTCCTGATTGCCATTTGCTTCTGTTAAAATCAAATGCTTGATTGATCTTTCTCCTTTATAAATTATAAACAAATATTCATTCAAATAGTCATAAGTGAATGATTAGAATTTTGATTTTTTATGTAGTTGAAAGGAAGGTATATTTGTAGCAAATGAATCAAAAAACTGGAATTCTCTTTTTAGATTGAACCAGTCTTAGGTAGGGGAAAAGGGGGTCATATAGGACCTCCTCTACACCTAAAAATGAGTCCTAAAGTTCCTACAATCCATAGGATTGCAGATATAGAGTTGGAAGGGACCTCAAAGGCCATGTAGTTCAAATCTCTCCTTTTGTAGATAAGGAAACTGAGGCCCAGAGAAGTGAAGTGACTTGTTCCAGGTCACATAGGTAGTAAGCATTAGAGGCAGGATTTATAATCAGATCATCTGACATAGAGACAGAGGAACTCCATCAATTCTTGATATCTAATCAGTTTTCCACTGCCCATGTTGCTCTATGCCCAAAGTCAAGATGTCCACTCTACGCTACTAGCCTATCATTCTCATAGAAAGGTCTTGCTTGTTTCTTTCATAATTCCTAAATACTCTGTAGTATAACTTCCTCTGGATATTTTTCAACCTGGTTGTCTGATGAGTTTTATCTAGCTTTATGCTCATTTCTAAAGTACGTGTCCCTGTCTTAGATGTCAATAATATTAAGTCCTCAACAACAGAGAAGGCATAGCATCTCTAATAGTATTGACACCTCCTACTTCCTGCACCAGAGACTGGCCACTTACAGCTGCTGTGGCTAACAGCAAGGAACTTGCTTTTCATTGTATTATACCCATTAAAATTCTAATCAATCACACAATGGACATATGTTTCTAATTAATAAAGGCTATGTGTCACCCAAACACTCAATTCCCATAGAACAAAATGACAGTAATGGGGAATGATAGTATGCCTCTTCAGATACAATGGTTTAATCATTCACCTTAGATGCCTCATTTAGCTAGTGGGCTTGCTTGCTAGCAAGGCCTTATATGACTCCACTGAGTATACTCAGGGTATACTTCCCTGAGTATACTCAGGGAAGAGTCTCAGCTTTACATTTCTCTGCTCACTTTGAAAAATCAACAGATAATTTTTTGACCAACTATTTTTTAAGGCTAGTATGTACAATGTTTAATTACATCTCCTTCATGGATCTGTGTAGACAAAGTTAAAGAGCTTTGCATCTCCCTTTTTTGGCACAAATAGCTCCATCTTTAAATTGGCCTCTGTTTCAGTGTACAGTGACCAGGTCATTTCCACACACTCCACATCATGTTTCTGTTTTCGCTCTTTCCCAGGTCCCATACTACATTAGCCACAAAGCAAAGATGCCTTTCTCTACCCACCTCCCAGGCCAAACATAGCTTAGCAAGCCTCCTCCCCACTTGCAAAGTGGTCTGAATATATAAACTAGCTATCCTCATTTTGTTCTATTTCCTATGCCATATTTATAAATGGGAGATTATTTGTATTCAGAGTTCACTTGACTGACAGTGGAAAGCTGTTAGTCAGCCAATCTCTCCCCACCATAACTTATAATAATAATAATGCTTCTTTACCTGATCTCTACTCCAAATTTGTATACTAAGATGCTTTTATTCTAACATGTCCTTCCCTGATTCCTCCTTTATGGAGGAGGGAGAGGGGGTTGGAAATAAGCATTTATGTAGTATCTACTATGTACCAGGCATTAAGCTAAGTAGTTTTTATATATGTTATCTCACTTGATCCTCACAACATACTTGCAAGGTTGTTCAGTCATTTTCAGTCATGTCCAACTCTTCATGAACCCATTTGGTTTGCCAGTTTCTTGGCAAAGATATTGGAGTGATTTGCCATTTCCTTCTCCAGCTCATTTTACAGATGAGGAAACTGAGGCAAATAGGGTTAAGTGACTTGTCCAGTGTCACACAGCTAGTGTCTGAGGCCAGATTCAAATTCAGGAAGGTGAATCTTCCTTATTCCAGGCCCAGCACCCTACCCACTGCATCACCTAGCTGCCCCATTCCTGGGAGGTAGGTGCTATTATTATATCCATGTTATAACTGAAGAAATTAATGCTGAGAAAGGTTAAGTGACTTGCCCAAGGTCACACTTGCCCAAGTATCTGAATCTGGATTTGAATTCAAGTCTTTCTGATTCCATGTCCAGAGCTCTATCCACTGTGCCACCAGCTGCCTTTCTGATGGAAATACATTTTTGCCACTCCCTTCCCAAACCTCACACAGGATAGTTTCTCCTTTTAGAGAAGCCAAGAAGTTAAAGTTCTAAAACTCATTTAAATTAATTTCTCTGGAGTTCATTTAGCCCTTGGCTTAGCTCTTGCTAATGTTCCTAAGTCCTTTAGAGAAACACAAGGCTAGAAAGGGCCTTGAAAGTAACACACTAAAAATCCTTTGCCTTGGGAATACAATACTTTGTAGTTGCCAATCTTTGTTTTAATTGCAAGCTGTGAAGGACGTAAATGAAAGTTGAATCTTGAATTCAATGGCAACTGAAGTCTGACCTAAATCCTCTTATAAGGGTGGATCTAATGGCTCCAGAGTAAGCCTGAAAGTTTTCTCCTGGGAATAGTTTATTAGAAACAGGATTGTTGCTATCTGCCTAGAATTGCCAATGTTTTGTAGCTCAAAGTCCAAAATGTCAGCTAAGGAAAAACTTTTTGGTTGGGTTAACTCTAGGTCAAACTTCCTGAATTCTAACAAACATTGTTGTTTCCACATGTTCAAATGTCTGGGGTATTGCTTCAGTTTCTTGTTTATACAATCACATAATCTCAGGGTTGGGAGGGACTTCAGTGTTCATCTCATTCAACTCATACCTGGGTAAGAATGTCTTCTACAACATACCCAACAAATGGTCGTCCATCATTTGCTCAAAGACCTCCAATTAGAGAGGAGGTAGTTCTTCTTGAGGCAGCCATTCTATTTGGGGATAAGCCTAATGTTAGATTTTTCCTTACAACAAGCCTAAATCTACAATTTCCAACTCAGTGCTTCTGGTTTTGATCTCTGGAATGAAGTAAAAGAATTCTAAGTTATTCCTCTTTCAAATGACAACCCTTTAAATACTTGAAGGTGGCTATCATGACCTCTCCCAAGTGTCTCTTTTCCAGGCTATACATTACCATTTTCTTCAATTGATCTTCCCATGGTATTATCTCAAGTCCCTTCACCAACCTTGTTACCTTTTCCTAAACATTCTCAAGATGATCAACAACCTTCAGAAAGTAGAAACTGTACAAAATATTCCAGCTGTGGCCTGTCCAGGGCAGTTCCTTAGTCTTATACCTCCTTACTATAGCTTAGGGTCACATTGGCTTTTGTGGCTTATGTATTACTCTATTGGTCTATATTTATTTTACAGTGCTTAAAATGTCCAGATCTTTTTTTTTCTTTTTTTTTTTTACTTCTGATTAACTAAGGAAACGGATTGTGGAGGGTTTTAAATTTCAGATTGGAGAGTTTGGATTTTTCTTAAAAACAATAGGGAGCCGCAAAAGACTTTTTGAGCAGGGAACAATGTGGTCAGATGTCTTGGTGGTGACGTATTAATTTGGATCCCTGTAAGAGATGAACTAGAGAAAGGAAGGCCTGTAAACAAAGAGACCAGACCAAGTAAAAGACTATTGCAATAGCCCAGGAGAGAGGTGATGAAAGGGGTTGCTGTGTGAGAGACTGCATGCAAGAGATATTGTGGAGATAAAGTTGACAAGATTTGGCAACTGATTGGATGTAAAAGATGATAAAGAATAAAGAACATAATGTAAGCCTGAATTTGTGAACATGTGTAACTTAAAAGATGGTTGTTCCCTGGGCCAAAAAAAAAAAAAAGAAGAAGAAAAGAAAAGAAAAAAAGAGTAAGCTTAGGAGAATGGAGAATAGGGTGAATTTTGGGAAGAAATATAAAGGTTTTTTGGACAAATTGAATTTAGAAGTTTCATGGAACATACAGATTAAAAATATGTATTGGTCAATTGTTGATGAAATACTAGACTGAAGAAGTAAAATTAGTGATAGATAGATAGATAGATAGATAGACAGACAGATAGATGAATTTGGGAATCATTTGCATAAAGTTACTAACTGAATCCATGGAAACTTAAGAGCTAATAAAGAGAAAAGAGGAATAGAAACAGGAAAGCAACCCCATGGGGTGCTGTGGATATTGAATAGATTGATTTTGAAGTATGGAATAGGAGAGAAGATGGCCTCCATTTTCTCAACATGTTCAAAAAGGAATTCATTCAGTCACCCAAGATCACAACTGGAGTGTCATGTTTGACTCTTCACTTTCCCTCACGCTTTCACATCCAATCTGTTGCCAAAACTTATTGATTTTTACCTTTGTAATATCACTCACATATGCTTTTTTCTGTCCTCTGATATTCCCAACACCCTGGTTCAGGCCTCTACTGTTGCACTATCTGTACTGTTGCAATAGCCTGTTGGTTGGTCTCCCTGCCTGAAGTCTCTCTCCATTGCAGTCCGCCCTTCACTCAACTGTCAAACTGATCTTCCCAAAGTGCAGATCTGACCATGTCCTCTCTCCCTCCACATTCAATAAACTCCAATTACATGTAAGATCAAATATAAAATCTTTGGCTTTTAAAGACCTTCATGACTCGACTCTTTTTCTCCCTTTCCATTTTTCTTAGATTTCGCTCCCCTCCGTGTACTTTAATTCAACAACACTGGACTCCTTGCTGTTCCTCTACTTCTTCATATCTACCTCCCCCCAAAGTCCCCAGATGCATTAGAGCTCTAGTTGTCATTGGTTATTACATATATTTTGTCCACTTCTGCATAGATGTCTGAGGCCATGAATTTTATTGCTGGCTTTGAATTTTGTCTCTCATGCATTTCTGGGTATCTCTTCTGCTATTCTCCTTTCTACTTTATTGTTACTCTTTAGGTACCTAAGATGTTAGATCTACACAGAGAGTTTTTTCTCTACTCCAAAATCATATTTTTATTAGAACTATAAGAACAAATGTTCTGTGTAGTTTGGATTCAGTCAAAGGGCCACACTTGAGAACCTAGAGAGCCACATTTGGCCTCAAAGATGCAGGTTCCCCACCCCTGCTCCAGACAAAAATATTTTATGCCCTCATTGACTATACTCCATCCCTGGTCAGTTGCCCATCACTCCTATATTTTAAGTCATGATACAGAAATCCAAATCCTGTTCTCAGATGCCATCTTCTTAACCAGCTACTTGCTTCCTCAAATTCTGAACCTGCCTTTTCTAAATCTCCTGCCTTTGATTGACATCAGTGATGAAAACACCACTAGAGCTAAGTTTTTCAATTTCTTCCAAAAAAAATTACAGCCTTTAGCAACATTTTCTCAATTCCTTCTTATATTATTATTTGTATCTAAGTGCATCACCAGAAAGGGATTGTAGTCATCTTGTCTGACAGGCCTTGGGATACTCTTTATCATTTCCCAAATATATGCCTTCCTTTTGTTGTTATCAAGTTCATAAATAGCTGCCTTAGTTTCTCTTCCTCACCAAGGAGTCGGGAACCAATACTATAAGTCTCCTCCTCATATGACCCTTGCTAGGTAATAACTCACTGGTCTTCTCTTGAGGAGCCATATTATCATTCATTGGAGGTTAAGTAGCTACTTCTTGCTCAGAGAATGTAGTTTCCTCCTCTTTGGGAAGAGTTTAATATTTTTTCAGTGATTCCTCTCATTCTTTTTCTCTTCTGTGTCATTTTTTCCACCCTCCAATGGATCAGGGTGTTCTTCTGTCTCTTCAGAA
>NW_020949165.1:0-8937 GCF_900497805.2 Vombatus ursinus | reverse complement strand
CTATCTATCTATCTATCTATCTATCTATCTATCTATCTATCTATCTATCTATCTATCTATACATATATTTTTTCCCTCCAACTACCCTAATACTGACAAAGGTCTCATGAGTTACAAATATCATCTTTCCATGTAGGAATGTAAACAGTTCAATTTCAATAAGTCCCTTATGATTTCTTTTTCCTGTTTACCTTTTCATGCTTCTCTTGAGCTTTGTATTTGAAAGCCAAATTTTCTTTTCGACTCTGGTCTTTTCATCAAGAATGCTTGAAAGTTCTCTTTTTCACTGAATGTCCATTTTCCCCCTGAAGGATTATGCTCAATTTTGCTGGGTAGGTGATTCTTGGCTGTAATCCTATCTTCTTTGCCCTTTGTAATATTCTATTCCAAGCCCTGCAGTCCCTTAATATAGAAGCTGCTAAATCTTGTCTTATACTGATTGTGTTTCTACAATACTTGAATTGTTTCTTTCTGGCTGCTTGCAATATTTTCTCTTTGACCTGGGAACTCTGGAATTGGGCTACAATATTTCTAGGAGTTTTCCTTTGGGGATCTCTTTCAGGAGGTGATTGGTGGATTCTTTCAATGCTATTTTACCCTCTGGTTCTAAAACATCAGGGCAGTTTTCCTTGATAATTTCTTGAAAGATGATGTCGAGATTCTTTTTTTGGTCATGGCTTTCAGATAGTCCAATAATTTTTAAATTATCTCTCCTGAATATATTTTCCAGGTCAGTTGTTTTTCCAATGAGATATTTCACATTCTATTTTCTATTCTTTTGGTTTTGTTTTACAATGTCTTGATTTCTCATAAAGTCATTAGCTTCCATTTGCTCTTTTCTAATTTTTAAGGACATACTTTTTTCAGTGAGCTTTTGGACTTCCTTTTCCATATAACCAACTCTGTTTTTGAAGGCATTTTTCTCCTCATTGACTTTTTGGACCCTTTTGCCATTTGGATTAGTCTATGTTTTAAGGTGTTATTTTCTTCAGTATTTTTTTGGGTCTCCTTTAGCAAGCTGTTGACTTGTTTTTCATGATTTTTGTTTTGCATCACTCTCATTTCTCTTCTCAGTTTTTCCTCTACTTCTCTTACTTGCTTCTCAAAATCCTTTCTGAGCTCTTCCATGGCCTGGGGCTGATTAATATTTTTCTTGGAAGCTTTGGATGTAGGAACTTTGACTTTGTTGTCTTCTGGTTGTATGTTTTGATCTTTGTCACTGAAGAAAGATTCTATGGTCTGACTTTTTTTTTTACAGTTTGCTCATGATCCCAGCCAATTACTTGAGTTACAATCTTTTTGTTAAGGTAGGGGCCTGCTTCCAGTGTGGAGAATGTACTGTCCCAAGCTTTGGGGGTTTTGTGCAGCTGTTTTTAGAGATACTTCTAGGGACCTGTAAATTTTCAGTTCATCAAAGGTGGTATGATCAAGGGTGAGGTGTTTACTCCTTTCCTGGCCTGTGTTCTGATCTATGAGTGACCACAAGCACTCTTTTCTTTCTTGGAATTGTGAAGAGGATTCTCTCTCCACCACAACTACAAGCTCCACCACACCAGGGCTCCTCCTGGCCCCAGAACCTCCACCCAGAACTGTGACCCAGATCCAAGCATGGGCAAAGCAAGAGAATTCTGCCTCAGCACCAGCAAAGAGATTCTTGCAATCCCTCTCTAATTAGCCACTGGATTCCCCCTCAGTCAGTGGGCCAGAAGTTCTGGAAGTAGCTGCTGCCCCCATGCTGTACTCAGACTGAGGGTGGGACCAAACTTCTCTCTCCCCACAGTCACAGACCTTTCCTACTGACCTAAGTAGTCTTTGGCTTTTGTGGGTTGAGAAGTCTGGAAGCTGCCACAGCTGCCTGTGATTCAATCCTCTGAAGCCTGCTCCAGGTTCACTGAGGCCTCATCTTTGCCAGTATGCCCTGCTGAACTGCATTCCTCTTCCAGCTTGGTGCGATAGACCTTTCCAATCAACCACACAGGTTATCTTGGGCTGGAAATTTGTTTCACTCTATCTTTTTGTGGGTTCTGCTGCTCTAGAATTTGTTTAGAGCCATTTTTAAAGGTATTTGGAGGGCTTTGGGAGAAAGCTCAAGAAAGTCACTGCTTTTACTCCCCCATCCATTTCTGTCTGCATTCAACAAGTGGCCTACCACTTACTGGAAGATTTTTTTAAAGTGTTGGGGAGAAAATATTCTAAGAATAATGCTGATGATGTATGAATACCTGTGTGAGTGTCTTCCTCTCCCTCTCCCCTTTTCCCCCTCACCCTGCCCAGGAAACCTTTTAGTTTTAGAAACTAAATGTTTAAAAATGTTTAGAAATATTTTTGTTGCTTTCTACTGATTTAATTTTATTACCATATTTACATATATAATTTTTCTCTTCCCCTGAGAATGAAGCAAGTGAGGTGACACAGTGGACAGAGCATTGGGCCTGGAATAAGGAAGACCTAAATTGAATTCCACCCTCAGATGCTTATTATCTATGTGACCCTGGGCAAGCCCATTAACCTCTGTCTGCCTCTTTTTCCTCAATTGTAAAGTGGGGATAACCTACCCCATGGGGTTGTTTGGAGGATCAAATGAGATAATATTTGTAAAATGGTTAGCACATCATAGATGTTTAATAAATACTTGTTCCTTTCCCTTTCTTTCCCTTTCCCCTGTATCTCCATGTTCTTTAACAGCTATTTTGTTCCTGAAATGGTAGAAGAGACAACTGAAAGACTGAAACTGCTATAGCCACACAACTAATTTCCTCCCTTATAGTCCTTCTCAAGGCTTGGTCAGAGACTTGTCTTTGGATACTCTTGGATATTCTTCATGAAGTTAGGATATTTTTAACTCTTTATCTCATATCTCTTTAACTATTCTGACATCATTTTAGAAGGCATTCTGCTGTTGTTAACAACCAAAGTGGCCCACAAGGGGGAGAAATACACAAATAAAGACAGGAGTCACTTTGGAAAATAAAAATGATCATCTTCTTTCAAAGATAAAGAACATGGTTTCAATTTCAAATGGGATGCAAGAGGGCAGTGTAACTCTGGGGTAGGGGAATTAACAATTCCTTTTCACTCTATTATGAAAGAGAACATTAATGTTTCTCTGTCCTTTTATGTGAATTCTATTGTTTTCCTGATTGCCATTTGCTTCTGTTAAAATCAAATGCTTGATTGATCTTTCTCCTTTATAAATTATAAACAAATATTCATTCAAATAGTCATAAGTGAATGATTAGAATTTTGATTTTTTATGTAGTTGAAAGGAAGGTATATTTGTAGCAAATGAATCAAAAAACTGGAATTCTCTTTTTAGATTGAACCAGTCTTAGGTAGGGGAAAAGGGGGTCATATAGGACCTCCTCTACACCTAAAAATGAGTCCTAAAGTTCCTACAATCCATAGGATTGCAGATATAGAGTTGGAAGGGACCTCAAAGGCCATGTAGTTCAAATCTCTCCTTTTGTAGATAAGGAAACTGAGGCCCAGAGAAGTGAAGTGACTTGTTCCAGGTCACATAGGTAGTAAGCATTAGAGGCAGGATTTATAATCAGATCATCTGACATAGAGACAGAGGAACTCCATCAATTCTTGATATCTAATCAGTTTTCCACTGCCCATGTTGCTCTATGCCCAAAGTCAAGATGTCCACTCTACGCTACTAGCCTATCATTCTCATAGAAAGGTCTTGCTTGTTTCTTTCATAATTCCTAAATACTCTGTAGTATAACTTCCTCTGGATATTTTTCAACCTGGTTGTCTGATGAGTTTTATCTAGCTTTATGCTCATTTCTAAAGTACGTGTCCCTGTCTTAGATGTCAATAATATTAAGTCCTCAACAACAGAGAAGGCATAGCATCTCTAATAGTATTGACACCTCCTACTTCCTGCACCAGAGACTGGCCACTTACAGCTGCTGTGGCTAACAGCAAGGAACTTGCTTTTCATTGTATTATACCCATTAAAATTCTAATCAATCACACAATGGACATATGTTTCTAATTAATAAAGGCTATGTGTCACCCAAACACTCAATTCCCATAGAACAAAATGACAGTAATGGGGAATGATAGTATGCCTCTTCAGATACAATGGTTTAATCATTCACCTTAGATGCCTCATTTAGCTAGTGGGCTTGCTTGCTAGCAAGGCCTTATATGACTCCACTGAGTATACTCAGGGTATACTTCCCTGAGTATACTCAGGGAAGAGTCTCAGCTTTACATTTCTCTGCTCACTTTGAAAAATCAACAGATAATTTTTTGACCAACTATTTTTTAAGGCTAGTATGTACAATGTTTAATTACATCTCCTTCATGGATCTGTGTAGACAAAGTTAAAGAGCTTTGCATCTCCCTTTTTTGGCACAAATAGCTCCATCTTTAAATTGGCCTCTGTTTCAGTGTACAGTGACCAGGTCATTTCCACACACTCCACATCATGTTTCTGTTTTCGCTCTTTCCCAGGTCCCATACTACATTAGCCACAAAGCAAAGATGCCTTTCTCTACCCACCTCCCAGGCCAAACATAGCTTAGCAAGCCTCCTCCCCACTTGCAAAGTGGTCTGAATATATAAACTAGCTATCCTCATTTTGTTCTATTTCCTATGCCATATTTATAAATGGGAGATTATTTGTATTCAGAGTTCACTTGACTGACAGTGGAAAGCTGTTAGTCAGCCAATCTCTCCCCACCATAACTTATAATAATAATAATGCTTCTTTACCTGATCTCTACTCCAAATTTGTATACTAAGATGCTTTTATTCTAACATGTCCTTCCCTGATTCCTCCTTTATGGAGGAGGGAGAGGGGGTTGGAAATAAGCATTTATGTAGTATCTACTATGTACCAGGCATTAAGCTAAGTAGTTTTTATATATGTTATCTCACTTGATCCTCACAACATACTTGCAAGGTTGTTCAGTCATTTTCAGTCATGTCCAACTCTTCATGAACCCATTTGGTTTGCCAGTTTCTTGGCAAAGATATTGGAGTGATTTGCCATTTCCTTCTCCAGCTCATTTTACAGATGAGGAAACTGAGGCAAATAGGGTTAAGTGACTTGTCCAGTGTCACACAGCTAGTGTCTGAGGCCAGATTCAAATTCAGGAAGGTGAATCTTCCTTATTCCAGGCCCAGCACCCTACCCACTGCATCACCTAGCTGCCCCATTCCTGGGAGGTAGGTGCTATTATTATATCCATGTTATAACTGAAGAAATTAATGCTGAGAAAGGTTAAGTGACTTGCCCAAGGTCACACTTGCCCAAGTATCTGAATCTGGATTTGAATTCAAGTCTTTCTGATTCCATGTCCAGAGCTCTATCCACTGTGCCACCAGCTGCCTTTCTGATGGAAATACATTTTTGCCACTCCCTTCCCAAACCTCACACAGGATAGTTTCTCCTTTTAGAGAAGCCAAGAAGTTAAAGTTCTAAAACTCATTTAAATTAATTTCTCTGGAGTTCATTTAGCCCTTGGCTTAGCTCTTGCTAATGTTCCTAAGTCCTTTAGAGAAACACAAGGCTAGAAAGGGCCTTGAAAGTAACACACTAAAAATCCTTTGCCTTGGGAATACAATACTTTGTAGTTGCCAATCTTTGTTTTAATTGCAAGCTGTGAAGGACGTAAATGAAAGTTGAATCTTGAATTCAATGGCAACTGAAGTCTGACCTAAATCCTCTTATAAGGGTGGATCTAATGGCTCCAGAGTAAGCCTGAAAGTTTTCTCCTGGGAATAGTTTATTAGAAACAGGATTGTTGCTATCTGCCTAGAATTGCCAATGTTTTGTAGCTCAAAGTCCAAAATGTCAGCTAAGGAAAAACTTTTTGGTTGGGTTAACTCTAGGTCAAACTTCCTGAATTCTAACAAACATTGTTGTTTCCACATGTTCAAATGTCTGGGGTATTGCTTCAGTTTCTTGTTTATACAATCACATAATCTCAGGGTTGGGAGGGACTTCAGTGTTCATCTCATTCAACTCATACCTGGGTAAGAATGTCTTCTACAACATACCCAACAAATGGTCGTCCATCATTTGCTCAAAGACCTCCAATTAGAGAGGAGGTAGTTCTTCTTGAGGCAGCCATTCTATTTGGGGATAAGCCTAATGTTAGATTTTTCCTTACAACAAGCCTAAATCTACAATTTCCAACTCAGTGCTTCTGGTTTTGATCTCTGGAATGAAGTAAAAGAATTCTAAGTTATTCCTCTTTCAAATGACAACCCTTTAAATACTTGAAGGTGGCTATCATGACCTCTCCCAAGTGTCTCTTTTCCAGGCTATACATTACCATTTTCTTCAATTGATCTTCCCATGGTATTATCTCAAGTCCCTTCACCAACCTTGTTACCTTTTCCTAAACATTCTCAAGATGATCAACAACCTTCAGAAAGTAGAAACTGTACAAAATATTCCAGCTGTGGCCTGTCCAGGGCAGTTCCTTAGTCTTATACCTCCTTACTATAGCTTAGGGTCACATTGGCTTTTGTGGCTTATGTATTACTCTATTGGTCTATATTTATTTTACAGTGCTTAAAATGTCCAGATCTTTTTTTTTCTTTTTTTTTTTTACTTCTGATTAACTAAGGAAACGGATTGTGGAGGGTTTTAAATTTCAGATTGGAGAGTTTGGATTTTTCTTAAAAACAATAGGGAGCCGCAAAAGACTTTTTGAGCAGGGAACAATGTGGTCAGATGTCTTGGTGGTGACGTATTAATTTGGATCCCTGTAAGAGATGAACTAGAGAAAGGAAGGCCTGTAAACAAAGAGACCAGACCAAGTAAAAGACTATTGCAATAGCCCAGGAGAGAGGTGATGAAAGGGGTTGCTGTGTGAGAGACTGCATGCAAGAGATATTGTGGAGATAAAGTTGACAAGATTTGGCAACTGATTGGATGTAAAAGATGATAAAGAATAAAGAACATAATGTAAGCCTGAATTTGTGAACATGTGTAACTTAAAAGATGGTTGTTCCCTGGGCCAAAAAAAAAAAAAAGAAGAAGAAAAGAAAAGAAAAAAAGAGTAAGCTTAGGAGAATGGAGAATAGGGTGAATTTTGGGAAGAAATATAAAGGTTTTTTGGACAAATTGAATTTAGAAGTTTCATGGAACATACAGATTAAAAATATGTATTGGTCAATTGTTGATGAAATACTAGACTGAAGAAGTAAAATTAGTGATAGATAGATAGATAGATAGATAGACAGACAGATAG
This sequence comes from Vombatus ursinus, assembly GCF_900497805.2. Taxonomy (NCBI): domain Eukaryota; kingdom Metazoa; phylum Chordata; class Mammalia; order Diprotodontia; family Vombatidae; genus Vombatus; species Vombatus ursinus. Next base: position 1,717 of record NW_020949165.1, on the reverse strand, counting down.
ATGAATTTGGGAATCATTTGCATAAAGTTACTAACTGAATCCATGGAAACTTAAGAGCTAATAAAGAGAAAAGAGGAATAGAAACAGGAAAGCAACCCCATGGGGTGCTGTGGATATTGAATAGATTGATTTTGAAGTATGGAATAGGAGAGAAGATGGCCTCCATTTTCTCAACATGTTCAAAAAGGAATTCATTCAGTCACCCAAGATCACAACTGGAGTGTCATGTTTGACTCTTCACTTTCCCTCACGCTTTCACATCCAATCTGTTGCCAAAACTTATTGATTTTTACCTTTGTAATATCACTCACATATGCTTTTTTCTGTCCTCTGATATTCCCAACACCCTGGTTCAGGCCTCTACTGTTGCACTATCTGTACTGTTGCAATAGCCTGTTGGTTGGTCTCCCTGCCTGAAGTCTCTCTCCATTGCAGTCCGCCCTTCACTCAACTGTCAAACTGATCTTCCCAAAGTGCAGATCTGACCATGTCCTCTCTCCCTCCACATTCAATAAACTCCAATTACATGTAAGATCAAATATAAAATCTTTGGCTTTTAAAGACCTTCATGACTCGACTCTTTTTCTCCCTTTCCATTTTTCTTAGATTTCGCTCCCCTCCGTGTACTTTAATTCAACAACACTGGACTCCTTGCTGTTCCTCTACTTCTTCATATCTACCTCCCCCCAAAGTCCCCAGATGCATTAGAGCTCTAGTTGTCATTGGTTATTACATATATTTTGTCCACTTCTGCATAGATGTCTGAGGCCATGAATTTTATTGCTGGCTTTGAATTTTGTCTCTCATGCATTTCTGGGTATCTCTTCTGCTATTCTCCTTTCTACTTTATTGTTACTCTTTAGGTACCTAAGATGTTAGATCTACACAGAGAGTTTTTTCTCTACTCCAAAATCATATTTTTATTAGAACTATAAGAACAAATGTTCTGTGTAGTTTGGATTCAGTCAAAGGGCCACACTTGAGAACCTAGAGAGCCACATTTGGCCTCAAAGATGCAGGTTCCCCACCCCTGCTCCAGACAAAAATATTTTATGCCCTCATTGACTATACTCCATCCCTGGTCAGTTGCCCATCACTCCTATATTTTAAGTCATGATACAGAAATCCAAATCCTGTTCTCAGATGCCATCTTCTTAACCAGCTACTTGCTTCCTCAAATTCTGAACCTGCCTTTTCTAAATCTCCTGCCTTTGATTGACATCAGTGATGAAAACACCACTAGAGCTAAGTTTTTCAATTTCTTCCAAAAAAAATTACAGCCTTTAGCAACATTTTCTCAATTCCTTCTTATATTATTATTTGTATCTAAGTGCATCACCAGAAAGGGATTGTAGTCATCTTGTCTGACAGGCCTTGGGATACTCTTTATCATTTCCCAAATATATGCCTTCCTTTTGTTGTTATCAAGTTCATAAATAGCTGCCTTAGTTTCTCTTCCTCACCAAGGAGTCGGGAACCAATACTATAAGTCTCCTCCTCATATGACCCTTGCTAGGTAATAACTCACTGGTCTTCTCTTGAGGAGCCATATTATCATTCATTGGAGGTTAAGTAGCTACTTCTTGCTCAGAGAATGTAGTTTCCTCCTCTTTGGGAAGAGTTTAATATTTTTTCAGTGATTCCTCTCATTCTTTTTCTCTTCTGTGTCATTTTTCCACCCTCCAATGGATCAGGGTGTTCTTCTGTCTCTTCAGAA